>NC_134317.1:28101784-28409879 GCF_964195595.1 Calonectris borealis
TGCAAATCAGCTAAAACTTGACTGAATTATGTGACTTAATAAGTTCTGAAGAAGAAAGAGCTTTTGGGGCTAGAGAGGCTGATTGTTCAAGAGTGTTGCTAAAATAGCAAAGGTTTACACAATTCTTATCACATGAACATTTTTTTTAATATAACTTCCCCTGTCTTTTGAAAGAATTAATAAAGAAGACTAGAGAAATTAAGGGGTAGTGGATAACACAATTTCTAATACAGTTTTAAGATATACTCACCTTGTATAAAAAAGCAGCTATTTTATACAAAAAAGCAGCTAGAAGTTTTACAAGAACTTTGTACCTGGCTTTCTGAATTTCATAAATAACTTGTGTTAGTGTGGGAAATTATATTAAACTATGAGGAAAACAGAAAGAAAACAGACAAACAAGCAGAAATATAACTTATGCAAGTGCTATGACGAGTATACAAGACAAAAAGTAGGAGCACAAGTATAACAACAGAACATGATAGAAAGATTTCATCTTACACTTGTCTTCAGAAGTCAGACCAACAGTGTTTCTGCCCTTCTAAGACAGTGAAACAGTATTCACGTACCACTTCTGAGATCAAAGAGATTAATTACATTAGGAAACCTAACAAACATTTTCTAGCATTAGCAACCTACTGCTTGATATTTTTCACACTAGAAAGTAACATTATGTCTACATTTTTGAAAAAATAATAGGTCAGATCACATAAAGACCTTTGTATATGCCAAAGTCCAGAAAGAGAATACAACAGTAAGATAATGGTTACCTTAGTACCTCCTTATTTCAGCATTATGCATCAGTGAATCCTCACATGTTAATATCCCACAGAAATAACAAAGACTAAAGCTACATAGGTGCAACCTAGCCTCCATTTTTCTGCAGGAATGGCAAACCTATTCCCCCTGCCTTCTCTGATTGGTCTCAGCCAAGAAATTCTCATGGGATTGAGACAGTTACTAGCATTGGTGAAAGAGAGGTACACACATAGGTGAAGATCCCCTGGAAAAGGGGAAAAGAAGGGACGGTAAAGATTCCCAATTATCTTCTTTGGAAGGCATTAAAAAAGAATAGAAAAGAACATTTTATTTTTGCCTGGAAAGGCTTTTCCTGAGGCTTCCCAAGCCCCTAAGCCTCCTAGCAGACACTGTAGGGGGGATGCAGTAGTCGCTGTAGAGGGAGAAAGGGAAGGGATCACTTAACCAACTTGGACACAAGCAGGTCCATGAGACCAGATAGGAGGCATCTGTAGGGGCTGAAGGAGCCAGACAAGGTCCTCGCGAGGTTGCTCTCTATAATCTATGAAAGATCAAGGGAATTGGGAAGCCTGGAGAAGAGAAGGCTCAGGAGAGACCTCATTGCTCTTTACAGCTACCTAGTCAAAGGATACAGAGGAGATGGAGCTAAACTCCTCTCAGAAGTGCACATTTATAGGACAAGAGGCAACAGACAAGTAGAAACATAAGAAATACTGGTATTTGGGGGGAAAGTTACCATGAGAAATTCCAGTATTTCAAAAAGAATTTTCACCGTGAGGGTGGTTAAGTACTGGAAGAGGTTGCCCAGAGGGGCTGTGGAATTGCCATCCTAGGGGGTGTTCAATGCTTAGCTGGACAAGTCCCTGAGTACCTTGATCATGTTTGACTACACGATCTCCAGAGGTCCCTTCCAACTAAAACTGGGGCTCTATGATTCTAACATACAGCAAAGTACTGCCACCATGGATAAAGTTGTATTAGCAAAGCTGTGCTTTGCACTGCAGTAAGTTGGGACTTTTCATTTCCAATTACCTGCAAGTTCTTGAAATCTGCACACTTCACATTGTCTCCAGTAGCAGGATATAGACGGTATAATTTACGTGCAGAATTCATTGCTGCAGGATGCAATTGATTTAATTATCTTATTAAGATTTTTAGCAGATTAAGTATAAATAATAATGACAACTGCTATTAATGTTACATAGGATACAAATAAAAAGGCTAGCAATTTTCAGGCTTTAGTCAGATCATAAGCATATCACCAGATGGAACAAAAACAAAATTATCTTGTTACAAGGTAATACAAAATCCTGGCCAGGTATATCCAATACACAATACTATTGGAGACAGAAAATTGAATTATTTCACTATTTCTCTACATGTTATTTTCTGTTTTCACTATCAAGTATTTGAAGAACTATTTTGTGTATTTGATTTTTGAAGCTAAGTAACAGACAATACTGCACATCAGTAATTATTTCTCTGCCTTTCCCTTTACTCATTCCTCCAAAACATATAAGAACAACTATGACAGCATGCAAAAGACAGATAACATATTGACTTTTTTATTACTTACAAATTACTGTTGAAACATACATATCTATTAAATCCATGTTTTTGTATGCAAAGGTACTACAAAATAGATTTAAAATTTAATATTCAATAACCCAAAGTATAATGGTTCATTCAGCCCAAACAAAGCCTAAAAACATTAAAATGCCAAAGTCTGGAAGAATTATCTGCTTTGTTTTAAAAACACATTTAAAATTAAGAGAGTTTAGCAAATTTAATCCGCTATAGCTGACATCATTCCTGGGCATCAATTCAAATTTCAAATTTAATTTCAGTGAAGCTTTAGTAAAAGTAATGCCTTCTGCAGATTCAGACCCATCCAACTGTCATTATCTACTGATGACAGTAAAAAGTAACTTAACTAAATATGGTTTCTGCAAACAGTTCTTAAAAGTAAGGATAGATGAGATATATGTAAAATTGGCTTGGGACAACATTCTATTGGATGTTGCTTACTATTAGCATGGTTTTTGCCCTTCCAAGTAAGTATCAGCACAGACTTCAGAGTTCTTTTGAATGCATTTTTTCTTTTAAATAGACACATGCTTTCTGTCACAATTTGATGACTTTGATATATTGATATGGTGAAAACGTACTTACTGCTGAAGAGAGATGTATGGCATGGTGAGCAAAGCACAGAATAGAGAAAAGGAAAATCCAAGCTGGGGAAAACCTCTGCCATGGACCTACTTCCATGACATTTCGCAAGATTTTAAATTTGTGACAATGGTAAAAGGAAGATTAAAAGTAATTTTATTTATTTGACTTTTTATGGTAGATTATCAAAGTGTACTTAGCTCATCCCTGTTATTGACTTTGCAAAATAGGCCGGAAATTGTGTGAGTTGAAGCTTTCTTGGGAAATCTTTAGATTCCAACTTTGCTTAGAAAAATTATCTGAAAGTACACTTGGTAGAGCCTTCTATAATCTCACAAAAGACCACATTGGAATTTGCTGGGGATTGACAGAGCTCCAAGCACATATATTTGCATATGCAAAAAACATTACTTGCATGAAAAAAATTGCATTTGTTCATACAGACTGATATTTAACCAAATCAATTAAACAGTAACTTACATAACAGCTCATTAATCCTCATTAGTGTGCATTTGTATAGTTCCTAGGATTTCTATTTGTAAGTATCTGAGAGGGTAAACACTTTCAGTTGCAATAAAACACACACATACTCTATTCTACTTTTTTTTTTTTAATTACAGCATTTAAAAACAAGCCCATAAAGGTGCCAAGCACATAATATTAAAACCCTTCTCCATTCCCTTCTCAGTTCCTCAACTCCTTCCCTCATAGGAGCAACTGTTAAACAAATAAGTGTATCCCAAAGTAAAACTTGGATAAAGATAAAATCCATACCCAGGAGATTTTTTGGAAATGCTTTCCTACCCCTTAGACTAGAAGGCTAGAGAACATGCAAAAAAAAAAAAAAAAAAAAAGCCCAAAACTTTGCTAACTCACTCAGAATATCAGGTCAGGTTATTCAACAGGTCCATGGCCCTCAGGCAATCACTGAAAAAAGAAAGTGCTCATCAGTGAAAAAAATCTACTTACGTACATTTCCGTAGTTTTACATTCCTAATCAATAAACATCTTTAAATTAAATTTCTGTTTGTAAGAATACCACAGTTGACTATACACTACAACATGGTATTTTAGAAAAAATCTGAAAGATACAATAATAGATACATTCCCTTTGTAGACTATGAATATGCCCAAAAACTTCTGTGTTAACAAAGTTATTGAACTTAGTTAAAATGAGTACTGAGAAGGCAAACACAGTTCTTACTTGTTTTAACAGAATAAATGTCATCTCTCAACATTGCCCCACACAATTACTAGCAGATAAAAATAATTCTTCCCACATTGCAACCGCTTTGTAAACAAGCTGGAGCTTCTATTTTGATAAATTTTTTATTCCCCATTACCTTTCTTCAGTCTCCATCTATCACTTCCTAACAAAGAAGAGGGGAGAAATTTTATTCAGCTGTGACCTCTGCCAACAGCAGTAATAATTTAGGTGGGGTTTTTTGTTTGCCGGGGTTTTTGTGGGTTTTGCCTTTTTTTTTTTTTTTGGGGGGGGGGGAAGTGTTTTTATTTTAAAAGAAGGAGGAGGAGGAAAAAAAGAAGATAAAACATACATGATTTTAGATTTCCTCAGGAAATCGTGAAAGTTAGGAAGCTCCTGATGATAGTTGAGATTGAGTTTCAAAAGCAAGCCTGATCTGCTCCGTCAGAATTATTTAAACTGGATTATAGTCTTTGCTGAAGGCAAATAAACCCCAGAAAGTCTTCTTCCAAGTTATTTTTTCAGACAACAAAGCTCAGCCATGTCAGACATGAAACAACTGACTTCCTTTACACGTTGTGGATTTAGAGTTGTAAGGATTTTAAAAAACGATAGCACCCACCTTTTAAAAGTTTGCCAAATACGGATTTCTTGGCAGCTGGAGGCGTGCAGAGCAGCGTTTTGTTACATAAGGAAAGGCAGGGGCAGCGCCAAGGGGACACAATGGTAGGCCATAAATGGAGAAGTTAACCAAGGCTATTACAGATAACTTCACCCCATCTGTAATTTACTGCTTGTTTGTGCATCTGTAAAACACAGTTCAGGACACGGAGTTAGTATAAGTACATCCGTTTAAACCCTTTTCTAACGCTTTTTCATATCACTCATTGTAGGTGAGAGTTTATTATTCTAATCTGAATCTTTATGAATGTGAAATACTTGGTATCCCATAGTTTACATAAAGCTCAGGCAAATGTAAGAGATTATAGCATGTGATAAAAGGGCTGTTAACTCTGGCACAAAATAATGCAGAAGAGAAGAAATGATGGCCAGCTTTCACTGCATAGCCCTATACACTAAACTAACACCAGGCCAAGGCACCAAGGGCTGCACAAACAAAATTACACTTGGCACTGGTGTAAGTTTCAAACAAATGTGGCCTTTATAACTAACAAATATTTTGTTCTGTGGAATCATTTTAGTCCAGAATTTCTGATTCTTCCTATTCTCCACATCCTTTTAATAGCAAGTAGCTGGTGGATTAAACAGAATATTTTTGCTAGAAATTTAAAAAAATAGAGAGTTTCTCAAGTTTCTCATAATGTCTCCGTATTTTCCAAAGCGGCTCTTGGTTTCATTTTGTGTACAAGTTTTCAGCCATTTGGATGAAGACAGCAGCTTAGAAAGATCTTTTGCAATGCAGCAAAAACAATAGGGAAAAAACTCTGTGAGGTTTATATTCAACATTCTTGCTGCAAGTTCAGTGTAAGTAAAAATAGACCTAATCAAAAGTCAGTGTAAGCCCACGGCATCCCAAAGGATGCTGCAAAATATTTACAGACATGCTGGAAAGCTCAAATTGAAAAGAAACAAAGGAAAAATAAACTGACAATGGCAAAGAAAACAAACAACAGGAGACAAAACCAAAACGCTCATCACTCTGATCCCACTAATGCAAAGATAATTTTTTTGCCCATAATCTGTTCACTGTCAGCCAGTTCATAACTGTCTTCAAAATCCCAGAAATAACATGGGATTTAAGTCTAAAAAGAATTCCCCGATGAAGCATTTATGCTCTCTAAATAAAGAGTTTCTAATCAGACTTGGCATTTTTTTAAAAGCTAAGAACAGCATCAAGAATAATAATGTACCTACAGGACTGCGACTTTAAAGAAATTAAATCTTTGCATTTTATCCTCCTATTCCTTTAATTTTTGTCCTTCTCATAAATGTACATTTAGGACTTAATTATACATAAAACACAGTTATTTGGTCCCAAGCCAAGAATCCATTTGCCAAACAAACAGTGTAAACAGGAGAATAAATTTCAAAAACAATATTTTGGATTTTTAATTAACTGATAAACAAAACATCTTGGAAATCTGCATAAATTACACACTGAATTTTAGAAAAGCAAATTAAAAAAAAAATAAAAAAGAACTATGGTCCTACTTCAAAATATTTAAGACAGAGCATAATTTGAAATACATTAATATCCATTTGAAGATGCTTACGCAGACAAGTGTCTGCTTATAGTTTAAATTGCAGATCTGCTAACCCAGCAAGGCAGCTTTGCCTTAACAGTGGATGTTTCAGGATAGTAATTAAGCGAGCTATGAGCAGGCTGGTGCTGCTATCGATAGCCATTAGCTACCACTGCATGGACGGTGCACAGTGACAGGTAAGTGGGCTTGCACACATCACCCTGATGCTATGTGCTGAAGGCATCCAGTACTGCTAGTTTTTCTGAAGCTATGAAGTATCTTTAAGCTCTGCCTCAACCTCCAATGCAATCAGAGCCACTTGTCAGGGGGTGCAGCTGCTGGCCTCTACTGAAATAAAAAAAAAGGAAATAACACAAAGAACTAATCATCCCAGTAGCATTTTAGTGATTGTTCATTGTAATATTGTAACAATATTACTGCTATTATTATTAATCATCTAATTAATATGTTGTTAAATTAGAAAGTAGAAAGTAGAAATTCTTTAGAGTTAGTTGATTTGGTTTTGGATTTGTCCTTTAAATCTGAAGGAGCTACATTTTCAATGGGACCAGTCAGCCCCTTCAGGTGCCACTTTATGAACATGTTTCTCCTTGATCATTAAGCCCTCAAGGACAGCTGCAAGGATTTCACAGAAATACTAGCATGGGTGCATAATTATATAGTGCACTCGCTTGAGGCTGGGTTCTCTGTGACAGACATTGTACATGGGAGTGAACCTGAAGCTGACTTAGGAGTCTCTTCAGTTAGTATAGAAAAAAAAAGAAAAATCTTTTTATTTTGTTAAACAGAATATGTAGGATCTCCATTCTGCTTTTTTGAATTCCTACTTTCTTAGAAAACATTTCAAAATATTATGTTAATTCAAGCCATAGCAATCTGGGTCCTTAGCTTTGATCGTGGGAATTACTGATTAAATCCCACTGATTTTATTTGTCACTGAAGATGCTTTATACTTCTCAAAAGCATTAAAATTGGGCCCTATACTTCTGCTTTTTTTTTAGATCATCCTGTTGCTGTCACATAGAGTTTAAAACCGGGAAGGAACAGAGACATGAGAAGAATCCTCAAAACTACATTACAGTAAAGCATAGAATATATTCAATGTAACTTTATCCTAAATAGGACCTTTAGCTGTCAGGGATATTAAATTAAATGCATTCTAGGATAGCAATGGGACATTGATGTCCAAGTTTATTTTAACTGCAGAATTGTCAGTCTTTCCGTCTTCCTTATCTGCAGTCTCATTTACATGAATGAATACAGTCTCCATGTTTTCCAAGTACAAATATTGCAATATAAAAGTTCCATAAACTTGGCCTTTTCAACAGCAAACGCATCGTATTCAAAATGTTCTTAGATGCAAGTTCTCCCTTATTTAGTCTTCAGTGAAGACCACAGATGGAGATAACATTTGCTCACACTTTATTACAGAGCAGACTATTTAATAATCAACGTGTTGGGGCACTGTTCATTTTGTCTTAAAATAAGTAGCTTTTAAAATAAATAAGTTCCAGTGATTAAAACTAAAAGACGTTTCTTTTTCCTTTAAATGCAGCATGGACGTTCAATGAATATGCAGACCAAAATCCTAAAAGACTTTACAGCAATTGCAACTAAATTTATACATGTAATCATCTCTATGAGTACCCTAAAGTTGTGTTAACTAGCCAGAATTACATTATAAATACACTGTTGAGGTTTAATGAGGGTGGAAATTTAATACTCATTTGACAACTGGAAAGTGAACAAACTGATGCATCTACCAAGTGATGAAACAATTCTGTAAAAAGAGAGAGACAGGGAAGGGAAATCAACCATGTGCTATTTTCTTTGCGCATAGTACACAGAAATGTGACTTGAACTGGCACTTATCCTGTCCCTGCTATAACAATAAAACTGCAAGGCAAAGCTAAAATGAACCTCTCTTCCAGACAAACCATTAGTACTTTGGCAACATATTAATACTATGCAAGAAAAGCAATCTGACAAAGGAAAATAAATTCTAAAATCATAAACAGCTGCACACAGCAAAACTCATCTAAGCAAGATAGCACAAATAATAAAATATGTCCTAGATTAAAAAGTCATTTGTATATTCCACATTCTTTTTTTCAACTACCTGCAGAAAACTCCCTGTATTAAAAATAAAGACTGAAATGGCTAACGTTGCATTTTAGAGGACATTCACATAACAGGGCACTAGTGTTTTGAGGTTTGATTATACATTATTTTCTGTATGATCACCTGTTTATTTGAATTGGTGCAAGATGCAGCCTTCTGCAAATACAAACCCAAAGCCACTGTTACAAAGTGCTCACACTCAATCAGGTCATCCCAACAAAGCCTAGTTGTAATCAGCAAAAATTTCATTTTCATGTTTTTGTTATATTGCACACAAAGGCATGTTCTGCTCAAGTCCACTCTTTTTAAGTACATTTTTTATTGTGATGCATAGTATAGAATGATAATATTTATTAATTTCAGTCGGTTTATTTTATCACACACCCATTCAAGCCACTCTTACACTTCACAAAGGATTCATTCTAGTACACAGAAACATGGGCATGAGGATACCTATGAGGATGTTAAGGCTGTAAGGAAAATTTAAAAGAAACACATGGGATACTTTCTGTATCCACTCATACTTGAGAGAACAGGAAAGAGTATTCCTCTTTATTTTTAATAACTTTTTGTAATATTAAAGTCAAATGGTTTTGTAAGTAAACTGTGATTTTGCAATCACACTTTGTGTCTCCACAGACACTAACCATTCAAATAAAATTCCAAGTTTAACAAGTATTTAATCTTATATTTTTGAATTCATGTATCTTTCTTCCATTGATAAAAATATGTTTTTTGAAGGAACTGCAGTGTTCTCCTTTCCAAATCGCAGCTCAGATTTATTAATTTAACAGGTTTATCACTGACATTTAAATAAAACATGTCACATAATAAAGTTTATTCTGGATTATGTGAATACAAAAGGAAATATACTCAAGGTTCAAATAAAGGGGAGTCTCCTTTCCGCTTAGAACAACACTATGAATAAGAGCTAACAAGAGCAAACTGCTTTTTTTTTAAAAAAAGGTGCCTTTCTTGAAGTATGGCTTTTGCAGATGAAGATTCAGTATCTTTTACCAGTATCACACTATATGTTATTTATAAACTATTCTAATTCATATATATATATACACACATACACACACTGAGGAGCTTTTGAAATAATTTAATAGATGTAATATCCTAAGAATATGTTCTGACTTTTTTTTTTTTTAAAACTTCCTTTATACTCACTGATACAGAGACCTGAACTGGAAACTTTGAATTGCTGTGATTCATTTTTGAACGGAATAGGGTAATTTACACAAATCATACTGCAGTAAATTGGTCATATCTGCTAGATTTAAAATAAAGTACTATTTTATTTGCAGTTGTTTTCATTTATATACTGAGGATGTAACTTTTCCTAGAACCTAAGTAATATTATGGTCTCTGGCCAAACTTTGTTACAGAATTACACCACTAATTTAGCAGGAGCCTTTTTAAGAGTCTCTTCAAATATTTCATGACTTTAATTTTTACATGTTATCAATAATGCCATCTTCTCAATGAAATTGGTTTAATAATGGGCACACCGGAAAAAAGCGTTGCTGTAAGTGCACCAGCCTGAGAATCTGGAGAGGGAGGGTCTATTCTTGTCACAGGTTGCCTGTATGACCTTGCCTAACTTGCTTAGTCTCCCCATACCTCAGACTCCCCTTTAGTAAGCAAAAGCAAAGCATGTGTCCCCCATCATGGGTTTGCTGGTGTAATATTTATCATTTTCATACATTCCTCGACATGTTTCTTAAAGAGGGAGAGGAGAAATCAGGATGCCAAAACAAAAAAAAAAGACATTTTTGCAGCTATCTGGTATATATTACATTTGGGTTGGGTTTTTTTGTTTTTCTGTTTTTTGGGGGGTTGGGGGTTTTATTTGGGCAGTGGGATTTGCTTGTTGGTTGCTTTTTGGGGTTTTTGTGTTGGGTTTTTTTTTAATTCTCGGTGCTAGAAATCTAAAGACTCTCTTAGGATTGTTCACCACGTTTTTCCAAGTTCCTGTCTCACTCGTTGGAATTCAATCTGTGTCCCTTCAAGAGAATCCCACTGCAAAACCGATCCAACGTTGTCTGGAACATCCAGACACATTTGCAGACATTTGACTTTCCAAACTGCACACACGGTATAGCTTATAAGGATGATCTGGAAACACTCCTGTAAAGGCTTATCATATCTGGAAGCATATGGAAACAAAACAAAACAAAAAAATCAATCTTTCTCACAGAAAAACTGTGCTGCACCATCCACCAAGGAGCACTTTGCTGCTTGTGGCTAGATAAAACACAGTGTAGTCCTTCACAAACACTTTTGCAAATGATGTTATATCACTTTGTACTGCCTCTACATGACTGTTTTCCAAACTCAGCTGCCCATAAATTCTAGAATAATACTTAACTGCTAAAATGTTTTAATTCATGTAAACAATTTTTTGACATGTAGTGAAAAGGTGTAAATTCAGCTAGAACTACTGCAATATGCGTGTTGGATTCCTCACCGAGCTCAGTTTCTTTTCAAGCAAATACACATTGATAGACCATCAATGCAATAATAGCAGTTTTAAAATATCTAAAGTTTTATGCCTTACATGGGCTTTTAAAAAGTATTAAAACATTCAAAGGCTCAAGCATGTATATTTTGGCAATTAATGTTTCAATTATATTGCATTATATCTTAAATATATCATGCATCTTAAATATATCTTGAGAAATATCTTAAATATTTATTGTTGTCTGCCTGTTCCTTTATTTTAGTTTTCTGTGTTGCATCACATTTTCTTTTTCTTCCTTCTTTCTATCTACATTTTGTTCCCCACTAACTGATCCACTGCTGTTACAAGCAGGCCTCGGCCAGGTCAAATTAAGGACCCAAATCTCTAAAAAAACATTCAGATTCTGGTTACAAGATGGACCCAAGTGAAAGCTCCCAAGGTTGAGTCTCACTAGTAGTATTTTACTTCTAGAAGTTTCTTTTCCCCTAGAACACAGAGTACAGGCAAGAAGTATGAGTTTTAAATAAAAACCAAACTTTGCAATCAATCTAAACGGGACATGATCACAGAAGAGCTCCTGCAGCCACTCTCCGGCCATCAGCAAAGGCTGGTTTCACCAGGAGCATGGGGGGCTTTGCTGCCACACAGCTCTTGCACCTCATTTCAATTTGCATCATACTCAAACGCCTTTACTGGCCCCTGAGGAACAGTATTTCACTAAAAAAAAAATTGGAATAAACTCTGTTCCTTTCTGCTCCTGCTACAATGTATTACCCACACTGCTTTGGGCTCCCTCTCACCACAGGCTAAATAAACTTTTCCCCTTTTAAATATTTCATGTTACCCAAGGCAATGTATATTCTGTAAAGCTCCATACTTTTGCCTTTACCCAAAACCTTTAGAAATTACTGTTGACACAGGATTTCAGATCTGTGACCTGCTTAATGCTGACCAAGGTAAGATATACTAGATGAGCTTTTGTTTATTCTTCCAATTTAAGCCTTTCCTTTAAGCAAATCAACAGGCAAGCCCTTTGGCCTAGCTTCACATTAGAAACAGCTTACAATAAAGGACTTGAATTATAAAACATGTCATACTAATATATTACTAACAAAATTGAACATTCTCTTCTGACATTTTCTTAATTCACAATAATTTGTTAAAGAATATGTTTAATAAAATAGTGAGGATAGTGAAATATAAAACACACTTGCTCTCTCAGCTCCTTTCTTTTTTCAAGGAAAAATGCCCTGTTCAGAACTATCCTCCTGGGAGACCTGGGCTTTTACTCCAGTCTACTCACAGCTCAGCTGATTATCTCGACAGTAGGTTGCAATAGGAGTAGGTCTATAGAGCTGAGAGCATGATGTCTCCTCTACATGTGTGTCAGGGGGATTTACTCCAGAGAAGCTCTGCTTAGTCCCTTGGATCAACCACCACTTAGTAGCTGGAAAGCACTGTGTGTGTTCCTGGAGCAAATCTTATTTACCTTTATCCAAATGGAATCTACTTCATGTTTTCCAAGACAAATTTGTCATATGAATGGAAGTGTGATAACTGAGGAAGATTATGACCCTCCGTGTCCACCAACAGTATCCAGGAAGGTGAGTAAACTCAGTCACCTATTTTTGTCATAAAAAGAATGCAGATGTTTCCTGTGTTTTCTGTGACAATGGCACATGACAACAGATGCTTTGAGCAGATCAAACAATAACCTATAGGAATCAATAAGCTGAGGGAAAAACACGTCTTTATGGCTAGAATTTTTAATGCCAGGAGCATTCCTAAAACTGGTGTTTGTTGGCCAACACTTTTTAGCCATGAAAATAAAATGGGAAAAGAAAGAGAGAAGAATACATATATGCTTCCTTAACTCTACAGCAAGAAGCCAGGCAGAAGACACAGTTCCACACAGAGGCTTTTCATGAGAGCAAAGCTCTGGCAAATTTGGTGCAAATACTGTTTATCATCCTCATGTAGCAATTTTAATTTCTTTTAGAATGAATCTAGGGGCAATTCATTCATAATAAATATGATTTAAATCCTCTATTGGGACATCTTCTTAATTAAGATATGGCAATTCACAAAAGCAGCAGGGGGGGGGGGGGGGGGAACCAAACCCAAAACCAACAAAATGCAATGATTTGCATGAATATAATTTGCTAAAACAATTTTTGATTGGAATGCAGTTAAAATGTTAGGTTTCTACATGCCACACATTGCTACATTCCTTCTTACACCAGCAATGCCCTGAGTATTGCTCTGAAGACATCTGCTATGATTTCTAAGACCACCTAACCATTTTCCTTGAACATTCCTCAGACGTAAAAGCTATTTTCCACACTTTGTTTCCATAGATACAGCGATTTTTTTTATTAATCAGGATGATAGCCTGCAAATTGCTAAGCAAACACATCATCAGCAAGCAATTAATATTCCATGCTGTATCTGTTTAAACAGGGTCCCACTCTGATCACATTTAATTTTGGACAGTTAAGGCAGAGTGGGATGGGACAATGTGATACTTTCTAAATGGAGATTTTGACACTGTGGTTCAAGACAGAAACCTAGGTCAGTTATCACTTAATACCACAGCTGCAGAGCATACTGAGAAAAGCAGTCAGTTGACTAAATTGAATTTTAACCCAGGAAACCTAAACAGACAGACCAAATAGCAGCGGGGAAAGGGTTCTTTCAATCTATCAAGTTAAAACGGAACAACTCTGGAAACACACATCCAAAGTAAAAGCTCCAGCATCTTTTGCAGAGACAGTGATTTGGGTTTATTTGTGTCTGTCTGAATAGGACAGTGAAGCAAAACAGATGGGCTAATAATTATTACTGGGCTAAAGTTGCTACATTAGCTTTCCAGGGCAGAAAAATCTCAACCCTACAACTTTAGCATATACATTAAAGTATCTGAAAGACTCTGAAGAAGTGGGAAGACTCAGAAGTATTCAGAACTCAGAGGTACTTTAAAATAGAAAAAGATAATTCTACATCATATCCACAAACATTCTTTCTCTCTCCTTTATCTTCTCCAAATAACTGAACTGCTTAAAAAGGAGAATGAGATTATCTCAAGAATATTTGCAGCAAGTTGAAGAAATATAATAAAGCATGGTTCCATACCAAAAAGAAGGAAAAGAAAGTGTGTTGCCGAAACACAGTATTAAAACCAGTCCTCTCTGAGAAGTGTTCACGAGACAAGTATTTAATACTCATGCTAAGTGTCCAATATTGAAATATTCCACAGTATAAAGAGCAAATTTAAGGTGCAAATGCAGTTGACTTTAACCAAAAGGAGACAGTGGTATGATGGATAAAAAGTAATTCTGTGGACTCATCTGTGCCCATCTCATGTATTTATATAGTTGTATTTATCGAATAAAGCAGCAGAATGTTGGACCTCCCAAAATAGACATATAACTAGGGATGATCCTAAGTGAAATTAAGCTTCATTTATGTTTGTGACAGAAATAATTTCCAATTTCTTGATGCTGTTGTGGCTAATGTATCTCTCATGATGTTAGTCTGACAGTTGTTTTTATTTAAATTTCTCAAGCAAGTCCACTACCAGTGGGCAGATATTACTATGGCAACTCAGCACAATTGGAGAAACTGTTCTGAAGTTGTTAGGCAACACAATGCCACCAAGCTGCTGATGTTGCTTAAGCTTAGTGCAGTTCATGCTGTCTGGAGTTGTCTAATTAAGTACACCAAAAAAAAAAGCACTCAATTGGGAAAGCAATGTGGAAACAAGCTGTCTTTGTGATAAAAAACAAAGAATGACAATACAGAGTGAAAAAAAGAATAAAATAGAAAGGTGGCTCATTTTTTCTTTTGCAAAACTCAATATAAAACAGAAAAAGGGGTTTAGTAGGTTTCTAAAATGCAGGTAGGTAATTCTTAATAAAATTTATATAATTAGGTGGAAAATCATATTGCAGAATTTTTTAAAAATTCTGGAAAAAAAAATTTCCAAAATTATGTTCTATTTCAGAACACTGTTTCAGTTCATATCCCTGCAATAATTTTAATTTGGCCTGCATTGGTCTATATAAAACAAATCTTAGTAGCTTTCCTGAGGAAGAAAATTCTTAACATAGTTTGAGGAGTGCAAATCATCAGTAGAGCTGCCCTTCACTTTGGCTATCTAAAATGTTAAGAATCGATGGCTACAGAGATAGCCATCACACAGGGTATGGCTCCTGCAGATGAGTGAAGTACATTGCCAGAGCAACGTGGACAAGTTAATGCTGCTGCTGCTGCCTGCCATGTGCTTGCTATGTGGAAAAAAAAAAACAACTTCATCCTTTCTTTTTGGCACAGTGGAGCAATAAATTCAAACACAACTTTTAAAGCAAGGGCTCATGAGTAAACTAGGGATTATTATCCTATAACTTACCGTTCCATCTGTCTTCTGTATAGGGAGCTGAGTATATGCTTATAGGTTTGGAAGGAAGACAGAGATGACAATAATCCCTTGGAGAAGTGTTCCTCTACATGCAAAAGGAAATCCCTGCTGACAACATCCAGTTTATTGCTAATTGTCAAAGGAAATGAAGAACAGCTAACGTCACAAAAATTACTGGAAAAAATTACTTGAAATGCAAGTGCAAAGGACTGAATTAAACTGAATTAAGACAGTTTGGGGTTTGGTTTTGGGGTTTTTTTTTTTAATCTACAGTTCCAGACACGCAAACGATTTTAAAATGCTGTAAGACACACCAGGTCAAAGTATCATACAGAAACTTGTTTTGACACTTCTAATTAAATGTGGAGGGATTTCTTTGGGCCTAATACAGCTAAAAAAATAGTGAATGGTTTATACCGTGAAGGGTCCTAGCACTATCCTTCTGCAGAGGTAAGCACAGCAGTACCAAGTGAAGACAACTGCAGATGCACCTGCTTAATTCTTCAAAGTAAAAATTAGATCAGTTACAACTGATCTAAATAACTCAGTTTTAAGAATTATCTCCTAGACTAGATATAACTCTCACATATCAGAAGCCTTCTGCCCTCAACACCTTGAGGATTGCAGCTCTCCAATGCTGCTAGTTACTCATATTACTCTTGCAACATCACTTGTGGTAACTTGTGTGACTTCACCCAAAATATCCATGCAAAGCTCAGATGTCCTTGCCTGAACAGTTAGAGCTCTCTAACACTAGTATCTTGCCTGATAAACTTCTGGATTTCTTCGAGGAAAGTGACAATTTATTGGAGATTTTCTGTTGTACTATTTGAAACACAGTAGCAGGACACACACTATGGGGAAAAAGCAATCATGAATCCAAAAATAAGTGTTATCTAATGTAAAAATCATTTCAGGTTATAGAACCTGAATGCTATAGATAGCATTCATCGAACTCCAGCTCAGCCCCACCTCACCTCTTCATTTTACATCCACTATCTGTTGGAGAATTATCTACTGACATTTAAGTTTATATCCATTCCTCCTTGCTAGGAAATACCGACCTGCCTGTCGTTAGTAATGACAATTTAATTACTTCTTTCCCAGAATCCCAGCTGCGTTCAGCAAAAACATGGACGGACAAACTTGGGAACGTATGGAAGGAGAACAACTTCAGCTATCTTTCCCTTTAAGCAGAAAAATAACTTTTAAAAACGTCTCAGAACATTCTTTTGAGCTAGAAAATGATCCAGAGTATAAATATCAATTAACTTGTAAAGTCAGACGACTTCAACAAACCATAAGGAACCATGTGGGAAGTTTCTTAATATGCTGGAGAAGCTGAGGGTCAGTATAAGAATTGTAAATAGCTAATAAACCAGTGACAGGAGAGAGAGGATGGGTTTTAATACAAGTGGGACCGTCAGGCTGCAAAGGTGCCCAGGATGTTAATATTACAGTAACTACTTTTTAGTTCATTTTTCATTAGTGATACTAGTTATGATGTGAGGCATGTAAATCTATACATGTTTCACTGACAACAAAATAATTTGTTTATCAACCTGCTGAAATGCAAAAATGACGAGAGTTTTGGCCCCATTTCTTTATTGCATCATTTCTTCCAGCAAAACAAATGGAAGAAATTCATGTAATAAATCTTTTCAAACTAAACCAACACTGAGTCTAAATATCTATTACATTTTGTTTAGAGTTCAAAAATAATCCAGGAGGATCCATTGGCATAGCCTGTTGCTGGACACTCTCCAAATATTTATTTTACATATGTATTTTTACTTGGCAGCTTGTGCTATTGAAAATAGTGATGAACAAAGAACAGTATGCAGTGTGTGTGATGAAATTAACGGAATTCATTTTCTCCTACCATTTCTTCTAATTTAAATAAAATGGCAATGACATAGTTCAGAGATCTTTTTCTCAGTTGGTTCTATTTGCAGACCACTTCATAAGAGAAGATAGCTATTCTTGGTCAGTTCTGCATAATAGATTTTCCGAAGGCATCTACAAAACACTAGACACCAATAAGGATATTCTTGGGTCCCTTCCCGATTCCATTAAAGTCAGTAATGAAATGTAGTTCTGTTTAGTGGTAGATAAATCAAAGTGCTTAGTTGGAAAACTACATTTTAGAGAACAGCAATTTTTTCAAGCTGTAACATCTGCAACCAGTAGCATTTTCTCCAGTGATGCAAAAACCATCTCTACAGTCATTAATGTTACTGAGTGACAGTCATGGAAGCATGTAATCCATATACATTGTTTAGCATGTGGAATTGAAAAGTTATACTTTGCATACTTTTTTTTGCTCTGACAAGCAAGGCTTCAGTGTGCTGAAGCATGTAAAGATTAACCAGCCCCTTATTCAACAGCATTGAACCCATCTTTGGGTACCCGTCTGCTGGAATGACCTCAGCCAACATGCTCCTAAGGAACATGTTTGCTTTTCTCTAGGTTACACGTCTTCTTGTGCCTTGTACAACTAACAGTCTTTATCTTCTCCACCACTTCCAACTTACGGGCCTCTAGTTTCTAATAGAAATGTTAACCCATAGAAGCATAACATTACCTTTCCCAGTATTAAATTTCCTGTTGCTATTATTTTGTTTCACAAGGTCATGCAATTGCTTTTATGCAATATGTTTATGATCACGCTCACTATTTTGTACCTCCTGACTTTGTGGCATGAGTAAACTGAAATCAGTACATTCCTACTATAGCTATAGCTATCAGTAAGACCAAGGACCAAGACCAGGCTGTAGGCTGATGTTTGGGAGTATCACCCAGTAATTTTACTCCACTCTGCCTGTTTTTCCTTTTCTCTTGGCCCATTTTTTTCTCTCTTTTCCATAACTGTTTGCCCCCAAATCTGATTGTTTAATTATTCTGTCCTTCAAAAATGTGTTTAAGAGGATTTTTTTCTACTATTATTTTGATAACAAAGGGGTCTGCAGTTTGTCTGTTTTGCTCTCTTTCTTCAAATTCAGTTATTTTAAACATCATTTTCCAGTCTTCTGGTGTCAAATAAATTAAATAAAAACTCTTTCACATTCCATGGCTATCAGATGTCTGGAGAGGAAATAATTTGATCCCTTTCAGGTGATGTTATTAAATTGTTTTAGTCTTCCTTCCACATGTAGGAATCCTCATATTCATGCAGTTATTTCTGTTAACATCCTTTTTTTTTAAATGTTTAGTTAAATGTTTTAGTCTTCCTTCCACATGTAGGAATCCTCATTTTCATGCAGTTATTTCTGTTAACATCCTTTTTTTGCCTCTACATTCTATATTATCAATCTTACTAAAAACTGAAATGAAATATTCATTTAAGCTTGGGGTCAATATCCACATTATCTTTAATCTCCAATTAGAAAATATCTGCTAACAGAGAATAAAGTCAAGCAGAAAATGACATTATTATGAGGTATTTAATTTCAGATATAGATTGTGAAGCAAATGCTATTTCTGGTGGTGAATCCTTAAACAATCAAGGAGCCATCAGGAATAGATGCTATTTAGATGTGATTTTAGTAATTAGTGAGGACATAATATAAGAAATTGCTTTAGGGGCAAAAGAATGAGCTGAGGAGAAACAGCTATTTAGTTCTAATTAAATGGAAAGATAACTAAAAGGAGATATAGTCCAAAGATTCAGTTTTGAGTGTACAAACTTTGATTATTAATGGAATGATTTGGAAATTAAAAAGCTTTGAGATTCAAATATGGAAGAAACTTGAAATTTCTTTCAATTAGTGGTTCTCAAACTCCTTTTCCAGTGAACTGTCATGCAGCAGTAAGGTGTGGAACAGGGTCTCTCTTACGTAAGGGACACATCTATAGGACTGGCCATATGGTTGGGGAAAACAGTAAGAGACATGAGCTGCTATTTGCATCTCATAGATGCACTATCTGCATTTTTCTCTATGGGAAGTGTACATTTACATACATTTTTAGCTGTGGTATCTCAAGAAAGCACATATATATACCTATGAAGATAAGTCCACCAAAAGTTCTCTGCCATCCCTTTACCTCCTCTTTACCACCTATAGACTTTACTAGCAACTTTAAGAATATTATTGAAGCTCTCTGCATGAATGCGGACCATTGCTGCATACTAGCAGATCAGTTTGCCCAATTTTTGTTATTACAAATGTGGCAGTCCTAACCATTTTCCAGAGGCCTACTGCTGATCAACAGCCTGCCAGTGACTGTCAGGAGCCTGCCAGCAGCCTGCCAGCACCTGCCCTTTCCCACTGTCTCTTGGGCTAGAGTACAGTCATCCATGACAAGCACTCCAAACACAGAGCCAACATACAAAGATCTGCCTAGAATTAAGACAAATCTAGTTCAAAAGCCCAGACCAACTCTCTCTATTCATTGTGCACAAGAGAAGGAATAACAAACTTGTGACCCTAATTGTCCCCATTAAATGCCCTCCAGCTGAAGGCAAGCCTGTACGCATGCTGCTGGGGCACTGGATTAGACAGCCGTGAGCATGATCATCTGTTGGCACTGGTGAACATGGCCACCAGAAAGGGCAGGTCCTGTCCCTGTATCAGCACGCCCTGAAGAAGCACTGTGTGTGCCACAAGTACCTCCAGGAGTTCCAGCACCTGGGCTTTACATACACTGTCTAATTCACTACAACTCATGAGACTGACCCTCCACCTCACTAAGTGACAGTACTGTAGACAAAGCTAAAATTCATACTTAAATCAGAAATGGCTCACTAAAGCAGCAATTTCACCAATCCCGAGTTTTGCGTAAAAGGATTCTGCTCTGGAAGTTAGACTGCAGCCCACAGTATGGGAGAGATGAGAAGATGAGAGCAGTAGAGGTGAAGTGCTCTCCAACCGCAGGAGTCCCTGAAAACATTCTATCTGACTCATTAGGAATTATTCTTAAACTGAGCAGAGAAAATTGAGTCATAAATGACTCATGCACTTACCAGATGGGAGGAAAGTATATATGAAATTTGGGACTGCCACTTGGTGAACATCATGAGCCGCTACTGCTTGAACTGTGAGTCAGCTTCACTGCCTGCCACAAAATGGGGAGCATACAAAGTGACGGATGCAGAAGCAATACATAACTTCACCTTCTGGCTAGTCCCCTTATCAAAGTGTATCACAAAGGAAAGGTGTTTAGAATATGACTTCCATCTCCGTTTAGCTACCGAGCAAGCACAGATGTTAACTGGCCTTACCAAATCAAGCTCATGTCTTAACTTTTACACAGCTGTAACAGGTAGTCAATAAAAATTCAGGAGATGAAAAAGATTTTGTCATGTCTGCTCTGTTGCAGTTAACTTCTTAGCCATTAAATATACACAGGTATTTTGCTTCCAAAGCAAAAGTGCTCATTAAAGGCTGGTGAGCAATGCCAGAAATCTGTAACCCTGCACATCATAACTGTTCCAATAAAAGTGGAAAATCAAGGCAGAGAGAAGGCAACAGCTAGTCATCTTCAGTGGCACTTGTCAAATTTCAGGATTATGCACTTCATCTTTTAGAATCAGAAAATTCACATAGCAGAAAGACTAACTTCAGACTGTGGATTTACATCAATCCCTTAATTTGACCTCCCATTTTCTGTACTGAAAGCCTCTCTGAGCTGCCTGTGTACATGCTGAAAAGTCCGTAACATCCAATCCAGTCCTTGAAGCCCTAAGCAGTTTGCTCTGAGACTGGAAAGCTACTATAAATCAGCTTCAAGCTGACATATAAAAATACAAAGCACATAGCCACCCATCCTTTTTCTGGCCTGACATCTGACAGTTCAAGGTTAGTCAAGGGCTCATCAGCCCTGTCCTACTTATTTACTTACTAATGTCATAAGCAGCTTAGTCAGACACAGCTGTAAGTTTTTTGTCTTTAGACTTATGGCCCAAACATTCCAGATTTCCACCTGACTGCAGCAGCCTCCCCAGAGGTGCATTATTCTGCAGCTTTAGCAGAACAATATTCACTAGACATACACTTGCATTAGGAGCTGAAGATGTAGCTTCTATGGGAACGAAAAGTATTTAGAAACAGAAATCAGCTTAACAGGTGTTCCAGTATGACCTAATGTACCATAAAGTTCACGAGCTATTTGCAGGAATACCTTATGCAGTTCCTGATAAAAGTATCATGATCTAAGTAAGCATTAGCATTTAAATAAGTTCAGCTACAGATGATGTTTTCACAGTACCTAAGGAAAATTCAGATTAGAGTTTTTGCTGGTCCATAACACTAAATAGCATATATTCTAACAAATCCAAACTACTTCCCAAGGAACGCCAGCATTGTTACACACCATTTTTGTCTTCTTCCTTTGGAACATATGCAGAAAACTGGTATCTGTATGTATCGGTTCCTTTGACGGTATAATATCACAGCTATAAGGCAGTGGGTTTTCTTATGTGAGAAAGAACACCCTCATGGTACCAGGCTGTCATCATCAACATCTAACAGGCAATTTATGTATGAGAATTTAAAATAAGAGATTAAATATTGCCAACCATAAAATTCTTCTGCCTGGAAAAGACTCTTTATCAACATTTGAAGTACAAGTATTGCTTCTACTTTACATTTAATAAATAATGATCGATGCCTAAAAAATACATATTATTATCAGAGATCCAGCCACATTCTCAAGCCTTCTCTTGCCTTTCTTCCATGGGGACAAATCCAAACTAGTGATTTCCATGCTAAATACTTGAAATATTTGAGTAAAGTTCGATTCAAGTCAACTCTCCATTATTTTCGATGTATGTATTCATCACGTGTGGCAAAAAAAAATATAGATATTTTCATCCAGAACAGCAATTCTGTTAAGAAAAACTAATCCTGGCTGAATTATTCACTTTCATTCTTGAAAGAAGAGCCCTTAGTACTAACCAGAGTTCTCTCCACCCACTTCTTCAGAAGATGGAATTTCTTTGTAGCTACAATTGCAAATCTGAAGCTTAAATTGCAATTAAGTAGTCCCTCATTTTCTTGTGGAGGCTAACTTCAAAAATGTAATATGCAAGGTTTGATGGGAAGAAACATCTATAGTTACAGTACTCAAACACAGCAACCTTGATGAGAAAATTCCAGGTAATTTTTCAGTTTACAGCTATTAGGTTCGTTTCAGTCTTTAATTCCAAGTCTTTCTGGCCTAAGACCCACAAAAGGACATAGAAAGGTGATCTTCATGGGTCACACTTGTCAAAAGTTTATTTAACCACCAGGCTAACAGGGACAGGTGGGCCTAAGCACTCATTCAGTGCTTTTCTTTAAAGATGCTGCATTTTTTGCATAAAAGAATGAGAAACAGAATGTACACAAGAACCGCCTAACTTTATTGCCAAGTAGCTGGCTAGTGTCCTAGGAGACAGACACCTGCATTATCACCTGCGTTCCAATGCTTGCTTCTGGTGTTTTGTAACAACACAACACAACAAAACACAACATACCGAAACATTAAGAAGTGGAAGAGATTTCAGGCAGACTTTGCTTAGCCTTCAAAGGACACTGGAAGTTCCTGCTGACCAACTGAAATGTGACTTTCCAGCCATTACCATTGTGTCAGCACTATTGTCTCACCTTGTGTTAAACAAACATTTAACTTTTTATGTTAAAAGATTTGGGAATTGACCTGCCAGATGTGAACCATTAAAGCTTTTATTCAGCCCTGGTTTCAAGCAATAAGGTCTCCTGAATTTAAGTTTGCTTAGCAGACTACTGCTAAATCACCCAGAAGTATGGTGTCTGATTAAAGCATAGTCCTTCGGGTCAAAAGATCTGGAAAGTATTGCTTTTATACTCTCCCATTGAGCCCTACATTAAAATAAATTATAATGTTTGTGCTTTGGCTTCTTTATCTGTGAAAGACTGAACTGTAAAGCAATTCAAAACCGTATTCAAGAATTTCAAAATCCACATGTAACTCTTTGGAATGGAATATGAGGAGAAATAGAGAATATTGCTTTTGAATTGTATGTTTAAAAATGTTAGAAAAAATTAGAGATTTACAGAAACTGTCATAATAACAATTAATTTCTCTTTGACTTCTAAAAATGTTAGCCTAGTTAAAATCTTTAAAGATTCACTCAAAGACATCATTTACATCACAAAAGTGACCCCTCTGGCAGCACAGGGGGTCTGACAGAAACTCCCTAAAGAACTGAAGTCTGGCTTCCTTAGGTAGCCTGTTCCTCTCTCTTGTCCCAAGACAAGCCAGTAATTACTGAACTTTCCTCACTTTTACTTTAAGGTACCAGAAACTGAGTGACTGCAAAATGAACTTGAGTTTCTTTAAAGAATGAAGTAGGTTTTACTAGAGAACACGTACTACAAAACCGGGCAGCGGGAGCCAAGTCACCTCCTATAGCTATCTGGAATGAACATGTGCTGCTCAGACTAAATGCAGTCCTTGATATGGCCACAGAAGATACGTAAAGTTACAGAGGATCTAAGGTCTCCTACTGTTGATAATGACTCATATCCTATATTTTTCACATAAGACAGCAAGTTCCAGCTATTTATGGTACAGCCCATTAAAACTTTCTTTTCATGAAGAAAAAATGCTGTCAGTTGCCATTCAAGAGTTGATGTAGGAGACCATCTAGCATGTTACAGAAATTATCAGAGAAAAATACTATAATCACAAAAGAGCCAAATGTTTCCTCTTGAGCCCTTTGAGATAGCAGATGCATAGTCATAAGCAGAATCTTTTGTCTCTGAAGATTTTGTTCATACACAGATCACCCTAGAAAAAAAGAAGGGTGGAAAAATATGGTACGAATTATTTCAGTCCACTCAGTTCTATGCTGTGTATCTCACAGACGCATCAACCCTTCCCCCCACTCTGCCCCAAAACGCAGGATGTGAACATACCTACACCATTGTTGAACTGGATGGGGAAGGAGTAGAGTGCGTGCGTGTGCCTGCTGCTGACTCACGTTATACTCAACATCTTGCAGGCAAAAGGGAGAATACTACTTAAATGCAAAGCTACAATTTACATTAGTTTAATCAAAGCATTAACAGTCTAATCAAACAATTATTTGTCCAGTTAAAATGTGATACTAACATTTATAGTTCAAATTTTACTGAGTCAAAACCGATATACACAAGCTTTCTACTATCTACCCATTTCTCTGGTGTTATGCTCAGCCTTTCACTGCCCCTTTGGGTCCTAAGGTCAATCACTTCAGCCTACAGGAACGCTACAGTGAGACCTCAGTGTCCCAAATCTTCACTGGGAGGAGCATGATGGTGGTGAGGTGATGTTGATGGGGGGGAGGAAGGGGAGAGTCCTCCTTTTTGCAAGGAGTGTGATAGTACATTGATGGTTTCTTCCTCCTCACCTTACGGACCACTTGGGTCTATTTTTATACATTTTTTAACGTTTTTACACCTTGATCTTTCACCAGGTGTTTCTACCTGGTGGTTATTTCCTGTAAATATTTTATACAATGGGAAAAAAGTCAACTACAAAATTACCACACTATAGGAACTTAAAATAAAACCCACAGTTATTGCTGTGGAATTTCAGTTGTGAACTGACTCAGCAGTCTATTAAAAAGATTAAGACATTTCTAGGTGAAAGTGCTGACTTTTCCCCATGCAAGTGGAATACATTTTAATAGATGCCTTGTTTATTCAGTTATAATTTTTGACTGATTCATTGTATCCAGATGCTCAACATTGTTCATATTTCACTACACATACAAGAGTTCCCAGTTGCACAATGTAATTCATTTCAAAGTAGTCCCTGATTGCTGAGGGATGGTTTATAAAATCAAAATGGCCCTTTAAAAATATCACCAGGCAGTAAATTTTACAAGTGCCGAGCTTCAGTCATGTAGGAAATTAGATGTTAGGAGACTTGAGTACGATATTGATTGATCTCTCCAGAGTCATATTCTGCCATCTTTCCCCTTGGAATCAACAGGAATTTTGAATGAAAATCAACATCAGGATATTATGCTGTGATTCAATGCCTTAGGGATGATATATATAGTGAAAAAAATGTTGAGATCATTCAAGACAGGATTATTGACAGTATAAACACAATCCAATACAGGAACTGCATTCTCTTGTTGCAAGAAAACTTTCACAGAATCACAAAATGGTCAAGGTTGGAAGGGATCCATTGAGATCATCCAGTCCAACCGCCTTGCTCAAGCAGGGTCAGCTACAGTGGGTTGCCCAAGACCACGTCCAGTCAGGATTTGAATATCTGTATGGATGGCAACTCTATAACCTCTCTGGGCAACCTGTACCAGTGTTTGACCACCACTTTCATGACAGAAGTGCTTACCAAACTGCCTATCCCTATTAAGAATTGATAATATAAGTAAAGCCAAAGTGAGAACAGACAAAGGTATTTTTCAAGTAAGATAACCTATACATGCCTGTGCTGTCAGATCTTTTCCTATGGAGTTTCAAAGGGGAAATTTTGATTCTTCATTGTGAAGTAGTCAAGGCCAGTTCTGACATGCTGGTCTTTGGAGACATAGAGGGAGCATCTGCAATCTATACGTACAATCTCTGACCAAAATATTTATACATAGAAGGGATGAAGATGGACAGGAGATGTCACTACCTGGTTATGGGTTCCAAGGGATGGTTACTTTATGAGCATAAAACACACGCATTGCTTTTATCTAAAAAGATACACAGACCCGAACTGCAAACGACAGGACAATGTAGAAAATGCCAGCGAGTAACACAGGGTCCACTTTTCTGACCATGATTCTAAACTAAGATTATCCATGTCAAAAGCTGCAATGAAAGACTAAAGGAAATGGCAATTGAACTATTTAGTGGAACAAATATTTCCGTTGTCAAAGGGGTTAGAAATCAGTTCTCAGGTCCATCTACACAACCACTCCAGTTTCTGATACTCTGCAAGATTCTTGACTATGGAATGGTCACAAAGGGAAGGATTTTCTAAACCTGAATTCCTGCAGTCCCATTCTGGGAAAGACTGGATCAACAATAAAGCCAAAGAAAAAAAAAAAAAGAAAAAGAAGTTGGGATACATACACCTTCCCTTTAGAATCAAAATAATTCAGATCAAAAGGGGATTCAGGAGGTCTCTAGTCCCAATTCCTGCTCAAAACAGGGTCAGCTATGAGGTCAGATTGCTCAGGGCTTTATCCAGTTTAATTTTTTCAAAATTAAATTTGCAAATGACTCCTCTGATGTACATGTATACCAGCAGAGAAACTGGCAAACTGCCAAAGTATAGCTGATTTACTGCTATCTACTGCTGAACTGGAAAAAAATATGTTGAAACTCCAGCACCGAGATCAACAGACAACTCAGGATTCAAGACGGTTCTGAACTACTATGAAACTTCCTGGATCATTGTTACAGCATATAAACATGAGACAATGAATCCCAATTAATTTGCGCACAACGCTGGACTCTGTGGGACATATTTGAAATACCAGTTGTGTGCTTTAGAGAACTCCATCCTCTGTCATATTAAGAAACTTTATGGTGAAAATAAAGCAATTTATATGGCTTAGACTTTAAGACTCAGACTTTAAGGTTTCTTGCTCCAAACAGATGTGCAGGCTGGCCCACAGGGACTCTTAACCCGATACTCTTCTGCCACACTGGTATTAATCAGAGTAATGTCTTTACTAAAGTAAACTTTTTCTGAATCTTGTGTTTGGCCAAACCACATTCAGCACAAGAGGAACACAAGGCAAAAAGCAGGAATGGTACAGAGATGTTCTGCCCAGGGCCAGAAGTGCTTCTGCTTTTGGCCAGATTATTCTGGAGATGTAAAACAAAATCATCACATAACATCTGGGAATCCTAACAAATACCCATATCCTACTGAAGACTAATCACAACAGTTTCACATTTGGAAACAATCAAGTGAGCAGAAACAGTAACTAGTCAAGAAGCACTTAGTATAAATTCTCCAGAAACTTCCAAAGCTTACAATAGCCCCAGTATGAAAAAAATAGGGTAGCATCTGAATGTTTGCAAAATCAGTAAGGCAGGAAAATAAAAGTCAAGACTCTTTCAACCAAAAAAACCCAACCAAACAAACAAAAAAACCACAACTCACACCACTCACAGGTCCCTGCAATCTTTCCAAATGCTCTGTCTTGTAACTAGATTTACCTGAAGAATTTACAGTTCTAATGTTAAAAATGGGAAAATAGTTATGGGTGCATAATTTGATTAAACTTTTTTTATTTATTTCATTTGTTCTTCATTCCATGTACTTCACAGAGGCCAGTATCAGTAGCTTAGGTATTATGATGCAAAATTTCTATTAAGAAGCCTGTGCTCATGTGCTCACAAGGAAACATCCAAATGCAAACTTGATTCCTCAGAGCATACAGCCAATGGAAACCATGCAGCGTGAAAAATTGTGTATGTCCTATACTAAGTGCTTTTGTTAATCCTCTGCCTATTCAATTAATTTCTCAACCATCTTAAAGAATGAGACTATATCAGTAGTTCCTACATTTACTTTCACTAAACTGATTATAAAAATAAGGATCAAACAAATGGCCAAAATAACCTATGAGTGCATTTCAGTTCATTTGACCTCAAAACACCTTCCATCAAAAGATTCCTTGTATTTTTTTTTTTTAATATCATCACCCACATACACTCGAAAACGTAAAAAAAAAATAATCACTAATAGTTCTTTGGAAATGTGCCTAAGTTTGTCTCTTCAAAGGTATGAACAAGCAGGAAGGATACATTTTTAGCACTTTGAAATTCATGTTTCAGAGAATGATTTCTGAAGTCTGAGAGCATGCCATGCAAATGACCTTTCCTTTCTTCCAAGTAATTAAGATATAAAAGACCCTTAAACTGTATCAGTTTTGGCAGTGACTGTCTCTCAAGTACCTGGATTTAATCATCAACAAGATGCCTCTCACATTCTCTTTTGTTGTACTCTCATTTCATTGTTTGCTGTTCCTATTACAGAAATTCTGCAATTCTAACAAAATTCAGAATTTAATCTTCTAAAATGTCTTTCTTCCTTCCCCCTCCTCTTAAAAACATCCAAAGCTCACATTAATCCCAAAACTGGAAAAGCTGGTAATATCTAAAGGTTGGAGAGAGTATAAAGGAAAAAAAAAAACAGGAGAAAAGCATCCTTACATGAAACATAATCAAAGATTCACTGCCAAGCAAGTTCAGAACATTTGCATTTCATCACACATATTTTCATTTGATTGTGTCTAACCTTTCATATGTTTGAAAAATGAGAATAATAGAAACATCATCTAGTAATAGCTGTATTAATGGATAACGTATTTCACATAGACTGGCGATGAATTATATAGTTTGTAAAAATGTTATTGCATATATGGGATTAAGGGTTTCTTACTTAAAAGAATTATCAAAAGCTACATGGAGTACTGCATTAGAAATACTGCCTGAAAACAAGCATATCTAAGGCTGCTTTGTATTGCTCCTATGGTTAAATTGAGGCCCTATTATTCTAGTTACTAAAACATAACTATGAGAGTCTTTCTCACCCTCAAAAAAAGGGATGATTTATATCCCTGAGCAAGCTCATGTTACAAGAATAAATATATAAATCAAATGAATTATAGATTTGGCAAAGAATCAGGAAGTCTTAGAGGATTTGCAAACAACAATAAATTGTTGGTTAAAAAAAAAAGTCAGTCACATACTTGTATCACATACATGTTTTGACAGAACAAAGACAGTAAATACTTCCTTTTTTGTAGGATTTGCTTCTTTTCTACCTGTTCTTAACTTGGAATTCAGCTCTCCCCACATTCAGTCATGTAGGGATGAAGGCCTCCATAAAACATTCTAACTTTTGCACATTTAAAAAAAAAAAAAAACACACCACAATTAAGCTCTAAAAAACAAATGTTAACTCGGCAACATCTTACTTGAATATACACTGAGAACAGAAACAGCCATTGACTTTAATGACTAAAATAAACCTTTCAGATTCTTTTGCTTCTCCTGGGAAATCAGCAGCCCAAGCAAGGAGTAAGCAATTCTGCCTGGCACTGCACCTGCCACAGGTAAGCATCTGCAAGTAGATGCCATCACAGACCAGCAGGAACATGGTAATAACTCATTGTCACAGAAAGCAGCAGTTCTTCACTCCCAGACCTGCTCCATTCCATCACACATCTGGCCACAAGTTAGATTAGATGCAGCACTTCTCCATAAAGAGATGTTCAGGAGGTTGAAGGGTATCCATTTGAGTGCTGAGACTGGCTAATGAACAAGTCTGTTTTAAAAAATGAGGCTACACCTCTAGATCTTGCTTGGACCTATCTTTGCCACCCCTAAAGGCTACTGCTATGTCAACACACAATTAAAATCCCACTAAGAAAATCAGGAAGTTGAAATAAAATGCTTCTGAACAAAGGAGCAGCGGCAACAAGAATCTCTACTGGCAGATGGACTGAGAGCCCTGACTCAAATGTGCACCTTAGATCATGGAAGATAATTTGCATGCCTAAAACACAGATATTAAATTATTGCCTTTAAGAGCTGGATACTTGCAGAAGAGAAGCTTACTGAGGATGGCAAGGAGCAAAAATTAAACAGACAATTAACCAGGAAAAATGTCTGATCCGGGAAATCATCTGGGTAACAGCAACCAATGATTTAACTACTGATACAAACAAAAAATAGTATCTACAACAACACTACAAACACTAACATTGTGAATAGCAGTGCTTACCTCTCCTGGAAGCCAGCTTGCTTTCTTTCTCTCACTTAAAGCTCCATCAGCATCACTATATTAATGGCTAACTGTTGCTGCAGGCATAGGGCAAAATGCCTGTGCACACAAGACCCCTCTTTCCCTCGCACAGCAACAGCAGACCTTTACTTTTAGGAAAGGAAGATGCTTTCCATTGTCATGCTTCACCATGCATCAGCCGTACAGTCCTGTTATAATGGACCCCATGGGGAAAGCAGAGCAATGAAACTAGAAAAGGTGAGAGACACTTCCAATCCTTTGAAGGACCCTAGACATAAGTGATAACAGTCACAAGAGCGCAACTGCTTTAGTTTGTTTAAGTTTTTAATGCCAGACAACAAAGAATGTGCTTCAATGGACCACATGAATCTGATCTAATACCACACTGCTACCTAAAGGGGCAAGCTCCTTCCCCTTACCTTAAGTAGTGTATTACTGCTGCTTCCCTTGTATTAGTGCAAGCATTTGTGCGGCCACATGGTGAGCTTATCAGAAAACTGATCTGGCTGGAGCTAACCCAGCAAAAAAACCCATAAAAACCGATTCATTTTCAGTCAGCATGGTTCCTTGCTCCAGCATACTGTGTGCTCCCTTGGCAACAGCCCAAAGGACAGGGCAAAATGCATGGCAGAGGATGAAAGGGAAGCCAGGATCTCTCTTTTCAATAGAAGACTGGCTTAAAAACACCGACGTCAGAGACGTGATATTAGTTAAACCATCTGAATGGAAGTTCTAGCCATGGACTGTACATCTTTTATCCTCAATTCAGATGTACTGAAAAAAAGGCCAACATTTCATTAGTAATTAAAATCAGAGATACTTGGTTCAGTAACACGTCTTTGATTACAGAGGAGTGCTTATGATTTTCTTTAAGCACGTAAGTTTACTGAAGTGAAAAGTAACACTGTTTTTGTCATTCTAGCAGCAAAACTTGGTATAAATGGTGCACGCTTCATAAAACCAAGAGCCTGCTTTGGAGACCAAAATAGCAGCTCTGCAGTCAGTGCTCGAAAACATGAAAGCAATGGCTGGGTATGCTATTGAATGAATCATAGGTAGGGAGTGAATTAATCAGTGTAAAAACCTCAGTGCATAAAGTAGAGAAACCAAAGGATCTGCAGTTTGAATTGTTAATTTCATTGTCTTTTCAATATATTTCCATGCTACAGCCAATCTTTCATCTCTCTCTGAGGCATTACCATTGCTCAGGGTTCTTCAGGGAAACTAACCACATCTGAACTGCTTTAATTTCACGTAATTTGGATATATCTGCAGTAGAAGCTTTTCAATTTCACTATTGACCAAAAAGCACAATCTAATTTCTTCAATTCTATTTCTTCTGTAGTTCATGGTTTTATATGTATTCAAGACCAACATGATAATTTATTATCCAGAAGTGGTTATGCAAAACTGTGTCTATTTCTACCACAAGAGGGTGGGGGTGAGGGAACTTAATGCCTTTCAACAAGAAACTTTAATGTGGAAAAACACAGTTTATTTTAAAATGTCATTCCTATGACATTTTTGCCTTTTTTGGAGACGCGTGGCTTGTTTAAAAGATACAAGCACTTCGGAGCCCACAGATCCCGAAGGAAATGGAAATGTGAGTCCGATTTCTTGCAGCTGCATAAAAGCACAAAAAACTCAAGCATTAAATCTTAACTTTTTGTTTGATTATTGCTGAATGACAACGTTAGGATCTTTACTCCTTAAACAACTTCTTTTCCTAAAACATCCTACCAACTAGACTTCCCATGAAATAAAACCCGTCTTTTACTACTGGACTTGCAAAAGCCGCAATGAAGTATTCTCAAATCTTGTAGCTGATTTAGATTGCTAACAAAAATCCTTTGTCAAATGTCACAAAACCTGCAAATACACCAACTCCATTTGTAGATGCTTGATTGCCACTGAAATGAAATTCAAGATCTACTCAACTGTGCGTAAGGATTTCATTAAATCCTTTCAATACCTGCCATTATAGATACTCATAACACTGAATTTTGAACCCAGAATTTCTTAGATTTCAGCTCTCTGTGTCTTGAATGGAAGTTCAGTTACATATTCAGTATTAGACATGAAAGAAAACTGGAAGAATTACTAGTATAAGTGTATGGCTATATAACATCCTGCCTTTGAAAAGGATGCAAAAGACACATACAGACATTATCAAGCTTTACAACATTCACTTGTGCAGGACTGCTGCAATGCCACTACTTGTATAATGAAAGATAACATCTTTAAGGAAATGCATGCATTTGAAACTACTGGATAGCTATATCCCTGTTTCCTCCCATTTTCTAACTGCCAATGGCATTTACTTGCAACTGGAAGTTTCTCCTCTAGAAAGCGGCATCTCCAACATTACAGCAACCCCCCAGCCCTCAGTAGTCCAAAAGAATTGGCAGCTAAAAACACTATACCAATCTACATATTCTTCCCAGATTGTAAAACCCTTTTGTTATGTTGTTCTTTAGTGCAAAAAGGGCATGGTTTTCTGCCTTCTCCCACCAGTCTACAGACAGGTTTTCTCCACATCTTTGCCCCACTCATTCTGATTCAAGAGCTAATAACACAAGAGTGGCCTTGGTTTCTCCCACACCTTTAATCTGACCAGTCCAATGCAAAGGCATTTATTCTTGACTTGATTTCTTTGCCTTGTTTTAGCCATTCTAAAAATTGAATTAATCTATTAAAAATGCCGCATGCAAGGAAACTTTATCCTTTTATTCATCTGTTTAATATGCTAGAGAATGCCAATTGAACTGGATATAAAAAATTGGAATATTTAGCAATATGTATATATATACGTATGTATATACAAGTATACGTATGATGGACAACAGAATTTTCTGTGTCCTCTGCTTTTTGTGCAATCATTGATACTTTTTTCAAAGGAGATCCTATTTCTTAACTATAGTATCACTTGTCATATCATTTTAAACAGGCATTTCTTCCTAAATATTACTTGATGATAATAGGCATTGCAACACCCTTTACAGAACTGTGACTTTATGGTGTGCAGGTTTGTTTAACAAGAGTAACCACAGTAACGTGAGTGCATGTTTCTGTAGATACAGAAATCACATGGAAGTTAATGTTAACAGAGTCATGCAGCAGAAAACAGTAGAAGAGCGCTTGAATTAGGAGAGAGGAGTGCTGCATTAGATATTTCAGGTGACACGAATCATACGTATGTGTTATTTTTCTTCTTTTAGTTATGTGGTGCAATGATAAAGGCTGGTCTACCATTTTAGAATTTTAAAAATATTTTTTACCTGTGAAATGCAGCTATTTTTCTAGCATGGATTTACGGGCATTAACATCTTGCCATTTCATTCTTAATAGGATAAGATCAATCTGTTTCTGCCTCGTATAGAAGCTCAATTTTGAATACCATACACGGTGTTGTAACTCAGAAGACAAAAAGGCAACAGGTATCACAAAAACATTCCACAAACAATTGCCCCTTTTGGTTAATATATAGGTTATACATAGTTTTGCAAAGCATTCTTAGGGGCCTTTTTACCCCCGTGGTCTGACTTGAGTGGCTATAATGTTATATCTCTCATGTGTTGTATAGTGAGACTACTAGAAACTTGCCATAGTTTGAGGCTGGAATTATGTACATGACATTAATCTATACTTGCTAGACAATGATGTAGTCTCTAAAGAAAGTACTTTCTCCATTTCTGTATGTGCATTAATCTCACTTGCAACATATTTGAAAGATCAGCCTTTATCTTTAATGGTTGCTTTTTGAAAAAGAGAACAATGATCTCAATAGCAATTTACCCATGCTGCATTCTATCTGTCCTTTCTAAACAAATACATAATGCATTTAATCAAGTAACCCTAGACCATGCTGTTAATCAGCACTGGAATATAATTTATCAGTATCCATTTCCAGTTTCATTTGCAAAAATAATTAATTAACTTAAGGAATTACAATTATATAAAGAAGAAACTGTGTCATTATCTGTCAGAAGTAATGCTAGACATAGCTCTTACTCATCTTTGGATAGGCAAGATTCTGAAAAAATTTCTAAAATCAGACTTACATGTAACATGATCTTTCCTAAAGTGAACAATTAATGTTCAAATCAGGCAAAAAGATGTATTTTTTGAAGACTTTAAGACAATCAATCAAAATTTTTGCAGTGCTCCCCAAGTATGTGCTAGAAAATAAATGGCTACATAAAACGCACATAGCAAACAAAGATTTGGAAAATAATCTAATATATTTTGATTGCATAAGTAGCAATAGGATATTTCCTACAAATGGCAATAGAGAATTTATCTGCCAGAACTAGTACTGGGGACGTAAGATGAAGGATATAAAATATAACACATTACAGAATGTTAAGGTTTAGTATATTTTAAAAGTTTTTGGTCAAATCCTGTAAATAGGAGATTTGTTTTAGTGGAATCCACATGAGGGAATAAAAATCAATAATCACTTTGAACCCCTTAGTCATACAGATCTTCACAGAGAATCAGATTATTTGCTAATAATATTACCTAACCCTACCTGTACTGTTATGCAGTAGGCAGTACCTCATGCTTACAGAAAGCTAAAGTTACCTTTAAAAAGGGTTCGCTCAAGTATTCCTCATAACATGAGGCATGCAAAGTCATTAGAACAATGGAAGCTGTTCAGTGGTTAGCAGGATTAGGTCTTTATTTCTTAAATAGGAAAGCGAATATTTTAAGTAACCAAAACACAATCTAATTTTCAAGACAGTCACAGAAACTGTTAAGTTGAATATAAGGTAGAACAGCAGGGAATTCAGAAGGTAAAACTGCCAGATGACTTTTGAAGTGGATAATCTACCACGTTACAAGCATTAGACAAACAAAAACAATCAAAATGTGTTCTATCAATCACGAGAAATTCCTGTCCAGATTCAAAACACTGCAATTCATCCCAACCCTGAAATTGAAGAGATTTAATATCACAAGAAGAAACAACAATTTTGTATTTTCTGATAAAGTACATTATCTCCCTCTTCCACATTCAACCTTCTTTGTTTCAGAGGAACAGATCAACAGTGGTCAAGACAAGACACTTGTCAGTCCCTCTTGGGCTCCCAGTTCATTAGTATTGCAGAGGACACCCTTCAAAACTTACTTTTGCAAGTTCCTAACTTCATGGTCACCCCTACCTTGTCACATCTCTCTTCCACAGATTCATCATCCTCTAGCTTAAGGTAACTTAAGTTCTGATGGTGATATTCCTTTTCATTCAGCTTAGTACATAGAGTTATGTCTTTATACAGTAAGAAATTAATTACTGTTCAATAAAACATAACAGTCTACAAAAAGCATCTGCCTAAAGATAATGAAGCCTGCATCTGGTTAAGGATTCAAGAGAAAAGGAAAGTACAATTACCTTATAAATTCCTTAGGGTGGAGAAAATGTGTAATTCACATATAAATCACAAGTATTTGCTTTCTTCTTTCTCACAAAACAAAAAGTAATTCTCAAATGAGCTGTATTTCATTAAAATTTACTTTGCATACTTCTTATGTATAATATTTACTTTGTCATATATCTTCATGATTATACTGACATCAGTAACAACAACAATTGAGTCTCACAGAAATAATGTCTCAAAAGAGATATTAAACAATCAGTGTAGATTAAATAATTAGTTAAAATAAGTGTATTATTCTGGAATTAAACTTTGATTATAGACATATAGTGAAAACATCAATCTATATTCACACAGCCTTTGAAATGCAGTCCTGGACATTTTACTGTAGAAACATGTGTCCCGATCACTTGGATTAAACAAAATGCTTCGGCAAATTTTGTATTTAGATTGTGAATCAGCTAGAATAAGACAGCACAGGAGCAAGGCTCAACATCTGTTTACCCGATATTTCATGCACACTGACCAGCATGTTGCTCTTCTTTAAACAGAGCCCATTCTCGAGAAGTTGGTGTTTACTCACAGCAGTAAAAAACCAAAATCCCTCATCAGAGTCCAGCCAGTTAAATTCAAGCCCACATAAGCTTTCTAGTTACTACATGGGGCAGCACAAGCCACAGGACATGTTATTTCCGTAACACAGGTTTCTGTAGCTATGCTTAAATACAGATTTCCAGTAGTGTATTATTTCTCTTTCCACACCTTCAGGTCAAGATAACTAATTGTAATAATACAAGGTTCTACCAAGAGATCTCTTATTGCAGCTGCAGCTCCACCCTTTCACATATTTCACACAGCAAAGAGAGGGAACGCAAACAAAATATTGCTCAGAGTAATCGTAAATACATAAAAAATGGCATATTATGAGTTTTCTTCTTTACATAAGAATAGACTGGAACAAGAAGGCAGGTACTTGGAACTTTCCCCCCCGCCCTTTGTGGCAAGTGGAAAAATCCTGCTATGGTTTACTTCTGCAAGTTAGCAATCCCCTTTATTATAAAAATAAGACAATTTTGTTTGAAGGACACTTCAAGATTTTTATCTTCAAATACAATTGTATACATGACTGGAAGTAGATTCGCCAATTAATTTTCAGTAATTTTCTTTCAAGCTTGTTATTCATGTAAACAATTACAGAAAGCTAGAATTATTTTCTAAATGCATCAGTATGATGCAGGACTAGTGTATACTTATCTTTGCTTTGTCTAATGGAAAGAGCTTTCAGGCTGTGTAAAATGCTAGTGATGGAATTGTCAATCATTCAAACAAGTAAATAGCTTTTTTCCTCCAAATTATGCTTTCAGGAAGTTTTCATAGCTACTTAACCTCAGTCCCTCACTACTTGTGAGTTGTTACTTCTGTCAAAGGTTCTTTCTCTCACTCATGTCAAGAAATCTTTATCTCCAGCTACTGGGAAACTTATGAGATCCATGGGTCTGCATATTTCTCCAGACCCTCTGAACTTGAACTGAAATCTGGCAAGTACAGCCTTCCACCAACACCTGAATACTGTTTAATACATCAATCCCAGCCAGGTCAACTGTCAGCTGAAGAACACGTAAAAGCCTACAGCCTGCTGGCTGTAACTCAGGAAGCTCCTTTCTCCATGTAACGCAAGAACCTGCCTCCACAGCCAGTCTTTTAGAGAGAGACTTTCTCCCATTTGAGCTCATTATACTCCACATCTAACAGAAAGAGTTACTTGAACAGTATTATCAGGTGCCTTTTAGAGCCAAATCCCCCAAGACAATAGGTAAGCGAAGACTGAGAAGGCTAGGCAGGGAACTGAAAAAAATGAACTGGGATTCACATGCCTTTGTGGGGCAAACTAACACGTTATTTTGTAAATGGAAAAGGCTAGTAAGTGGTAGGTAGTTACAAAAGATTTCCTAACATGACTGTTAGGCTCCAAGTAACCTGCTAACTTGGGACTATATTCTCTTCTTGGTGTCACTGTGTCAGCTGAAGAGTTTAGTAAATCATTCTGTCTCTAGCTGCCTATTGTTGTCCTTGAAATAGGGTGTCACACCTTCCAAATCTGCTGCCTATTTGCTTGTATGATTATATACTCTGGCCCATTTTAGTAAGAAAGAAAAGTTGTGTCAGAAGAATCCTATTCCTGCTGTTTAAACTAACCCAGCTTATTTCTACTCTAAGGGGTAAGAAATTGCTTATGTTACGGACCTTCAGGGAAAAAGGAGTGCTAGTAACCTCTGTCAGTATAGATGGAACTAGAACAAGACATGCATCTAGACTTAATGTTCAGTTTCAGAAGGCTACATAGTTTTTGATTTTTCTGTTCCTTAAAGGTGCACATAAAGTTACTTGTTACTCCAGTATTAATCTGAGTATCTGTTGTGGTTTAACCCCAGTTTTAAAATAGGAATAGAAATATCCCTTTGCTTCAGAGGAATGTTGTGAAAATCAGCTGATTGATATCTACAAAACTTTTGTACATCCATGCTAAGCATCACAAAGGCCTATGAAATTAACAGTTCTGTGTTTATTCTGTGCTAAGGACAGAGAGCAGAAAAAGCACTGACTACTCTTCAAACCATGAAAAAAATATAAATAACAGCTTTGCACTAAATGTATACAATCTTTTAATCAATATATTTTGATGTATTAAAACACATACACAAACAACCATAACAGCTGCTAATTTTAAAAAATTGCACAAGCAGCTGTGATTTCTTACTGTTAGGAGTAATTTCTTATTAAGCTTAGCAAAGCTACTTCAGTCAAGTTCTTTGTGATTAGAAGGCATCTTGGACTAAACCACAATAGTCTGGACTAAACATTCTGGACTAAACCACAAGTATAGTGCATGGTGACAAATGGTATATACACTGAGGAAAGACGTTTGGGTTAGTATTTTCTGAATATTCTAAGTTTACGAAGCATTCTAAGAGCACAGTGTAACAGATGGATGGAGAGAATGTGTCCTGATAAATCACATACATCTCTGTTCCTATCTGAATTGTAAATACCACGTTGATACAAGTTACTCTGTGAATAAGTTTCAGTACACACTTACATAATCTTCTGCTAATGTGAAGTGTTGAAAAAAATGCTTGCTGTTGGCTAGAAGCATGACAGTGTGATTTGAGTGCAAGTAAAAAGCAGTTAATACTGAATACTGTCTTTGTAAACAGATTTTGATGGATTTAGCTCCGTCGTTTATATACTAAGAGACTGAACATAAAGTGCAATTAGGATACTGAATGTCTTCAGTACCAAATACATTGTGAATTGCTACATGAAATATGGAAGCTGTCACTCAGAATTAATAAATACTGCATTTTAGTATTTCATAAAAACAACATTTTTTTCCCCACTATTCTCTATTAATAGAAATTTTGGAAACATTCCATCTCCCAGTTCCTTGAAATGAAGGTATCCAACACAATTAATATAAGGCTGGGCAGTTGAAACTAAAGTCTGCTTTTAACTCTGATCCAGACTTTCACTCTCACTTTGGGTCAGTCCAGCTGCATTCAGACTGAAACTGGGAATGCTTCCCTTCTTACGGATTTGAGTGTGCATCTTGAATAACGGGAGGAGACTGGGTGGGCACTATCACCCGGACGTATCATGGGCAGGAAACCTAGTCACACAGGATGGAAACAATGTCATGCAGTACAGGTGCAGCCTTAAACAATCTGTCTTGGACAAAAACCTTTCTAAATTCTAAAGCGTCTTTATTTAGTGAGGAAAAAATGCAATCAACAAGTTAAGGACTAAAATTAAATAATCACTATAGCCATGAACCATGAGCTGCCGCAACATTCTGCAAGGTCTACTATCCAGTGTCAACTGACACAGAGTTAGCTAGTTAGAAATCACAGCTAAAAAAGTTATTACTGTATGACCCATATTTTATGTGCCCACTGACATGTGGCAGGAAGTTATATGCAATATACAGGCTTTCACAAACAAATGTAAAATCCTGTATTCTGACCTTCTCCTCAGAAGTCTCGCGTTTCCACACTGCCTGCAGAAGTAGAATGCTTCAAAATGCACGTACTCAAACCTTTCTTCTGCATTACTGCACTCACGGGGTCTTGAGGGTTCTTTAAAAGAGAAAGGTCATAAATTGCCTTTTATTATGTAAGCACAAAATTGAAAATTCCTCTATTGTACACCTTCCGTAGTATTCAAAAAATACAGATAATGGTAAGGTAGAATTGACTTTATGAATCAAGAAATTTCTAAAGATGATTGCAAATAAGTGTCCTACAGTACTGTGATATTTTCTTTTGCATCTCAGAGCCAGAAGAGATTTTACTTTAAATTACTCATTAATAGAAATAGTTTTATTACCTTTGTAAAGCCGTTTCTCTCAATGCAGAAAACTGTGAGATGGGCTCCCTCTAGAGTCTTATATCTGATACAAACTTTGAATTGTAAAAGATTGCATAGGTCATTTATATGTGCCAACACCCTACTTAGTTCCCTTCCAAAAAAAAAAGTTCTGAGACATCACTAGTGAAAAAAAACTTCACATTCCCAGTTAAATAGCTTCATGTATTTGTATAGATCAATTAAATTCTTAACACAGTGCAGTAAATTTTGCTCTTCCATGTATCTATCACAAGATCCAAATAAATTTTGAGATATTTCAAAAACCTGAAGCTAAGCTTAGAAGTGGAATCCTCTATCTGTATATATAAAAAAAAAAGTCCTTAAATAAATGCATTATGTGTATGTAAAAACATCCCTTTCCTCTTGAATACCTCTTAAAGTTGTTTCAGTAATTCAAATAGAACTCACAGCAACTTGCAGTTTGATCGTGTTTGATTCAGGTCAGTGAATGTTCTTCCACTGATATGAGCATGAGAATATGCAAGCAAATTATTAGCTCCACAGTAACTAGAGAAGGGCATAAGAAGTGTGGGTGGACAACTTTTGCCACCAACTAGTGAAAATTATATTATAACCCATACTCATGGAAGACATATTCTTGTCTTCCACCCAGAAGACAGTGAGCGTGGAGGGGAGGCGAGCAACAGAGAGAGACTGCACTGTGTCTTCTTTCCCCCACCAAATACGCCAGGGAAGAAGAGCTGAAGCAGCATAGATGGGGGAGTAGGCTGAACCAGAAAAAAGACTGGCATCATTTGTTTTTCTTTCCCTTCTAAGCAAAGGGAAATCATATTGTGAATCTCAGGATATAGTCCCTGACACAATTCCATGAGCAGCTCCGTGCAAATATATAGTACCTCTTTATCCACCCTATACAAGCAGCAGTGATGAATCCTAGGGACAAGGAATACAACAATTTTACAACAATAAGCTGTTTCATTTCATTTTCTATAAGCTGGTAAAACAAAAGAAACAACTATAAAAAAACTTTTTGAATGTATAAAATCCCTGTGTAAATCTAGTACCTTCCCAGCCTTGTGTTTTTATGTTCTTTTGTTTCCCACTCATTGGGAAAGAAAATACAAGACTTTGCCTTCAGAAAAGTATAATATATTGTAGATGTGACAGCCTCTTCTAGAACGAAGGGATTATTACTTCCTCATAAATCTGACAATTACAATTATGTAATTAACACAGCTGCACATATATAAATTACAACCAAAATAAACATGTGGATTAAAATGTCATTAACAGAGATAAAACAAATCATAAATGCTTCCCTCACTTCCTAATGCTATGATTCACCCTCTCGTTTTGCTCTACAGTTCTAGATCTAAATCTCATACTGTACTTTTAAAAAAAAAAACAAACCAACTAGCACATCACTAGATTAAGATGGCTATTAAGTTTTCTTCAGAACAGTTAAGAATAGTTTTCAGATTTTTTTCCCCACTGCAGATGATCAGTTAATTTACATTTTCCCTTTGCAATGTACTAGGTGCATTGCTAAGGCTGATATCATAGTCATCCTCTGCGGAGTCTGGCAAGGAAAAGGTATAACGAGTAAAGAGTCTAATGCCTTGACTATCTCAGTCTTCCTTAAATTCTTAGGCTGAGCACAGAAAATTGTCTGTACAATCTCTTAAAAAACAGTGGCACTGCTTAAAAGAAGAATATGTTGAATGGCATCTTGCAGTCCTTCAGGCTTTTGATATGTATATGCCAGAATTCAGTCAGTTAATAGGACTACAGGCTTAGAGAGCAAAGAAAAGTTTCTCATTTTTTAAAATCACCTTATATTAGTGAGTAAGCACCAAGACAAACAGAAATAAATGCATTATGTCATATTTTCCTTTCTTTATGCTTCAGTGCAAAATTACATGTGTAATTACATCACACGAATTTTCGTTACTTATGCAGTTAAGACTTCCTTCTAGTTTTACCTATTAATAAAACAAGCTAGCATCTGTTATTATGGGTTGGAAAGGATTATCAAATATTACATACATCACCACATAAGTTTCCAAACACAAAATTAATTCAGGACCTTCTACAAAGCTCACTCTGCCTTGAATTCATATTAGCTTCCTTTCTTCTTTCACAGGTCCTACAGCTCCCCACAAGCTGGGTAAAAGATGGTTTTGGGGGGTTTTTTTTAGCATGCTTGGAAGGCAAGTTTTTGAAAAATAATCAAAGGAATGAATCGCTACCAACATAAGTTTCTTCAGGGAGAACCCCTTTTGGTAGCTCTGTATTTTATTTAAAAGGGTTTCAGTCAACATTCATCCCAAAACCTGAATATACTGCATCCCACAATACACCATCAGAAAGCATAGTAACATTTAGTCTGTGATTAAAAGAATTTTATGACAACATCCTCCAAAAAATATGTTCAAACATGAATAAATTAAGTAGTTACTCTAAACCACTTGTCTGTTGATTTCCTTAGGAAATCAGCAGCCACAGCAGCCAACCCACTACCCTACCTCCAGCAGGGTAACTTTGCAGCTCCAAGCTCTTACTGTAGCTAGTCCAGCAGACTGGCCTGGGGCTGAGCCAAGGCCTAGGCATTTCATATGCCTAATCCAAAACCAAAGCAGCACACTTCTGGGAGCTCTGATTTGTAAGGTAGACGAGATGGAGTCAAAGCAGAGGGATCTGAGCATTAAATTGCTGCATCCTTGCTGAGATGAGCACCATGTTTTCTCCCTTCCTAGGATGCAACAGTTAAAAACATCCCTTTCAGCTGGGCGTGGTACCTTCTGATCCAGTGCTCTTCGTAACGCTACTGCTGCTAATCCATCCCGCCGCTGAGATCAGCGCAACTGCACGAACACCGCTCCTCTGTGCTGCAGTCCATTTCAGACAAGTGCCTGCAGTCAGACATCCTTGACTTCACCAGTGGAAGCCCAGGCGTAGTAGGGAAGCAGGTTCAGGTGGGACCTGGGCCTAGGTGGGACCCGGGCGCCCCACCAGCGGGTGCAGGTCCCACCGCAAGGCCATGCACATTGGCAATGTCCTTCTCCAACAAAACTGGGATCTGCCCACATCTCAGCTCTGCCATTGTTCCAGGGCAGGACTGAGCTGCTCGAGTGCAGGCCCATGCCTGCCCACACCTGCCATCCTCCAGCATGGCCACACGTCTTAGCTTCAACTATGGCAGTGGTTGCATACTGATATTAAAGCTGTTTATTCTAAAAGCAACTACAAAGCTCTTAGTAAATATTGCATTTTTGAACAAATGCCAAGCAGTTAAAAATTGTGTACATATTTACAATAAATATCAAAGACAGCCAGGGTTGAAGTATGTTGATTTGCAATCTATGTATGAATGCTAGTTTACATAACAAAACTGAATCACAGTAACTCTGGCTTCCACTATAGTCTGATAAATCTTGGATCACGTTAATATGTTATGGCATTTCTACAGCTGTTAAATCTATTACCTCGATTATACAGGCTTAAGTTCTGCAAACATTCACACACACAAACATCCTCTTTTTTTTTTTAAAAAGTATAAAGCCCTTCAGTGCAGTCATGGGTCTTCTTTTTTTTAAACAAACACGCATGAATGCAAAGTGCCAACAGAACTGAGACCATGTGTGCTAAACAGTTTCCTCTTACTTTGAAAAGTATTTCTTTCATAATAGCCCTACTAATATCCTTATAATTTGCTTACAAGAAATCACATATTACAACCTTTCACTTTAAACGTAAGTTGAGGACACAGTTAAAATCAAACATAAGCATTTTTTTTTCTTAATTCAAATACCACTTAGTAAAGAAGCTGAAATAAGCTGAGATTTCCAGAGTTGTGAAGAGGACACTGTGGCAATTCCCAGTGAGTTCAATAAAACTATACCAGTTCACACCACAGGAAAAGCAGTTCTCTGTCCAGGACCCAGCCCAGCAACCAGAATGGGCGTTTAAAACACACTGTATTTCGACTTTAGCACATACGTTTATTGCAAGAGTCTCAAGTGCAAACTGACTGAATTGATAGATGCTTTAAAAAGCTAGTGTTTATTAGAAATCTTCGCTTTTTACAATTTCAGCATAGAAGTTAAAACTATATGATGATTCAGAGCACAAATTAGGAATCTTCTTATGGATCATGAATTTTAACAGGAGCACAAGGAACAATTTTAAAGGAATATAGATAAAAATAATGTTTTAAATTAATGAGCCAAGTTTAGTTGGCCATCGTTCCTCAGGCTCATTAAGGATATCTGAATGTGAATCACAAGAAATTTAAAATAATATATTGGGTTTATCCATCAGGCTTTTAAAATATTTTCTTGTCATCAGAAATTATAAATACGAAGTAAGTAAATGGACAATGCAAACAAATCAGTTTTAAATTCTCTGTACTATCTCAAAGGCTTAAACTGCAGCACCCTGTACAGTCAGATGTACAAACAATGATATAATGTCACACCAGTGGAAATGAATGCTTTTTCTCACATGCTGCCTTCAGAAATCAAACTAAGCATGATACTTAACGCAAAAACCCATTGTATGTTAAGACGGCTACAATATAGGTAGAAAAGGTCATGTTAATACAGCACAAAAGTGTATGCAATTTGATGTTCCAGTTATTCTAGAACATGTCCATAATGAATAAACCTTTATCTACTTGCAAAGTGGAAGGGGCAGCATCATCACTGCAAACAGCAGCAGTCAAACACCTGTTCCATCCTTCAGTGGTAAAATACTAAATAAAACCAAAGGAATGACCTATGTGCCCCAAGGGAGGCTGATATAAAATTTCAGTGACAACAGAACAGTTGTGTTTCTAGTCTGCAAATAAGCTGCCACACAGTTTGCTCCTACTGTGTATGAGAATATGTAGAGAGTTGTTAAAGATGTATGGTTTCCACTACACTCTTGCATGTTATGGTTCAGGTTAGAACAAATGCAACAGCCATGAGGAAATACTGAGGCACAAAGACAAGTATAATGCAATTGTGACAGACTTGTATGTTGATGAGGGGAGGCACCCTGCATAAATAGCACCATTCAGCCCCATCACAAACCCCTTGCTTTGAAGAGCATTTACAAGAATAATGCTCATGATGTCAAAGGAACTATTTTTGTGAATAAATGTTCATCAGTGAGAGTAAAAGATCACAACCTAAGCCATTAATATGAAAAATACTAATTTTTAAATAACTAACCCAATATGACTCCAGCAGTCATTTCACTGCCTTCGACAAGCATGATTTGATATCCTCTAGCCTAAAAATGTCCAACTCTGCCTCCTCCAACCCAATTTGCCTAATCACTGACTCTTCTTTCTCCTTTTTAGCTTTTGTCTCTGTTTCTGTGTATAGAGCTTTTCCTAGTCCAAGTAGCTAAATTTGGACTAAAGGGTCTACAGGGAAAAACTGCACTCTCTAAAGAGCACAACACCCCGGCATAAACCCATGAAGGGAGAGCGGAAAACCTGGGCTTCAACCTGGAGCAAATCATTTAGCCGCATGTACACACACACACACACACGAGCAGACCTAACGCCGAGGAATGAGAAAGCTGCAGAGTGAAGGGAGGAAGTGAGACAAATACAGACTTGTCTCATTTTGTCCTAATTCATATCATCGGCTTAAAGTCGAACAATTTGACTTGCTGTTCGTGGGCCATAGTCATAGTACGTAGTTTGTGAAGATGGGAAATCTTAGTACCACAGTAAGAATGCTTTGTTTTGTTTCCAAACAGTGCCAGACAGCTTGGAATTGCTGAAAAGGGGCCAGTGCAGCATGCAAACTGGCAGTAAGGCAGCAGAATTAGAGTAGGATGCTAAAAATCTGAAACCCCCAAAGGGAAGTTTAAATGATACATGAGAAGAAGCAAGCCCATCTAAACGCTGTGAACATTAAAAATGGCTTCCATTTGTTTGCTCTTTCTTTTTTTTGTACATTGACAGATGACTGCCACTGCTATTCTCTCCAAAGTGACACATCCATCATCATTTTTGAAGGTTTCTTCTTTGGCTTTAGGCTTTTGAAGAGCTGCATTATTGTTGTTATTCTTCAGCTCTCTTTAATAAAAACTCCTTCAAGAATACTAAGAACTGGATCATCAATATTTAAAACATCAAATGTTGAAATACTCAGACAACTCCACCATCTGCTACACTGTAGCAGTTTGCATGCCCCCCCCCCCTCCCCCCCATGTGAAGTCTCACTTCAGGAGATGTGGAGCTCTTTTAAGACCCAGTCAAGTTTATGGATGCATTGTATGTATGTATACAAATTAGTCACCCTTGTCCTTAAATTATTACTGAATCAGGAAAAACTGTTAAGCCATGACAGAGTAGGGGAAGACAAGAGTTTTGGAATCAAATCTGTCAAAATTTTTAACCTTTTAGTGGACTATAGTGAAGCCATCTCTGAATGTCTCTTCAGCTAAGATGTCTGAAAATCCTATAAAATATTGTAACTTGAAGCTTATTTCTACAAAAACATTTCTCCAATTTAGACTTACAAAAGCATCGGTGTTAACACTTCAAGTTCTTATAACAATGTCTGTATATATTAAACTGTGCATTAAAACAGGTATAAAGATTTCTGGGAGGCCGTTAGGAAACAAAATGAGGCACAAATCCCTGGAATGTACAAGGGAAAAAACACTTTATAACACCATAATCAGGAATTCAGAAGATCAACCACTGTCAGACCAAGTCAGACAGAAAGTACATTCTTGCGTGCAAGATCTGTAAAGAAACGCTTAAACTGTGAAGTATACATTACAGGAAACTTCTGCCCCCACAGTCATACCTCATTTTATCTCCTCATCTTTTCTAAACCGTCAGAAACTGTCCTTCTGACAAGCAGCTTGCAAACAGCTTTTCAATTGTATCAGAGAACCTCCAAATACACTTGAAAGTTAAGTCTAACAAAGCTCTGCCTGTTTATAAGACCACACTCCATTTATAGAAGATTTCGTAAGTTTGCTAACAAGAGTATAGCATTCCCGGTGGGCTTCTTTGAATTTTTAGGGTTTAGTTTGGATTTGGCAGGTGGCTTTCATTTATGCAAGGGTTCCCCAGGAATTCTGCCACCGGGAATGACTGAAGGGACATATCCTTTCTGCTTACACCCCTTCTCCTGCCAACTCCACATAACATGAGTTCATGTTGATTCTTTAGCAGCCTGCAAGAGGAATTAGTTTGCAGGCACCATGGCCTGGAAGAGCTGTATCCTATGACACTGTCAGCTACTAAGCATCAATGAAACAGTTTGCGGGAAAAGGCCCAGCTGATGAATGGAAAAAAATAAAACCCAGTTCCTCCTCCTAAATTAGCCACTGTGCATCATACACAAACCTTCAAACTGCCACAGTCTACTTTAGCTTTTGATCTTCTTTAAACTGCTAGTAAGAACAAAAAACTTAAATGACAAAAATCGGTAAGTTAAAGTTCAAAATGTGCTAAAATGAACAGAATTTCTGCTCAAAATCCTCTTCATTAACAATTATTGCATATTTCACTGCAGGAAAAAAAAAAGTAAGTCCTTAGGAAAGCTGAGTGCTAGTTTTAAAGCAATCAAAAATGCATAGATGTTTTAAATTACAGGAAATGGCTCTGTAACATCTTGACTATTTAAACAGAAGCATATGGTTTACATGGCTTTACTGCTTAATTAAACATTTTGTATATTCTATAAAATTATATCTGATGGCATTCTTTCTGATTGGCTTTCTAAATTTAAATTACAAAGTAATTTTATGTATGCATCATATTAACCAGAAAATTAATTAAAGTATTAATATCCGATACTAACTTACCAACCTAATTTCTATTTTCTAACACATATGAAAAATGTAATTGTCCACTTTTTTCCTATTTCTTCTTCATGATAATATTAACATTATTTACATAATTCTACTGGGTTCCTTTATTTTAAACAGTCTTAATTTAAAAGCCAATATTTTAGATTTTCTCTTCCTATCCCCTTTACAAAAACAGCAAACCAGGAAAAATAAGATGGAATTTATTTTATGAAGACCTTAAGACCAACTCCAAACAAGATATAGGTATGGATGCTACTATGATAGTAAGATACAACTACCAATGAGTGTGAAAGATCTGAGAGAGATGACAATGAAGAAGGTTTAAAGAAATTGCTTAGAATTCATGTCATGAAAGAAAGACAACTGGGAAAAGGTATGCTGTCCCCAAGTTCTCCAGGGGAAAATAAAATCAGGTTACATAGTTCCACAAAGCCACAATCACACGGTTGGAAGAATAAGAGGGATGCAAAGAAAAGATTGAGCATAGTGGGTAAAGTTTTCATAAAAACTTTACCAACTACAAATTTGATGTGGTAATTCATCAAGGGAGGGTTTCACGATCATTATTTATAGTTACTGGCATGACTTTTTAAAGCTGATTCAAAACAAACATAGTAAAAAGTAGAAATAGACAAAACAACAATATAATCACTGAGCCAGGGGCTTGTTTAACTGTGTGACTACTAAAGACAACCTTAGATTAGAATGAACTTCATTCTGTTCTCGTGGCTTATAGTTCAAATTGGTGAGAAAAGGTAACATCACTCACTGTGTGCATAAATGGCCCTGCTCAGTTTTGTACTTCAGTACAATCCTTACATAAGGAGATTATAAATGCCTATCACAAAGTGAAGCATGAAGTTGCTTTTAAGTGACTTGTGAGTCATGTAAAGTCATTAGGGTTGCAAGTCATTACACTCTCCACGTAAATCAAAAGTTCTAGCATTAGGGCATGTTCCACTTTTTAAGCTACAGCAGCTATTCCTGGTTCTTTCTGGGCACTTGTTCAGCACTCTGCAGCTCAGAATTCCACAAAACTTTGGAGGCCTCACCTGCTCCTCTTGACCCAACACAAGCCCACACCAATGAGCAGGGGAACAAACCAAAACATTAATAGATATTCCTTAATTGATGAAATGCAGCTGCCACAGCACAGTTCTTTATATATGACCAGTAGAGTGTAGAAAGATAAATAACCCTATTTTTCCATCTAGACATGCAGACATGTATTTTGATTAAAAATAGCAGTTGCAAAAAAAAAAGCCAACAACAAAACCAAAAACCTGAAGCATTTTATTGAGTAAATCAGAATATCAACTTGAAAAAAAAAATTGCAGTAATATGATAAAACTAGGATAGTGAGCTGTTAAAGTGATCAGAATCCTTAAGACTATATAAGAGTGTCTGCTCTCCATCTCCTTTTACTCTCAAATTAGGCATTCAAAACCAAAAGACAAAAAGAACAGCAGAATAACTCATGGAACTCGCTACCATTAGGAATTAAAGCAAATACTTTAGTGAATATTTTTAGACACGCATTGTTTTCAAAAACATAATATTAATTAATAATAACTTTAACTTAATTTAAAAGTTTTAATCATGACTGAAGATCAAGAAATGCCTATTTTTGCATTCCTCTAGCTAAACAAGAAAGCTTTTACTCTTTTCCACAACGCATCATGCATTGCCATCTAGCTGCTTATGAGTTCAGACAGAGAACTGATTTTGCTTACCTAGCAGTTGCTTATATTCCTCTAAGTGAAGCTTGGGCTGAAAAAAAGGAAGAAAAACTTGACAGTTAGTTACATTAAACTAACTTAGGACTGACACATTTCATATGCTTTAGCATGCATTATTTTTTTAATCGCCCTGAGAGACTTTATGTATCATCGTGTGCTAGATGAACTTTTAATGATTGCAAGACAATATCCCCACCCCATCTGGAAGATCCCAAGTCACTGAATATGCACATAAAGAGATAAATGTTGCAACAAAAAGTCAGTCCTTCTATAAGAAGTCTCGTTTAAATTCTGAAAATTGAAAATTAAAAACAAAGGAACCATCCACTAACCTACTTTGTCATATAACTGTTAGGAAAGAAATATAAATGTTTCAGCAGATACGTTTTTTACCATTAGATTTCCGTAAATTTGTAATAACATGAAAATTATAAACTAATTTCTCAGGTACACTGTACTGGAGTATAATATTTTTGTCTTTGTTGACTAAACAGTTTTTTCCCCAAATATTTCACTATGGAAATGTTTGTTCAGATAGCTAAGACTGAGAAGCAAACACAAAAAGCATGAATCAATTCACTTTTGACAACGAGCCCTAGGTGCTTCTATGTCAGTTTGACATTGGCTGAAGTATCTAACTCATGTTTGGTTTTGTCTATGAAAACGAGAGTAAGTTCAGAGAGTGAACCATGAGACTATTTGGCATAATTTCAAACAAAGCAAGTGCGTGCAGGGGCAAACTGCAAGAAATTCTGGATTATAGGCATTGCAATATAATGCAGAATTACCTTTAAAACAGATAATTCTTGCAGATTTCTTGCAATGTACACATATTTGAGAACCTGCTTTCCAGGCCCTGTTCATAAAACCAAGTATGTTTTGTCTCCACAAATAGTTAACAACTGGCAGCAAGCATAATAGTTCTTAACCATACTTGAACTTTCAAAAGAAGTCCACACCATCCCCCCAGAGCACCTTACCACCTCCCAAGCCCTTCATAACCCTCAGCCTGACGTACTGTACTTCGCTGTTAGCCTGACCTCAGTGCGGAGGAGCACCCCAGAGCCCTCCGCGAGGGATCCAGTGACACTTTGTGTGTTATTTGCTCCGCTGTCCGCTGCCCAGCGGGAAGCCTCTGGCAATGTCCTAGGCCTGTTTGTTTTCAGACATTTACGCCACTGTGGACGTGTGTTGGGAGAGGCAAGTGACGGACTGCGGGGAGACCACCTCGGTCCGCCCGCCCGCCCGCCCTTGGGAGCCTCTCTGCACCGCCAGCCTCGCCGAAGGCAGCTCCCCGGGCTGCAGAGAAACATCCCTGAGGAAATGGACCCCTTCGCTGTCTTATCTGTAGAGACCTGCGAGGCGTCTTTGGACACTGTTCTGGGCTCAGGGCACAGGTGAGGGCACAGACTGGAGAGCCTGTGGCGGGCTCTCCTCAGCATCCGCATCGCGCCGCTCTCCTCCTCCGCCCTACCACTTGCACCTCTTTATTCCCAGCTCCCTCGACCCGCCGGGGGCTCCCTGGGGACGCGGCTGGGCCCTCCTGCGTAACGGCTGCCTTGGGGCCCCGCCGTGGTGCCGAGCACCTCGCATCACCCTGGCCGCGGGGGACGGCGGCGGCGCAGGCTGCCGAGCGCAGGGGGCGGCAGCCGAGGCCGGGCAGAGGGCGGGCCCGGCTGTGGAAGGGGCGGCCCAGGGCTGGGCGCCCCGGCAGGGAGCGGCCGGGAGGAGCCGAGCACCTCCCGCCCGAGACGGGCGCGGCGGCCACGTCAGCCCCGGAGCTGCCCCGCCCGCCTCCGGCCCAGAGCCGGATCCCGGCGCGGGCCGCCCTTCCGCCCGGCGCCGGGGTGAAGGCGCCGCTGTCCCATGCTGCTCCGCGCCCGGCCCGCTCTCTCCGCCGGCTCCCCGCCGCTCTGAGCCGCCGGCCGGCGCCGCTGCCCGCCCTGCAACCCGGTAAGCGCCGCGCCGCTTCCCCGGGGCTCGCCCGGCACCGAGGCCGCGCCAGCGGGGAGGGGAGGGGACCGCGCGGCAACGCCGCCCCGGCCCCTTGCCGCACGCCCCGGCCCCTTGTCGCACACCCCGTCTCCTGCCGCAGCCCGGCCGCCCCCCGGCCCCGCGGGGCTGTTACCTCCGGCCTCGCCGCGGCGGGCGGCACCCGGCGGCGCATCTCCGCGTCCCGCCGGCCCCCTTCGCCGCGGCGGGTGCAATCGCGGGTCCTCGGGCCGCGCGCGGGCGGCCCCCGGCGTGTGCCCGGCTTTATCTGCGAGGGGCGTCCGCCGTCTCCTTGACGAGCAGTCCTGCACCCCGGCGCGGCTGCTGGCTCAAAGCTACCCCGTCCTTTCGGAAGAAATGTCCCCCTGCGGTACTGAAGTAAGTTTGAAGAAAAAGTGAGCCGTACTAAAACCGCTTTTTTTAATATGCTGTAAGTGGCTGGTATTTAGTGTCGTTCAGTAAAGCTATGCGTGACTACCTCATTCACAATACGTAATCAAGAGATGGTCTGTCACTTGTATGGTCTTCAGAAAGCAGGTAATTAGCCATCAAGAAACTTAATGTTCATGTGCAGTCTGCACAAGCTGGCAATGGGGTTCTTTACTACCGTGTATTTATTGAATAAGTAGGAAAATGTACTTAATTGCTTTTTCCCTCTTCTTATAGGTTGTAACTTTTGCAAGGCTTGTGACATGAAGTAGGACAACCAGCGTTTTGAAGAGCTCTGTCATAAATACGGCTGTATCTCTAACGTTGACGGATTTACTGGAGACTATTCCCACAGCCTGTTCAGAATCAGAACCTGTAAACTTTCCAAAAGCTTCATAATGGAGTTCTTAGTATCCAAAGCAGATTATTTGAAAAGATCTTTATTGCTAGTTTTAGTATGTGTAATAGTTCTTGTGTGCACTGATCAGGACTACTATAGTTTACTTGGAGTATCCAAAGAAGCAAGTAGTAGAGAAATACGACAAGCATTCAAAAAACTGGCATTAAAGTTGCACCCTGATAAAAATCAGGTAAGTTATATCTTTAACAGGTCAAAGTTGTTGAGTTAATGAATCTTAATGTTTAAACAAAAAGTGGTTTTAATTTATCTAAAAAGTTTCTCTGTTCTTGTGAAGTAACATAATCACCTGATAACATGGTTCAGCTCAGATTTTTTGCAGAGAAAATTTACAAAAAGGGGTAGACTGGTCATATATGGTTGTGTTGAATTTGGGCCATATTAAATTGCTGTAGTAAAAAAAAAAGAGGCAAGATCATTCTCAATTATATTTTTGTAAATAGAGGAAAACTTACGTCTGTACTATATTACCTTGTTGGTAAACTGATGAGTTTGCCTCTTTCCGTTTAGCTTAGGGGAACTTACTGTTTCCCTAACATGAAGTCTCATCTAAACAGCAAACACCACCAGCCTGTACTGAGACATCAGTCTCCAAGTATCAAACAGGACAAAGCAGAAATTCTGGGACTGCCAAGGCATAACGAGGGAGGGTAATAAGGAGCTCTAGACTAACTAGAGAGAGAAAACTGGGAACAGCTCAGTCTGTGCTACCATATTTTCCAAAGTACAAAGAAATCGTTTTTAAATTTAAACGTCATCAGTTTTTCCTCAAGATTTCCTGAAATAATCAGAAATTCACAGAAAATACGGTGGTTTGGATCTTTGTATGTGCAACTGCACCTGCGCAGAGCCCCAGAAGACAGTGATGTTCCATATGAGCTCAGGGCCTCCCTGCACAGAGTACGTTGAAGCCTCTGAGGTTTTACAATGGATTGGAACATGACAAAGCTCAAAGAGAAAGCCAAATCTCAACAAAGTTAGAAAGGCCAACTTGTAGCTATTAACTGCAAGTTTTGTTTTCCCTGTGTTGATACCTCTCAAAATAATAACATTTTGGGTCAGATTCTGTAGTTTCCAAGTATGTGAATACTACTAAAATACTACTAAAGATTTTTCAACAGGTTATTTTCAACATTATATATGATATATAGAAGATGAAGCCATTACACAAATTCCATAATGGTAATTCACTTCATGTGTATCTAGGTAAATAAGTAAAGAATCTTTAAGAAAAAGTGTCTTTTGAATGAAACGTGTAAGCAAAGGTTAAAAGGGTGGGAGAGCACTGCAGATTTTGCTCACTGCTTTTATACTGCGCCAGCTCAGAACCCAAACCAGGGTTCAAAATATGTCTGCAGATTTTTCACCGTTCTAATTCCAAAGCTACCTAGAACCAGAATGCTTTTTAAATAAAAAAGGGGGCCTCGGCCTACACCGTAAGATCAGAAAGGATGAATCTGTCTTTATAGTGGAGATTTTCAAACTGGACGAGTGGGGATCCTAGGGGAGTAGAAAAGATTATAGAGGAAATGGTAAGTTTTCATTCTTGAGTACTACTATTTTTTTTTTTCCTTCCATTGAAGAAAGGGAGTTGAAAAAAGAGGGATCACTGAGAATGTTACAGCCTCCTACCAGATCGCTTTGTATTTCAGCTGGTACCTTAGTGAGGATGAAGAAATGAGCAGAAGACTCATCTGGTTTCGGGAAAGGAGAACTTCAGTGTAGTTTGTTTGTAGATCGCTGTGTAATGTCTGCTTCCATCACAACTGACATCTTTAGTAGGGATATAAAAATGTTTCCAAAGATTATTTTCTCAGCATTATATGTACAATATGGTTTATTAATTACTTACTAATTATAGTTTTCCTTAAATAGAATGATCCAAATGCACATGAAAATTTTTTGAAAATAAATAGAGCCTATGAAGTACTTAAAGATGAAGATCTACGGAAGAAGTATGACAAATATGGAGAGAAAGGTCTTGAAGATCAGCAGCAAGGAGGTCGTTATGAAAGCTGGCACTTTTATCGCTATGATTTCGGTAAGTTATGATGTATGTTTGTGATTTGCTTAAAACAGTCACAAGTAAATGCAATATTCAGATCTGTATCAGATCTTCTTACGCATTTCTGATGTATCGTCTCCAGATTTCTGCCTGCTCTGTTGCTTTCCTGTGGCTGTCATTTTCTCTCTGTTGACCCAATCTTTTATTTACCCTGTTAATGGCTACCCAAAAATACCAAAAATGTAATAATTTGTTTACCTAGCCTGCCGCTTACCTTTTTATTGGTCATCTAACTTCTCGTTTATTTTTTTTAAAGTGCAAAGCTTCCCCCCACACACTTAAACACTTCCAGTGTTAATGTTTCATCAGTATTCTTTTTAACTCTTTAATGCAGGAAGACCTTTTTTGTTTAGATAAAGTATTCTCAAGAGGATTTTAGAAGAGATTTTTGCACTGTCAAACCTATTTTATACGCAGTTATACAATTAGAGATCAGTAAAGAGGTAGTAGAAAATGAAAATAATAACAGAATCATACCTAAAATGATCTTGAGACAAGTTATTTAATGTTTGTCTCAACAAATTTTAGGTAGTTGTAGGGAAAGGCTGGGACGAACCATTCTCAGAGCTGCTGTAACAGTAAGGGAGTAAGCTAAAATAGGGAGCTGAGCAACATGGTTTGACTGATATGAAAGCAAAAGCTGAAATGAACCTCCACCTTGGCAAAATTTTTTTCTGGTTTACTTTGATTTAATATGTCCTGATTTTCTAAAAAACTAATGTCTGTGGAAATTGAATTTGAATAAACCAGAGGTGCAGCTATCACAGGAAAACATGGAAATTACCCTAAAACTTCTTCTGATAAACAGATTTAAGAAATTTTATCTGTCTGAAGTTGCACTGCTTGATTGAGAAACAATCTCCTTGAATGTCTATTTACCAGTCGTTTGGAAAGTATCTATATCTATATTTTTATATTTTATATGTATAAAAATACAGATATTTTTTATATATATGTATGGGGGAGCGTATATATTATATTACATGATATATAAGTGGATAGTAATATAAAAAGTACCTTGTCACCTGTAGAAATTAATTTCTCTCATTATTTATTTGCATTTAATCCTTGTATACCTCAGGTGAAATGGCATTTCACCATGTTAGGTACTGTAAAAGATCTGTAGCCATAGTAGCGTAATATAATGCTGCCTAATAGTATTTTTGGTATCTCTGCACTGCCTTTCTTGCATACTTGAAGTAGTAGACTGTTTTGTAGTGATGTTCTAGGTAGGACTGGTTAGCTTTTTAGAAAAACTGTCTTCCTTACTTTTATTCTGTCCACTTCATTCCACTGCGTTCACACATTCTGTTAGTGGAAAAGCTTGTGGCTGAAACGCCTTTGTGATCTAAATAGTTTAGATAACCAGAGGCTAAGAGAAGAAGTGAAAGCTTCCAGATATTACATATAGCTCTCTCACTGAGAGCTGAAGCTTCTTGAATTTTAATCTGACAGCTGGTTGATGTTATTTCTAACACTGTTGCCGTATCAGTGGTAGTTCAAGTTCTCTGCTCACTCGGTGGCTGGTCTACTAAAACACCAAAAGAACTTTTCTGTTCTGATGGTGGCTTTTGTAGCATGAGGGTGCGGGAGTTTGCAAGAGATTAAACTAAGGTTACATATTACTAAACAAATATAGCTTTGTTGTAAAAACTATCTTTGCTGGCTTACTATTTCAATTTAAATGTACTGTCTTCTGTTTTCTGTCTTGTGAAAAAGATGATTGTTTCTTCGTTTTAAAGATGGCAAAAATAAAAAGCAATTGTTGGGTTTTTTTAATAGGTATTTATGATGATGATCCTGAAATTATAACATTGGATAGAGGAGAATTTGGTAAGTTTTACTTAAATATCTGTTTGACAATATGGCAACCCAAAGTAACAATTTTTACATTCTAAGCTGTATATCTATAGACTTCCGTTACCTATCTGTACAAAAAACTGTCAGACAATCATCTTCAGATGAGAAAACAAAAAAAACCCAAACCCTTAACACTTCCTGGTAAATGCTAGTTAGCAAATAGATCAATAGCAATAAACAGTTTAGATTAAGTTTGAAAGAGATTTTGTGAGATCTGTGAGAGGAAATTATCTGAATTAAAATTTTGTTTCTCCTAATTTAGCATTTCTATTTTTTTGGTCTCTTGTCTAAAAATGCACTTGACAGAAAGTGTTTCCCTTGACTTTTCTAGTAATTATATTAACTTGGATTTTTAAATTGCATTCTCACCTATTAGACAGGGATTCTACGTAAAAAGATTGCCTGGTGGAAGCCAGAAAATACGTAAAGCGATGTAAGGAAATGGAAAGTTCTAGTGGGTAAAAATCTTTTAGAACTTGTATTTTGTTTTTAAGGTAACCAGACTTTCACTATCACACATTTCAGCTAGGTTAATCTGTAGAGAGTAAATTTATTCTTAATTAGTAGAACAGATGTTGAAAGTCAGGGTGCTGATATCCTCTGAAATATGATTTTTGCGCAGTTTTCTACAACAGCGACTATGTGCAAGTGAGGTGCAGTCTTTATCCCATTTGAGTTACTGTTACTAACTGTATATGACATATAAATACTTAATTCAGCTCTTGGGGAAAACAATATGGTAAAAATGTACATTCTAGATATAACTACATTGTAGATGTGCGTTACTTAATTACAATTTTCTTCTCTCCATGTAGATGCTGCTGTTAACTCAGGAGAACTATGGTTTGTGAATTTTTATTCTCCCCGATGCTCCCACTGCCATGAGTTAGCACCTACGGTATGTATAACAAGCAAATTAACTCTGAAAATTCTTGGTTTTAACAGCGTAAAACTTAATGAAGTGGATTTTTACACTGAAGCTGAAACCAAAGACAACAATTCAAGATGCCAGGAATAAAACATGTGCTGATTTTTCATTATATCTTTATAGGAAAATATCCTTTTTTTTTCTCTTTTTTCTAGTGGAGGGAGTTTGCTAAGGAGATGGATGGAGTAATACGCATTGGAGCTGTCAACTGTGGAGATAATAGGATGCTTTGTCGAATTAAAGGGATTAACAGTTATCCCAGTCTGTATGTTTTCAAAACTGGAATGGTGAGTGATAAAACTTCAAGCGTTTTAAGAAAGACTGAAATCTGGAAGAGTATTTCTTTAATACTTGTTCAATCATAGATCTTTATATAAAGATTTCCCTTTTAATATATTACTTCCTTTTAATAAATTACTTTTTCTCTTCCTTCACCTTGGTTAAATTAATTTAGAAAGTTAACTTCAAAAGTAGATATCTGGTTTATACAGTGCTTTTTTTTTAATCATTTTACCGTGTGACGTATCACTTCTGATTTGGGAATATACTGTCAGCAGTGGTGCTGTAGCAAAGCAACAAGTCTACTTGAATAGTTTCTCTTACAGTATTGTAATGGACTTTTCAAATACAAAGAATAGTCTGTGGTTTTGAGTCTAAAGAATACGATCATGCACCTAAAGAAATGTAGAAATTCCTTCCCCAAGATTTCCTCCATGCTAGCTGCGTTATGTACATCACGCTTTATAGCTGCTTGTTAAGTAGTGGTGCCAAGGTTGGTGTACAAATTGCGCTTGAATAGTTGGGTACGTTTTGACAATGATAAGATTTGGGAGGTTGACCGCAGAGATTGTGCATACGCTAAACGGACTGACGGCAAGCAATTTTTATTTAAATAGAAATATAATCATTGGGAGTTGGTGTTTCTAAGACTAAATTATCCTTGTGTTGCTGGACTTGGAAAGAAATGACATTACAAAATTTAAATAAAAGTTAAGTTCCAAACATTCCAATATGGGAGAGAGAGAACAGTTAGAGCTAAGGTTTGGGGCAGCGGGGGGAGGGTGTCCCGCGGTTGCATAGGTTTTGGGGTATTGTTTTCTTTTTTTTAACTTTATAAACTTTATTCTTTGTTTTCTGTAGCAACCAGTGAAATATTATGGAGACAGGTCAAAAGAGAGCTTAAAGAACTTTGCTGTGCAGTATGTTACAAGCACAGTCACTGAGTTATGGGCAGGTAATGTTCACATATTTTGCTTGGGGTGTTGTTCTTGAAATTGCTTTTACAATATAAAATATGGCAGAAACTATGTATACAACTGAATCTGTCAACTAAGTGTTATTTTTGAGATTAAAAATATTTCACTGTAATTTGCTGATATAAATATAAAGCCGCCGTGTTTCATGGTCACGTTTAACTAGTCACAAACTGATGCAAATTGTTTCACTCTTAGGAAACTTTGTTAATGCCATTGAAACTTCATTTGCTTCTGGCGTTGGTTGGCTGATCACCTTCTGTGCTGAACGTGGGGGTAGGTGTATTACGTACTTTTCAAATAAGGCAAATGGAAAAAAGTGCTTTTGCTGATAGTGGCATAATCCCTTTTGCTTCTAATAAAAAGCTGTAAAACATCTTAGGTGATCACAGTATTTGGACTGTGGGCCTCCGTTTTAGAGGCAGTTTGACAAAAGGGACATTAATAGAAAGGTTATGCTATTGTGCTTCTGTCACGTGAGTCATTACAGCAGCACTCAAGTGTAACCCCTCAGGAAGGGAACTGGCAGAAAAGGCCTCTGACTTCAGTTTCCAGCTCAGACTCAAAAGACAGATATTACATAGGTGCATGCCAGCTTGTCATGATAGCTGAGGAGAAGAAAGGATGTATCTCCCCATTAAACACCAGTACTCAAGAAATATTTTCTGTTAAGTTAGGTTTGGACATAGTAATTGGCTCTTACCGCTGATGTCATGACAGAGTTTAGATCTGAGTTATTTTTTGTCGCTGTTTGTCACTGACTTTCTTGGAATCGGTATTGGATATGGTATATGAGAAAGTTGCCTTAGTTAGCTGGTAGAGCTAAGTAAATGCACTACACCTTTGACAAATAAAGATTTCTCGGTCTTATGAAGAGACCTTTGCTCTGTGAACTGAATAACCAGAGCTGCAGTCTTGGTTTGTAAATATATTTGTAAATAGCTTGATTTCAAGTTGCAGTCCTTTTGTTATTAAGTTTGCAACTTTGGCTCAATTAAAGTGAGGTTAATGCATCTTCTTATTTCAGAAAAAAAACGGCATCAGAAGGTAACTATCCAAAGTCTTGATGGGTAGTTAAAGCATATGACGTATTTATTATAGTGAGTTGTTATTTGAATCACAGAAAATTGATATTTCCATTAAATCACGTTCCAAGACATATGGATACCTCTTGGTTTGTTTTTTTTTTTCCCAAACATTGGTTAAGAAGAAATTTTAAAGGTCAGTCTTAGTATAGCAAATAAAATTTTAAAATTTTTAAAATGAGAATTCTGTGTTGATGAAGTAAGAGAATGTTATTCATGTTATTTTTAACTTAGACAACCATCAAGTGCTGATTACTAGATGTTACAACGTCAAGTCACTGAAATACCAGACGAATAGCCAGGAAGCATGCTTTTTGAAATGGTCACCTTTGTAGGGAGGAAAGGGGTAATTCTAAACAAGAGTACATTTCGTGCATTAATAATTTAAAGTTTTATGTTTGTAAATAAATCATTTTTGTTTTGCAGATTGCTTGAGTTACCAAACACGCCTTAAGCTAGCTGGCATGTTGGTAAGCAGTGTTTCACTTTGAAAGCATTACCTATTATAGGTAAAACAAAATAACAGAAGTGAAAGCATAAAGTTGTAGCCAAAACTCTCACTGAACCAAGATTTCTCCCATTAACTTTCAGAAGAGTGTAATATTTTGACTTAGTAGCTATTGGAACAACATTAAATTTTTAAAGAATTTTATAAAATATGAATGAATATTAACTAATTAATTACAATGTGGTCTCCTTCCATTTTCTAAATGTTGTATATAATTGCTTCTGTTGGGATTTTCAAAAGCATTTCTGAACCTGAAATTAAAAAATACTCTTTGTTTTTGTCTTTGTTTTTGTTGTTTTGTGGTGGTTTCTTTTTTTATTACAGGAAGGTCTTGTTAATGTAGGCTGGATGGACTGTGGCACCCAGGGTGAGCTTTGTGATAATTTGGATATCTCATCTAGTACTACAGCATACTTTCCACCTGGAGCCACCATAAATAACAAAGAGAAAGGAGGTGTTTTGGTACGAGTTGTTTCTCAACTGTTCTGTATTTAGATAAAATAAGGTGATGACAATGACAAAGGAATGTATAAATAATTTCTAGATTGATTATATACAACTGAAAAGATGCTTTTTTCTTTTTCCTTCTAAGCTTGTATGCCCTGGTATGAGTTTATATCCCTCCTGGCTTCTAAAGCAGTGATCCCCAGAGGTGGTCCCCAGTTTGCTGGTATGCTGGGAGAGTGACCAGGAGCACGCTGCAGTCGCAGCAGCCTGTGGCTCTGCCTAGCCACCTCCGCAGGAGCCTCCCTGAGCAGCAGTGGGAATCCAGGGGTGGGATGTGCTCTGTGACAGGCCCAAGAGCTAGTTCTGAAGCTGCTACCCACTATCCTGGGCAAGCTTGGGAGATTTGCCATGTGCCCCCAGTTTTTATTCCAGAAGGAATATGCCCCAGGTATCACAAGTTTGAGAAATGCTACTCTGAGCGGAGTACTGACACGTGTGGTAGAAGTACTCCTACGTTGTCTGTCAGTACGGGTTATGCTGTTCGGATATATTGTAATACTGCAACCTCCTCCTACGTTTGTATGGTAGTTTTAACTTCCTTAATTGATGGGAGACATTTCTTAGTTTGAAGCATGGCTTGTTCCTTTATTGTAACTACTGTTATCTATATCTTTAAAAGGAGGAAATTAATTTTGTAACCTACCTACTTTCAACCTTGTAACTTACCAACTCTGAGTTACTAATTCATATTGCTTCCTAAATTGAAAAAATTAACTGAAACTTAAATATCTGTACAGTGCAGTTAAGGAAGGCTGTAAAACTAGATTGAAAAACTTGTAAACTTGATTGGAAAATTTGGTTTGAAATTTGAATTTGAGACTTTTAGCGTGCATTTTGACAAAATACGGTATCTTGAGTTTAATATTGTGGGAAAACAAGCTAAAAAGCAGTATTCTGAGCGTGATATTTGTGAAACTATATGTATGAAAAAGAAGTTGATCAAATAACATATTATTAACTGTACTCTTCAGTTGATGGAAAGGAACAAATCAGAATAATTTCCCTGACACTTTGAGTGCTAATCATCAACAATCAGGTTGATGTTTGTAATTTCTTATAATAAACACAGTTAATTTTCCTTCCTAGTTTCTTAACTCCTTGGATGCCAGAGAAATATATCAGGAAGTAATGCAGCATCTGCCAGACTTTGAAATTATCTCTGCAGCATCCTTAGAGGTAAACTTTTAAAAATATGTTAAGATTTCTTTAAATAATGTATTCTTAGGTTTTTTTATTATTGGTTTTTACATTTTTCAAATCCTGTTGATACAACAACCTAGTATTTATTTAACTGAAAATGACGTTCTTTTTTTTTTTCCCCCTCTGTAGCCAAAATGATTTAATATTGTCTACATTCACTTTTGTTGTTTAGCAAAACAACAAAAGGGGGGGGGGGGCGCGTTTATTCAATAGGAAAATAGAAAACCACAGAAGTTGCTAGTGCAAGTCACTCTGCAACTGTATCTTTCCGATTATTTTTTGAAATCAACTACATTGTAGAGAATTTTATTTTAAATGTATTTTGTCAGTAATGTAAGAAAGAAAAAAATACTTGTTAATCCATGATAAGTTATGTATGAACTGAAATTAGAAGTCATAAAAGTTACTCATGTCTTGGAGGAAAAAAAGAGGAAACCTCTTTTCACAGTTGTAGTAGCACTTAGCAGCTTGATCTACAATAGGAAACACACATGGAAACAAAAGGTATTAGACCGTAGCGTGTAGCCAGCTGTTTTCAGATTTTTTCCTCTTTCCCACTTACAATGCAGTAAAATGAAGTTTAGTGGAGGGACTACATGGAAGAACTTGTTAAGTGGAGGAGGTCACTCAGAGATCAGATGAATAATTGGGCATTTGCCTTTATAAAACATAAAAGGAATTTACAAGTCAGTATAAATTGGGAATAATACTTTTTTCTCCATGTTTTTGTTGTGGTTTTGTTGTTGGTGTTTTTTTTTTCCCTTTGTTTAAAGGATCGTGTGGCTCATCACCGATGGCTGCTTTTCTTCCAGTTTGGGGAGAGTGATAAATCAAATGTACAGGAATTTAAGAAACTTAAATTTTTGCTTAAAGATGAACATATTCAGGTAAAACTGCTCACTCATCTAGTGTTAAATACCATTTAAATTCAGAGAACAAGTCAGTATGTTTTTCATTATTATTAGCTGTTACTACCACCTGCCACCTCTGGTACTGAAAGAGATATACTATCCTATGGTAGGTCTGTAGTAAAGTTTTTAATTTAAAGCAAGGAATGAAGTTTCTCATAGGGTTTGAATAATTTAAAAGTAGTTAGGAAAGATTGTCTTTTAAATCTGCTCTCTCATGGGAAATGTTGCTGCAGATCCCATTCAGTTAACAATTAAAAGTTAACACTTCAACATCAAATTGATGTATGTGAAACTGTATTTTAACTGCTCAGAAAACCCTATAATTATCTTGAAAATTTTCTTAATAAAAAGAAACCAAATTCAAACTTTGTACTAAAGACATATGGATTGCGTTATTCTATAAGGTATATATTTTTAAAAAATTGTTGCATTGACTAGAAGAATTTTAATGTCACGTTTATTTTAGGTGTCTTTTTGCTTCCTTGCTATTTTGTTTGGAGGGGAAAAAAAGAGGATTCTTTATCGTTTTATTCCCTGTTTTGGCCTTTAAATTAAAAATTAGCAAACAACCTAATATAGCTGTGCTACTAGTTTTCCTCAAATGTCATAGTTACAAATTGTCCTAAGACCTCTGTTGCTTATAAAAAAGCTACTACTTTTCCATATTTTTACCTTTTTTTAATGAATCTATCCTAACTCTTACTGCCTTTCCAAATAAATTAATCTATATAAATTAGGATGCTTTAATTAAAATGGCACTGTCTGTTAAATAGGTTGGCAAGTTTGACTGTCTTTCCTCACCAACCATTTGCAACAAACTATATGTCTATCAGCCTTGTTTAGCAGTCTTCAAAGGAAAAGGAACTGGAGATTATGAAATTCATCATGGTAAGGGAAACTTTGGCAAGTTTAAATCATTACATAACCACTTTGAGATGACACTATCTTTGGGAAACTGCATTTGTTTTCCCAAAGAATAGTTTTGTAGTTTTAGTATTTGCTATTTTTCCTCTGACCTTACTGTAGCCTTGCACAAACTTATCATTTCCTTCGTTTTTTTTCTTTTTTTCCCAGGTAAGCAGTCATCAGATGCCAAGAGATGTATTTTGTCTCTACTACTCTGTCTATTTCAATGTCATTTACATGATTACATACAAATGAAATCTCTGAAGCTGATCAGGATGGCTTCTGCTTTGGATAGGATAAGCAAAGAATGCTGTAAGGCACACCCTTCATAGAGGCTTAACGTGCTGGTTATACAGTGCTGTCAACTTGAGAAACTTGGATTTGATTTCATGTGTCACTGCACTAAAACTAATTCCATGGTTTGCTGACTTCCATCCAAGGAAATCTATATTGAGACTTTTACTACTTACTTTCATTTCCAAAGTAGCAGTTTCCTTCCAGGAAAGGTTGGAACTATGTTACTGTGTACCGCTGAAAGGACTCAAAAACGGTGAAGAACAGAGCCTGAAGCAAAACTGTAGCTTGCAGCAATAGGTGTATCTTCATCCAGAATACGGCACAAGACCATTATGCAAGATGAGGTTCTCATTTTTCAGCCTCTGAAGTATAAGAAACAGCTTGCTAGAATTAAGTCAGAACCTCAGTACTGTAATAAAGAAGAAAGGAGAGAAGAGTTTGACCACTTAGGAAAGATTAGTCGTATCTAAGTGGGAAAGATGATCCCATATATCTAGTGATTGCTGCCGGGAAAAGCTTTATATACTCTCTGAAATTTCCACTCCTGCAGAGAAGCCAAGAAGGGGTCATATACATACAGCGTTTTTAATATTTGTATAATGGCATAGATTACAAATTGGACTACAGTACATACATTCCTTTCTGAATGGTTTGGTTTACTATTTACAAAATAGATGGCATCTAGAGTGTTTGCCAATAGTCATCTCACTCCAGTATTTATGACAATATAATACTCGAAAGAATCAGGCTTTTTTATATGCTATGTTGAAGAGCTTCAACAGTTTAAAAATCTAAGAACAGTAATAAATCTTAATAAGTCATTGTGCAGTGATTTCAAACTTAATTACCCTGAAGTTCTTATTGTGAGTTCATTTCAAGAGACAAACTCTCATTTCTGCTGGCAAATATGTACATGAAGGGTATGAAGAGACTTGATCTTTGCCCTCTAGAGCTGTGTCAGCTGGAACTTCAATTACATGTAAAAAGCTGTGATTTATCGATATCATGTATTTTGCTTGAGGTCTTTACTGTGTCAATACCTTTGCCAAGGCAAGCGTATCTAGAATAGTAACTTTTTAATTCAACAAACACTAGTAAGATGGTAAAACAGTCAGTAATCCAGACACAAACAACATTCATTTTGTTTGACAAAAACAGGTTTTGTCTTGGATAAAACATTTATTTGGCTAATATTACGTAAATATCCAGTTTAATATTTAGCCAAATATCAACTGTCGCCTAGAGTATGTCTTACCTATGTAGGTTTGGACAGTTTAACATTGTCTTCCTGAGAAAAAGCAAGCCAGTACCTGTTCAATTTATTTAAGCAGACCATGTTTAAAGATCAGTCAAGGAAACTGAAGGACTCCTGTTGCTATCACTGAGTTTTTTAATGAGATCTCTCATAGGGAAAAATAACATTTCCTTTTTACATTGTTCTTTGAAGGAAAAAAGATCTTGTATGACATTGTTGCATTTGCCAAAGAAAGTGTCAACTCTCATGTTATCACACTGGGACCTCAGAATTTTCCTGACAAAGAAAAGGAACCGTGGCTTGTGGATTTCTTTGCACCGGTAAATATTTAATATCTATATTTCCCTTCTTCTAAAATCTGTTATGTAACTATGTAACAAAATACGAGCAGTATCTTGAAAGTGGCCTTCAGCATCATGAGATAGTATTGTAATTTCTCATTCCTTGGCAGCACTAGTTCCTAAGAGCGTGTGGGTTTTCTATTTGGTGGAGTCTGTTGTCAAAGCAGCATATTATTCATCTCAAACAGCTTACGTTCTCCTGAGAGCCAACTGCGGGGAAAGCAATTGCGCTTACTTGCATTTTGTTTTCTAGTGGTGTCCTCCTTGTCGAGCTTTGTTACCAGAGCTGAGAAAAGCATCAAAACATCTTTATGGTCAGCTTAAATTTGGAACACTAGACTGTACTGTCCATGAAGGACTTTGCAACATGGTAAGCTGCAGGAACTGCAAGAAAAAAAAAAAAATCCTTTCAAAGAATATTATTTTCTTCTAGTTGGGGATAAGGGGATAGGGGCAGACAATGCTTGTTCTTTAATATTACTTTCTTAAAGGGTAGTAAACCAAACAGGACACTTGTATCATAATTTTTTTCAAAGGAGCAAATTATGTAACCATTACAGATAACATATTAATGCAAAATACTGGTCACATTTTGCTCTGATTTCATAGTGTTATTGGAAGACTCTGGAAGTGTCAGAATTTAATAATTCCTGGGGTTTTTTAAGAGAAAAAAAAGAATTAAAGCAGACCCAGAAAGTTTTTTCTAGTGAGTATATAAATACGTACATGCATTCTTTTTGTTCTTCACATAGGAGGGTAAAAAACAGTAAAACATTTAAAAATACAAGTTTTATATTGATATAACACTTTTTGAAGATGTCTGCAAAACCACTTCTCATTCAGTTTACCCTAACTGACTTTGCTTTTTGGTTTATAGCGCTTAAGAAGTGCAGGATCAATTTCAAAGTAAAAGACAGCTTGTTACTTACCAGTTTATACTTATTTAAAGATACAGTAATGGAATGAAATTTTTTTTTTTTTAAATCTTGCCCAAATTTCCATGTTTAAATTTGCTTAACTTCTGCTTCAATGAATTTATTGTGGTAGAAATTATTGACATTACTTTTCCTGAATTCCAGAAAATACTGACAGCTTTCCTGCAACTGCCCATTTCATTGTTCACAAGAGCTTTTTACATTAGAATGTTTGTATTTATCTTTAAAATGTGAATGTCTTAAAACACATGAAAAAATGAGCAAAAAAGAACAAGCTTTTTAAAGTTTCATTTAGATGTGTTTACACACTGGAGAATTCAAATCGTGGAAGCACTTGTGTTCAATAGTAAACAATACAATTATTCAAACAGTACAAGCGTTTTCACCTGAAGCCTGGGAATAGCTTTAAGGTTAAGGCTTAGAAGGCCTGTGGATTAATTCCTGTATTTGTGGAGCATGGCAAAAGAACTACTGGCCGGTTTTTAAACTCAGAACAAACTATGCCATCTCTGAATACAATTGGCATCTTTTCTGTACTGATTTGTAATGGTTTCAAACTCCCATCTGCCTGTAAGTCTGAGCAGTTGTACTGTACAAACTGGATAGATTAGCAGCTGTGAGCCACTGATACCGATGGCAGTTGAAGGAAAGTACAAGAAACCTAGTAATTCCTTGCAATTTCTTCTTGTCTGTTTTGTTAGCATAACATTCGAGCTTATCCAACAACAGTTGTGTTCAATCAGTCTGATGTTCATGAATATGAAGGACATCACTCTGCCGAGCAGATCTTGGAGTTTATAGAGGTACGTAAATTACAATCCTTGTTGCAGTCATGCTCTGTACGCAGCTCATCCACAAACGTGTTCTTTAGTTGGAAGATTCTAATATTTTTTTCTTTTTTTTTTTTTTTAAATTAATTAGACTAGTAAGATACAGAGTGAAAAAACCTTGGGCAAGAAAAGTGATGCAGCAACTGTCAGTCAGGGACTTGACACCTAATGGATTAATTTCTCTACTCTGTCAAGTAATTTCTTTGAGATCATTAGCCAAATAACTTAAGATCCCTTCCAATCTGCAGAGTAATAGTAATGATTTCTATCTCAGAGAGAGGATAAAGGAATTAAAAGTATTAAGTGCTGTAGTATTAAGGTGAAAATGCTTCATGTACACACCTTGACATAGGAGGAGGTTCACATTTTTGTCAGTTAGCTTGCTGCCATCCACACTTAGCTGTTTCTTGAACTTTCATAACTCGCAGAACTGCAAATCATTGGTCCTCCTCATTGTTGTTGCCAGAGTTCTGGCACCCATCTTTCCTCCAGCATTCAGGTTCTTTCACTGTTAGATCCGCAGGCTATTTTCCACTCTTTGAAGACACTGTTCATTCTCTCCAGGCAGCCCAGAAATGCAGGTTTACGAGTACACTTGCAGGAACAGGTGGAGATCAGTCTTTTTCAGTTTATATTCAGAGGCCCTTAGTGCAGCATATGTATTCTTCTGCATCCCAGCCTAAATAGCATGGCTGAGTCTCATAACGCCTGTTTGTGCCAGGTAAGCTGAATTTCTTGCCTTTTACTTCCCTTTATGGAGAAGAGGCAGAAAACCTCCTTTTTGCAGCCTGGCTGTATTTTTTTGATAGCTTTTCTCAGCAAATCAGGCATATGACTATAGGTTGAAGGGATGACTTTTGATGCTTCCATGCCTTTCTGTGTGGAGTCTTCCCTACCTGCTACCCTGCTCCCTACAGCAGCAAGCAAATTTCACTAAAAGAGGGACATTCTCAGAATTTGGTACAGGCTGCTTGTATGTGATGGCACTAGATACAGGATAACTTACTGTTGCAAAATATATGTCTATAAACTGTCTTTACTTTAGGATCTTAGGAATCCATCAGTGGTCTCCCTAACACCAGAGACATTTGTTGAATTAGTTCAGAGAAGAAAACGAGAGGAAATCTGGATGGTTGACTTCTACGCTCCGTGGTGCGGACCTTGTCAGGCTTTAATGCCAGAATGGAAAAAAATGGCCAGGGTAAATGACATTCAAAAGTTTTTTCTGCTTTTGTGTCCTGTTCCATGGCATTATTGAGATGGTACAACTGCTGTCATAGAGGTTTGTCAACTGAGAAAGTCTAGTGATTAATATTGCAGGCAAAACAAGGAATTTCTACCTGATAGTTTTATATTGTTTCAAATAAAAAGTTTTTCTTTTTTTTTTTTAAAGGTTCAGTACATTGATACTGTAATCCAGTTTTTCCTGTTGATACAAGTGTGTTTTCCAAGATCTAAGAAACTTTAGAGTAACTAACTTCCCTTGATGCTTAGTGCTTTATATAGATAACAGCTCTGCATGTGTTTAAAACAAAATATGAAAAAAAGATTTATCCATAAATTAGGTAAGAATTGGTTGAAATAATTTGCCACTTCATTCCCAGTGTTCTTTATGATCATTAGTCATCTTTAAGATAGCGCTTAGTCCTTGGTGAAACCTCTGACTTGAATTTAAGATTAAAGGAGTTCAATCTTACCCTTCTTAATTATTTCCTGAACTAGGAAGATTTTTTTCTGAGATCTTGTTTTCTTCACTGAAAGTAAATAAATGTTAAATACCGTACACTTTAACACTGATAGTCAGTTAGCTGAATTACGCGTACTTCAATATGGAATTACTGGGATTGGAGAGGGTGTTCTTGTTTTGCAAGGTCATTACAGCGTTCTCTCATTTGCAAAGGTAATATTACTTTACTGACAACCATCTGGGTTTTCCTGGACACGTTTCCAGGAATTTGAACTAGAAACTTTGTGCAAAAAAATAGGGCTTTGGAAACAAGTCCATGACTTTAAGACATTTAGAACTCACCTAGACTAGGAGTTCTAGCCAGGATTCTATATTCTGGTCAAATGTCTGTGAAGTGTTATTAGCTCTATAGTAGACATTCAGTAATCATCAGCTTCCCTGCCCGTGCCAGGTGGTTTGAGCGTTTGCAACAAATAGAGTGTGTTCAAGACACAGGCCCACTGTGCAACTGATCGCACATCTGCGCTGTACCAGGATCTGTCATAATTACTGGCCCATGACATGAAACATGATAGTCCTTATACTAAATAACCACACTCATACGTACTTTTGAGGCAAGGTAGGCGCCTCATGGGCCATGTGCGTGCAGCTTATACTAAAATATATGGGACTGTGCATGATGGGAATGTACCTGGGTAGCTGGCTCCCATTAGATACCAGTGACCCATTTACAGGAAGGAAGAAAGCCTTGTGATAATCTTGGTTTGTTTTGTTGGGTTTTTTCCCCGCAACTAAGTGATTAAGACTTAAATTCTGAAGTATTACTGAAATTGTAGTATTATTGATTAGCATATTTGATTGTAGGTTTTCTTGTTTTTTCAGATGTTAAATGGATTAATCAGTGTAGGCAGTGTGGATTGTCAAAAATATTATTCTTTCTGTCACCAAGAAAGTGTTCGAGGGTATCCTGAAATAAGACTCTTTTCTCAAAAATCAAACACAGCTCATCAATATTAGTAAGTAGTTTACTTCATTTTGGGAAACGTTAGATGATGTGGAACAAGGTGAATATACATTTTCTGTTGTGTAGAAGAGGTTCATCACAGCTATTAAAATAGGCTGTTACGATATTACTGTCCTAGATGTTATTGACTTTGTTACTTCAAACTAGTGCCATTTTATTTTGCCATTTCATTTCAGTAATTTGAACTGAGACCGCCTCAGGAATCTTAATTTTTATTTCTTGTTCTTTATCAATTGCCAGTTTTCTAACTTCAATTGCCTGTTAAAGTAGGTTATTTAAATCATATAATACTACTAGGCCTAATTGATTGTAGCTTCATCTTTAGAGAACAGAGTGGTGTAGCCATCTGATCATCCTCCCTGCCAACAGTCTGTTAGCACCATTGCAAAAATTTTCCATAGTGTGGAAATATTAATCACTAACAAAACAAAATAAAAAAAATTCTATGGGAAATCAAATCTGTCCAAAACCAAACAGCCTGTCCCTTCCATTTCACAGTACTGTTTGAAGATCCAGGGATTTCAGAAAGCACATGCATATTTAAAGATAGATAACTGAAATATCAGATGTGTTGCTTCATTATTTTACAAATTGGAAAGTTCTATTAAATAGCAGATAATAAATTGTAATGCCTCTTTATCATAGTGCATAATAGCAGACTTCAGTAGCTTTCATCATTGGACTGCTTGCTTTTATTCAGTTCTTCTAGATAGAGTTTTTCTTAAAAGCAGATTTTTTTTTTCTTGTTGAAAACAACTACGTTGGTGAATATGACTGTTAAGTGCCAAATTCCTAATTATGAGTCAGCTATTTCCTGCAAAAATACGGAAATTTGTCTCTTAAAATAAAGATCATCAGAAACTATCAAGTCAGATTTTGACCAAATACTGAAAAATACTTTGTTAAAAAGTTCTAAATTAGTGGATATGAATCCTGAATTAATCTTTTTTCTAACCTGTCATTTCAAAACTAAGCAATGCCTTGAAAGTCCAATTAATATATCCTTGTCCAAGTAACCCGTTTGCCTGGCTTTTCTACTGTCAAATTGAGGGAAATGTATATAATTAATAATTGTTTGATTGTAATGAATGAACATCAATTAGAAAATATATTAAGATACTTCAGTTTAATTCTCAGGTTTCTTAGAGCCTGCAATTTTATCTGGAGTTATTACCAAAGATTCTTCATTCAAAATAGTTCTAGCTATCAAAGCTGATGTGCTCCAAACCAAGTTTCTTACTCTCTTGACATAGAATTTTCTTCTCTTTCTTCTCTTCATCTTCTAGTCCTTAATTCTGTATCTTTGAATTGTATTAACGAGACTTATTTATTCAGATTTGAAAGCAAGGTAGAAATATATCCTAAAACATATGCATTTAAGTTCATTATTTCATCATCTCCACTCTACGGAGTGATTTTTTTTTTTTTTTTAAATAATTCAAACTACTGTGCAACTGGATTTTTGTTTTCTTTTTATAGTAGCTACAATGGATGGCACAGAGATTCATATTCACTGAGAGGCTGGGCTTTGGGGTAAGTTACTGCATTAAACTTAGTTCACAAGCTGCTTATATAGCTTGCTTGCTAGGAGAATTTAATATTTAAATGCTATGAAATCAAGAATTAGAAACAGGTATATGTATGGCTTAATTTAAGATGTTAAAGTTTCCACATCTTTTAACTCAAGCTTTTAAAATGTGGAGAAATAGCATACTCCTTACTGTACACCCATTTTCTGAAGACCATATTATTATTTTGTCTACCACTTTTTAAAAGTGATTCTCTTACAGTACGAAGTATAAAGTAGGGATTTCCAGACTACTAATATTCTTAATTTCAGAAACTTTTCTTGTGCTTAAATGGAATTTGGATATGTTTAAAGTTTCGAATGGATTATGACTGTTATTCTTCCTTTCCACAGATATTTACCACAAGTGTCTGTAGACCTGACTCCTCAGAGTTTCACAGAAAAAGTTCTGAATGGAAAAGATCACTGGGTCATTGATTTTTATGCTCCTTGGTGTGGACCTTGCCAAAATTTTGCTCCTGAATTTGAGATCCTTGCAAGGGTAGGTTTTTAACTGTATTTGCGGATTGTTGTACTCGTAATGGTTAAAATATAATTCATCAGCACTTCATTTCTTAGCAGTCATCCAAAAGTCACGTACTCCCAGTGATCCTCCTTCTCATTGGAAGTCCACACTTTTAGGTCCCACTTGCCAGTGGGTATTGTCTCTTGCGCAGATGCACACACACAGACCCTCTTTTGAGACAGATTTCAGCTTATGCTGGGTGACCTTTGGAACTGTGATGTGCTTTGCCCTGAATTCAAGTAGAAGTGCTCTGCTGAACATGTAGTGACTTCTGATACAAGGTTAACAGTCTGAGAAGCAAGCAAGCAACTACTCTGAGATACTTAAAAGATTTGAGCAATGGTTTTCATTTACTTTTAGCTGCACTGCTGGCTTATTCAAATTATTTGCTTACAGTCACCTACGGAAACTTGAAGTTTGTTTCTAATAAACATTTCTTTTCAGACCGTTAAAGGAAAAGTAAAAGCTGGAAAAGTAGACTGTCAGGTGTATGCTCAGACCTGTCAAACTGCTGATATCAGAGCCTACCCTACTGTTAAGTTTTACCCCTACCAAGGAACAAAGGTAAAGTGTCTCCTTTGTGTACGCTGGTGAGCAGGTACTGTTAGTAGATGTATTTCACTTCACACCAAGACTTAAGAGACTATTTCTGTAACATATTGAAGTGCATTATTTAGATACTCAGGAGATACAATAATAATCAATTTCAGTAATATTTAAAATAGCAGGACAACGATACAGTAATAATGTGTTATTTAAAAATAATAAATTGTAAATTAATAGAACAGTAACTAAAATGTGAGCCTAACCAGAACCAGGGTTTAATTTTGCAGGGGTCTCATGGGACAAAATGTTTTTCAACCTTTACCAATTCCACCACCAGCTACCAAAAGCAGGCAAAGTCTCTCTCTTAATGAAGTGTGGAGAACTTCATTTTGGCTAAGGAGAAATAGTCTTTCAATGTAATCATAGCATTTAGTTATAATTTTGACTTAAATAATGCATTTTAAGATAGAAAATGGATTAAAAATATTTCGCTGTATTCTGTCTCAACACCAAACCTTATCAAACCATTTCGATAATCAATGTGACGGTTGAGATCAACATTTCCTACTAACAGATTAGTAGTAATAAATTAAAAAATTGAAAAATATCCAGATAGTTCTAGAAATTGCCTTTATTCTTGTAAAACTATTACATTTCAAGAATGTTATAGTCATCTTTTTAAATGTATTAATGCTGAAGAGGAAGTATTCAATGCATTCTGATAGTTAAGCCAATTCTTTTAATTATACTTTCCTTTTCTTTTTTTAACTGAATCTCTTACGGAAAGTTCTAGAAATCCTTCCTCACACAATCCCATCAAATTCAATGAGACTTTTCTGTGGTAAAGAGTAATGGCTTTTCAGGTCTCAAAAGCAGCGACCCACACTGACAGATTTCATGAACAGAGATTACGAAGTGGCAGACTTTGTAATGGCTTTCTACATTAAATACTTAGCTGAATAAATGTGAGAAAATTGTAACTATTTCAGGTTTATTTAAGGATCAAGACAAAACTTGTGTAGTTCAATATTTGTGTAGTTTTGAAAACTAGCAGCTAAGAGTGGTTCTTACTATAAAGACAATTAGCATTGTTTAAATTGAGACAAAAATATATCCCTGAATCATAAATCAACCTACCAGAGCCATTGTCTTCCTCCATGCATTCCTCTTGAATTTTATCTGAAAGTAAGCAGATTTTCTATTCAGTGTATATATGTTACACAATTTTTTTTTTTTTTTAAGAAAATTTTTTTTTTTTTTTTAAGAAAAATGTTCTCGGCGAATATATAGACAGCAGAGACGCAAAAGGTATTGCTGACCTTTTGAATGAAAAATTAGAAGCAATTCAAAATAAAGGAAAAAGAAAAAAATCTAGAAATAAGGTAAGAATAGTTATTGTGGAGCCTTTTGCAAAAGACTTATATTATTGGAAAGAATAGCCCTTTAAAATGATGTTAGTATTTGCTCTTTGTCCGTGAAATATTAAATGCCATATTTTCAAATAGTACCAGGTACATTTTGCTTCCAGTCTTGTTTGGTTACTATTATTTATTCAAACTCGGTTCCCCATGTCCACAGATGTAGCAGAGAATACTGCAGCTGTAACATCAGTTATGGCAAGACTTAGCAGAATTTATAGCTATCCATGGGACAGCTGCGTTAAAGATAGATGGTTGAGATGCACTGTATCCTTAAGTGTAATCCTTAGACTAGATTTAGCAAGCAGGCACCAAATTACAGAGGCTGATTAGTGCAAGATTGGGATTGACAATTTAACTCAGAAAAAAGATACTTATACACAGCTGTTAAGAATTCTATTTAAGAAACATTTGCCCAGTTGAAAAATTAGTACTGCAGAGAAATTTAAAATCACAGAAGAAAAAACCCAATAATCTTAATTTTTATTCGTGCTTTCAGAATAACTTAATTGTTTATTTTCTTGTCACTAGGATGAACTCTAAGTGGTGCTGGAGGTAGATACGATTCAAAATATTCTGAAGCTGTGAATATAGAAGACACCACAAGGAAAATATAAGGCTGATTACATTCATGACAGGACAAAAGCGGTGAAAACTAGTTTGAGTTCATGGGCATATGTGACTACATGAATTCTGTTTGAATTGTGGGGAGATGAAAGCATTTTGGTTTTGGTGGAGGCATTCAACATTTCTGCAAATGAATTCTGCATGTCCCTCTTCTGATACACCAACGACCTTCTCCCTAGACAAACATTGGAGTTGACCAGAAATGCGGACTGTATCACTTTTGCCTACCCATTTACTAGTTCCTTATATTTTTCTGTCTCTTTTCAAACACTTTTTGAATGTGGCACTCAGCCTATGGCTGAATATGCACTCAAACCACTCTGCAATGCAGAAACACAATGAGGGATTGTCTCTTTGAAAGACAAACAGTTTTACCTGATGATTATTCTGCGTTGGGGTTGCATTGTTGTGTAGGCAATTGCTAAGAAATAAAATCAAGAACTGGTAGCAGGATAGGTTTATTGAATTACATTGCTCCTGCCCTTGTGGCACTGGTGGTGGTGCCTGGATGAGTAGAAGTTTGAAGAGCTTCTTTGGTTGTTTGGTTTGGTTTTTTTTAATTTTCTTTTTTAAATAATCAAAAAAAAATCAAGGACTTCAAACTCAGTGTTTCATTGACTTTCAAAATTTAAGTTATGCCATAGAAGCATCTGCTTAAGTTATGAGGTCATAACTTTATTATTGTCTTTTTAAATATGAATGTATTCTGTGGACATATTTAACCTCTCTTGGTGTTACCACTTTTCCTTTCTCTGCAGACATGTTTTGGGGGTTTTGTTTGTTGGGTTTTTATATAAACTTCAGGCAAGCAGGATAGCAAGTGCCTTTTTTTAATTTAATAATGAACACTGTACATTGCAATGTCTCCTCATACATCTTAATAGAATTCCAACTCTTTAGAGTAATATTTTTCATAGCTTCTCAATAGACAAGAAAAATTACAGAAGACAAAATGTCTGCTCCATTTAGGAGTTCATCATTGAAATGTTTCATGTTTGCAATAAAATGCTGCTGAGAACTTGTCAGATGGACTTTTACTCCCTGCTCTCCATGTATTTAGGTTTGGCATGACTAGTCACTGTAGTGTGAGTATTATAAATTTGTATATACGTTGTTATCTACAAGTAATTTATTTTATAAAGAAGGCAGCAAGAAATAAAAGGAAGAGATTCTAGTAACTTTGAGACATTCAAATATTTCTTCCCCTATGTGCAGGGTTGCCTCTATTGCTTTGTGGTTTTGCAGTGTATTAATCTGAGAAAGAAGAAGATGTATTGCATCTATTTTTTAATAAAGTAGACCTTCCCACATCCAAATCAAACTTCAAACTCAATCACAGTCAAAAATGAAAATTTTGGTATTTTGTGACTTTAATACAAACTCAGTTTTGGTCAGTTTTTGCATGTATGTTTAACTGTAACTTCAGTTCCCACCTCCTACCTTCTTCCTGGAAAATGAGGTCATGGTTACATACTCTAGGATCCTATTGTTAAAAATCTAATCAAAAATAACCTAGTATAGGTATTGGTACAGTTTCTTCTTTATTCCTGTTAATGTACAGTTTCTCTCTTATTTCTGCTAGCAGGAACAGACTAGTAGGACAAAAGAAGAAAAAGGCGCTTCACAGCAATCTCCTCCATAAGATGATGGTAACATAAGAACTTTCTGGCTTTACTACAGCTCTATTCATACTTCAGCTTTTTGTAAAAAGTTACTTTATCACTTCCTTGTGGTTTAGTCATTTGAAGCATATAGATAACTCATCAAAATATCCTCTACACTGACTTATTTTGTCCAGGCTACTGGTTTTGAAACTCATTTAGGCTGTGGGGAAGAAGATTTAGTTTAAATATCAGTGAAGTTCATTTTTAAGATTTAATTCTGTATCATGATACTCTCTTTGCATCCAATTTTTTAAATTTCTAAGGTAGAGACCAAATGGATGTGGGGCAAAAATGATCTTCAGAACAGAAAGAGAGAGAGAGCTGTAGATGATGTAGGTTTCTAAGAAGTTTTTCCAAGTTTTCATGAGGTTTTTTGCCAGCTGCCCTTTCCGACAGTTTTCAGTAAGCAGCTTGAGGGAAATGTGGTGAGTAATAAAATCTTGCTTTTATTCCTAGCCATACAAATAAATAAATAAAACCTTTTATACATAGTTGTATCTCCAACCTTCTCTAAGGACAGATTCACATGATCCAATTTTTACTAATCAACGGTTTAAACTGGTTATTCAAGACACTTCTGGAGCAGCACTTTTTTTAAATAAGAACATCTTGAAGTAGCCAGGTCCCTCAGTTTTCTCCTGTAGAATCATGGAGGTGTCAGCATTGCCTCATTCTTCAGAAATCAAATTTATAAAAAAACCAAAACAAAACCAAACCCCACCACCAAACCACAAAAACTACGCAGAATACTCAAAAATCTTCTCAAAATGCAATGAAGAATTGTATTGCTCAACAAATACTTAGGAATATACTCCCCCACCCCCAACGCCAAAATGCCATAGTTCAAAACAAATTATAGTCATATTTTAGTAACTGTTTTGATACTTAAAGTTCATTTCATATTTTAAAAGAAAAACCTTCAAATTCACATATCCAAGCAATAAACCAAGTGGAAGATGAATCTGAAACAGTACATGAACGAATGCTCTGATTTTAAATAACATTCCCCCATTCCTTAGTCCTCCTTTCTCCTCCCAAGAGTAAATTTCAATTTTGCTCTCATCGTATGACCAAGATTGTTCCACTTCTCCCTGTTAGCTGCCTGTAGATAGTGTTTATTATCCCTTACTCTTCACTCCTTTCCTAGCACCACTCTCTAATGTGACTGTTCAACTGGGTGGACAAGTGTGATGACCTGTGGGTTTTGACTGAATGCCACAAAACGCCTCAGTCGAGTCAAAGCAGGGCACGAGCACTCCCCCGGGCCTCTGTTGCTTAGGACTTGCCAGGGTATTAAGTAAACATTGGCAGCCTTGCCCAGTTTCTCAAATTACAGGCTGGCCGTGTACCTTTTCCTTCTCGTGTAACTACGCGTGCACAAAGAAAGGGCAACACATAATAAAACACAAAATACGCATATGCTGTACAATAGGTGGCATAGTACATATGGAGGCCTAATGGCTTTTAAATTTATCTATCATCTCTGGCATCCTATTTTGCTTTAATTAAACGAAGGACTTGTATGGCTGTTTAGTGTCACTGAACTGATTAGCCTTCTACTAAAACAACAAAGTTCCCAAGACACATTTGGCTCTGTTAGCTTCTACTGCTGCTAAAAGCATAAAAATAGAATAGAGAGAATGTAGCAAAAGTTTCAAGCAACATACTGGTTTTATATGGTCTGGAGTTGGAAAGATCAAGTTTTGATTAATCTTGGCAAGTTTAATTTTTTCTATTCATGGGTATGCTTCAGGTTTAATAGTGTGGAAGTTCCATATATTTTTATCAGTTTATAAAAAGACTTAAAATGTTTTAATATTTAAAGTTTTCAACAGGAATGCACAAAAAGGACTTATTTCATTTACTGAAAACTTGGCATCTGAAAACAGTGACGTTCCAAGTCCAAATACTTTCAATCTTGGTCTTCTCTCTATGCTAGAATTCAGAGCGGTGATCTCAGTATGTCTGCACAAAACCAGTTTACAGCCTTTAGCGATGTGAACACAGTACTCTTGAATTTTTTTTTTTTTTCCATTTTTGTTCTTGCTATTTTGGATGGAAACTGGGAAGCAAATTCCACAGGCCCAGGATCCTTAATACAAACAGCCTTTCTTCGACAAGGAGCAGGATATAGCCGTCGTGGTTTTACTGATCACAGACATTAACAGACAAGATACTTGTCCTCACTGAAGTACACATTCAGCTATTACGGGACTTCAGTCCTCCACCTCTTCAGAGGTGGATTCACAGCACATTTAGACACCTGGAAAACAATACAGACCTGCCGCTAAGATCATATTTTCTCTTACAATTTTTATATCCTGTGAAGTAATTTAAGCAAATATATAGCCAGCCTTTGCACTAGAGGATGAATTGAAAATTTGAACTGGAATGCCAGCAGGTGGCAGCGATGATTCAGGAGCTGGTCTCCTGCAGGCCCTCAAACAGCTTACCTTTTACAAGCAAAGAAAACAACCTGTAACCTGCTGCTGTAACTATACAGTAATCAGTGTTTTTTTCCTCACACCTACCTTTTCAGCAAACTGCAGTAAGCCTTTAAATTATTTGCCCCTATGCCAAACACAAATAACAACATACGGGACCTTGTAATACATGAAGTTCCATTTTGAAGACAAAGTCCAGGAAACTTCACTCAAAACTGCAATTTCAGGATCATGTGCGGGTAACCAAAGGCTAAACACTTCTAGGGAATGGTAGGGTGTATTTCGCAGTAACTACTTCAGCTACAGGCACACTCTTACCTGTTTTGAGGGGTTCTCATTTTTCTTTTTAACTTCAGCAGTGCTGTTTTCTGCCTCTTTCTCCCACCTTCTCTTTGTCAGCTTCATAGGTGAAGCACCACAAAATCCTAAGAGCTGAAGGCAGGATTCTTCTGTTTCTGGCAGCCAAAACACACCCTTCTGTAAGAATAACTTTTCTATATGATAATGGGCATAAAACAGCTTTTATACTCTTCTCTCACCTTCTTCCACTGACATGCTTGCTTTTTTACATGCTTGCTATTTTCCCCACACAAGTCATCTTCAGCACTTCAAAGCTGAGGCTATAATCACCAAGCCTGGACACCTCTCCTTCAGAATGGCAATGAGATTTTACAACTTGTCTTGCATATTTGCACGTACAGCGAGTTCTGTCATCCAAGGAGTAGTGACTGCAATGGACTTTTCACTACCAAAGCTCTATTCTTTCTCCTCAAGACTCCTCACACCACGGCTCCTGCATACCTAGCACTTTTCTCCTGTTTCCAGAACTTTTTTTACTTAATATAGCTGTAAACAACTGGAAGGAGTCAGAAGACAGCTTGCTAAGGCTGCAAGGACTAAGGACTAGTTAGGTAGCCTTCAGACTGGGCTTAGAAAGAGCCTTCAGATTAGGACCAGAGACTCATGTCAGCTAATTCTGATAACACAAGTTTACCTACAGAGATCTACAAGCAAGGCCTCCAACAGAGGAGCTACCTATAACCACAGAAAAGGAGGCTCAATGAAAGCAGCTCCACAAATGACAGAGACCAGCGGGAAAGGATCTCACCCAAGGGAAAAACACAGCAGGAATAAGGAGTTGGCTGGCTGCTAACAACTCTGCTTTCATGTATTATTGCAAGCTACTGCAGCAGTTAAACTGAGAAACAGCTTCTGTAATGGGCAAAAGCTGTGTGAACGAGCATGGGTTTTGTCCTGGTTTTGGCTGGGATAGAGTTAATTTTCTTCCTAGTAGCTGGTATAGTGCTGCGGTTTGGATGTCGTATGAGAATAATGTTGATAACACCCTGATGTTTTAGTTGTTGCTAAGTAGTGCTTACACTGGTCAAGGACTTTTCAGCTTCCCATGCTCTGCCAGGTGCACAAGAAGCTGGGAGAGGACACAGCTGGGACAGCTGACCCCAACTGACCAGAGGGATATTCCATACCATATGACGTCACTCTCAGCATATAAAGCTGGGGGAAGAAGGAGGAAGGGGGGGACGTTTGGAGTGATGGCGTTTGTCTTCCCAAGTAACCGTTACGCGTGATGGAGCCCTGCTGTCCTGGAGATGGCTGAACACCTGCCTGCCGGTGGGAAGGAGTGAATGAATTCCTTGGTTTGCTTTGCTCGTGTACGCTGCTTTTGCTTTACCTGTTAAACTGTCTTTACCTCAACCCACGAGTTTTCTCACTTTTACCCTTCTGATTCTCTTCCCCATCCCACCAGAGGGAAGCGAGCAGCTGTTTGGGGCTTAGTTGCCGGCTGGGGTTAAACCACAACAGTTTTGTAGGATGACAACCTTGTGCCTTTGGAAACACGCAGGAACACCTGCTTTGTGGTGTGTAAGAAACTAGCCTGCGTGGAGCTCTGCAAAGCTTAGACTCAGTATGTAGGATGATAATAATTCATAACCAGGGATATTTCAGCATTGGTTTTCATCATTCAGACTAAGCATTGCTTTCTGCCCTCACACTTTGCTTGGTGTAGGACTTTCATGCCATGAGGCAGCAGGGCTGGAGAACAAGGCATTGTAAGAGGATGCACATGTTTGGGCTCATTCTGACTCTGCTGCTCTGCTGGATTACCAAAAAAGGCCCCAACCCACTCTTACCTGTTTCTATCATCCTTCATCTTTTGAGAAGCAGGCTCTGCCCCCAGGCACACATTTGAAGATACAGACAAACCTCTCCTCACCAAAAAATGAAGTGGGTTGTTGGGTTTTTTTTTGGTTCTTTTTGTTCCTTACAGAGATCTGACAACAAACCAAGGCTCCACAGCAGGAGCCTGGAGACCCTACATTCCCGTTTTGTTATTACTTTAGTACCTTAGTGGCAATACTAGGCTAGTATCAGTGTCTAGCACAGCTAGACCTTGAATCTCTAGTGTGCCATATTTCCAGTTCTGTGTCCTGAAAACAGGGAGGAATGAGGGATGGCCTGCCTTTTCCCAATTTTGCAAAGTTACTCTGTATCTACACTGACTTAAAACCTCCACACTAAACCTGAAATACTCTTTGTTGCTTGTGTATCTTCACATTAGGACACCATAGGACTCAAATTGAGACATTAAGCATAGACTGAGATGGTGAATCCCAACTTTTTTTTTTTTTTAAAATAGTGATATTGTCTAAATCAAGGTGGTAGTGGGGAAGTTGACCAATGTCTCGTACCATCAGTTACATCAGTGGAAAACACATGCAATTACTGTTTCATTTTCTAATACTGATGACTTCAGTACCGACCAAAAGAAGTTTCACTTAGAGCAGAAACTCTTGTCCTTTACTAGGTATTATTCCTGTAAGTATTACAGGAATGCTGTTCTGAAAACCCTGCATTTGTGCTTTTCAACTTCATGCCAGAAGCCCCTCCAGTCCCACCACTGAACCTTACACCAGCATAAGGCTGCACTGCATTATGAGTATCCCACCTTTTCCCTTGCTCACACTCCCATGGTGGGACAGCTTCTGATGCAGTTTCATACTGCAACAGATAAAAGAACTCAAACTCACCTGGCAAAAGTGGTGATAGCACATAATACAGGTAAAATCCTTACGGTTTAGATTGAGTTTTATATTCTAGGAACCGAGTCCCCCTCCCAGGACTAATGACACATCATTTTTAGTTTTAAGAGAGGAGGTTACTATATACCAGGTTAATATGAAGCAATCAAGATATGCCACTAATTTTCAGACCTCCTTGGATTTTTTTCTTCATCTAGTCCACTTAAGAGAAGACTATGGAAATACCTGGAGATTTTTCCTGAGGAATGTGTTCTACCTCTTGGAAGGATTGGGTCACAGCAACACCACCGTCTGCTGGACAAAACTGGCTCCCTCTCTCACACAGCACTGTGTGTTGAAAAGCAGCTGGAGAGAAGGGGGGAGAAGTGCATGAAAGGTTATTTGCACATTCTACTGCCACCGACCTGGAGAGCTGCCCAGAGGTCCTGCTCCACTAGAAGAGACGAGCTGCAAGGTATAGAGACATGACAGGCATGCTTACATTGCACTCAAAGTTGGCAACCTCCAGCAGAGCAATTGCTGCAGAGCAAGCAGAGGCCTTAGCCTCTGATCAAGAAAATGGGATGCTATGAGACCTAACTGCTCCACCACATGGAATAGACTCAAGTATATTTTAGTCACTTTATTTGTATCTATATACATTACATTTTGATTCTCCAAATAGTCAAGGCAGTTATTCTCAAATAGATTAGTACATCAATTTTATAAAATACAGCTGAACCAAGGTAGATTAGAAATACATACATTATGGTACATTAAGTGCTTTGAATAATGATTTGTCTGGCCACCTGCTAGTGAGCGGTTCATTTGGTTTTGGTCATTCTCAGAGAGGAAAATCCACTCCACAGGTAACTCCCCTGAGCCCAGCAGAGCTACTTAACTAGCAAAAGTCCCTCATGTGCTTTTGGGGGACAGAATGCATCGCGGGGCCACTACAAGGCATTCTGCTGTCTACACGATGACTCAAAGCAAGTCATCACTTCTGACTGGGACAAGACTTAGACATTTGTCACAAGGCCTCAGATCAAAACAACAAAAGAAGAAAAGCCAGTGTGGCTCTGAAGAAATGCAGTCTTCATGTTTGCAACTGGGATTTGCTTACACACATATATGCTAAACCTGTGTTATAAAGAAATAAAAAACTCTAATCAAAGGGCTCATGTAATACCTAGGCTGTTCCCCTAGGACCTCCTTAGGCATGCTGCAGGGACACAGACCTAACACTGCCCCACAAGGAGCGCTCTCAAAGATCTCTTCCGCATGAGGTATTGCTCTCCTTTGAGAAAGTCAGCTTTGTAGCAAGTGAAATGCCAGGACAATTCTTATTCTGAAAAGGGAACGTTTGAGGAGATCTGTTCAACTGCTGGGATTTGAACTAGAAATACTTACAGCTTTATGTCACATGGCACCCAAAGATGTCCCAATTGCAGCTGATATTGCAGCTTCTGTGTTACCCATGACTAGTAGTTTGCTATTTACTCCAGTCTGGTCAGGACCAGTCTATCAGCCACGTCCTGACCCAAAGTTAGCTGTTGATGCCAGCTCAAGATTACTCCTGCAAATCTCTCCAACTGCTATAACTTCAACCCAAGAAGGTCACAATTCACACGTCTGGGCTCTGCATTCACAGGCTGCAAAATAGCTGGCCAGTTCTCTCACTTTTACAGTGCTGAGGGCCTCATGCTGTCATGTACAGGGGAACATTAGCTACAGTCAGATGATCATGTTGCTTTAGAGCCAGCTGCTTGGGACCCTGAAAAACAAGCAGTATAGAGCAGTCACACATCACTGGAGTAAGGGTTACTGGTGACAGGACAGGACTAGCATCTCACAGCTCTACATTAGCCTAGTGCAGATGCTATGACACCGCCCATATTCATGCTCCATCAACCAATCCACATACTGACAAAGGTGGAAGATAACATAACCAGCTGCTGTTGGGTCACCTTAGCTGGTCAGGCAAGTCAAGTTTTTTCCCTGTAAACTTTAGGAGAGGAAGAAGGAATAACATACGTAAACTTTAACTGAGACTGGAACAGATTCAGGCTGCATGGCATGCTCATTCACATCGATGGACCAAGACAGAAGGTAGAAGCCACAGAAGTGAGAGTAGCATTGAGCTGATGGACTGGTTGGTTCCTCATTAGATAAAGCCCGGCACACAGCCAGCTGTCCTGGGAGCACATTTCAACACAGGAGGCAAGATGTGTCCCAGAGGTGGTCAGCTGTACCTGATGCACTGTGTTGAACCAAAGGGATTCTGGGCCAGAGGAAGCAAGAAGTACTGCTTCATCTTTCCACAGCACACATCACTGCAGCCTTCCAACACTGCACCCCCAGAAACAATTGATTACATTGTACAGAAGAAGTGAGAATACTTTCATTTCTGCTGCTTCAAGGTCAGCATCTTTGCTCATCCTCCAGTAGGGCTTTGCAATGGGGTGGGGAAGACTTCTTCCAAATGACTGTTGCCTCCTGGCAGCTCAGACCTGAGCTGCACTAGTTGTTTTTGGAGCCAACAGTTCAATTCTCACTGCTGGCATTTTCCTTTCTCGGTGCTGCCCAGCTGTCACTCCTGAACAGGGCCACCACCATCTGCTGCAGAAGAAAATACTGAACACAGGAGGAGTGAACAAAATGCACATTTCAATCCATAGTTACAGGGAAGAGATGGCATTACCAGGCAACTGGTCAGAAAGAGCAAGTGGTCATAAAGAGCTATACTGTCCCAGACTCCATGTTCGTTTGAAGTCCTTCCATCAGAGACTGGAAGTCAAGGGACTCAAACTCATAAAAAACCCTCGTATTTACTGGCCTAAAGCTAAAAAGTAAACTCATCACCTACAAAAACAGGTAAAAATTAATAAAAATGGAAAGAAGTGCTTACTGTCATAACATAAGAGATTCGCAGATCTCTGCACATCTTACCCATCATACAAGATACCTGTTAGTTCAGGTTTTTCTTTTTACAGAAAAAGACTACATTCATCTCAGTGGTGCAAAAAAAAAAAAATCATCTAATACTGCTGAAGAGACAGTTTTTCCATTGGGACTGCACAGTTTGATGAGATCTGAATGCTCATTCTCATCAGCATGTCATGAATGTAGGAAAAACATTCTCCTGGCGAAGCTTCACCATGAGGTAAATGCATTGTTTGAAAGTCCTGGGGAACTGAAATGGATTTGAAGTGATCTGCCAGGAACGATGGTTTCATTAAGGAGAAAGTTGTCACTTTAAAGCAGTATGCTTCATTTTGTCTAACAACTTAGTGCATTCTGCTAAGGAAAAGGTTAATCAGCTTCATAATTAATCAAGTCTTGTTAAAATAAAAGGTATATTTTTTAAGTTACCTGTTTCCAGGAATTTGGGCAACATTCAGATCAAAGTACTGTTTAGGATTGAAGGGATACGTTTTGGGTTTTGCAATATGCTGATGTCTGACAACTCATTTTTATGGGGTTCAACTAAAATGGAATTATGACAGATAAAGACAGAATTGTACTGCAGTAATATAACTTAAAAGACGTAGTGATATGGCATTATAGCTGTGGAGCTGCCTTTTAAAAAAAAAAATACTGTTTACAGAACTCAGGAAAAATTGCAGAGCTCTGAAGCTGCAGAGCATAAGCAGGACAAGTTATTAATGGATCCTAAACAGGTCAACTACAGAGCACTGCAACAATAGCAGAACTCAGGAATTAACTTCATTCTTCTCTCACCCACCCACCCACACGGAGCGGGGTTTATTTCACATTTGCAATACCACGCATCCACTACAGAAACATGAGCTGCTCATATTCAACACCACTTAGGCAGTGCAAGACTTATAGAGATCACGTACTTCTACACCATCATGAACTGGATAGTATCTGTTTCAGTGCTCTTACATGGAGATAGCATCACCTTCCCTACTGACAGAGGGAATGTCTCTTATCAATCCTGTTCAGCGGTACCTTACAGCTTAGATCCTTAGTGAGGCTGGTTCGCTTATCAGCCTCCAAGAGAGGATTAAAGTGCAACAAGCAGATTTCACACTTCACGACATGACGCACACGGTCAGTGTAGACGTGGAACTGCAATCCTCTTCTTTACTGCTGGACAGACCGCAGGAAGAGAGTGGCCTATAATGTCATTGTCCTCTTGTGCCTTCCCAATATGGGCTTTAGCTTAGCAATTCAGGCCCAGCCCTGTCCAATGGTCTGGCACCATCAGGAAATACTTGTCCATAGCTTCACAAAACCTGGTCCGGTACAGTTCTGGAGAGACCACAGTTGGCATCTTACCTAATGTGCAAGAGTCAAGAGCAGTTAGGAATGGGCTAAAGAGTATACTGCAGTACAGACAGATGTCACATGAGATTACAACACCAGACAGCATAATCATGAAGGCATACTATACATGTAAGGGTCTTGGAACCAACTGCCTTTTTTTTAAAAAAAATTTATTTTAAACCTTTAGGAGAGAAGACAGATCAAGGTCTGGGCCCCTAACACTGAATTGAGATACCTCAAGTTGGAGGAACCATCTAGGCTTTTTACATCATCCCTGATCAGCTTGTTTCTTCTTCTCATCTCCTGTTTACAGGTCTTTGAGGTTTTCTAGCAGAGATGCAAATTTCTCCCAGGAAGAATTTCACTCTATGGATATTCTCTTATCTTCTCCAGACACCTGAGCAGTGGTACATCAAATGTTCCCCTTCCCCTCTCTTTCCAGCCCTCCTACTAACATGTGGCCAACACTAGGCAATGATGCACAAAAGGTACTCTACTTCCACAAAGCGAACTACTCAGCTCCTCAAAATATGGGCAGTAGTTAATCGTTTGATAAGGATTCCTCCACGCTAACAGCTCAGAGTGTATCTGCTTTTCTGGACTCAGAAAACATCTTCTGAAACCAGGCAGCAAGGTTTTTTGCTAGTATCTCTGTATGGGTGATTAAGTTTGTATGTGAGTAGTTGGTAACTAAGAATCAGAAAAGAACAGTCTGATAAATAGACGACCTTTACTCCATTCCCAGGAATTATAGTACTTAAAGGGTCACTCATGGAGGCAGATCAATGTATTAATTTTTCTGAAACTTGTTATTCCTTCCCCTGTTCTGGATAACTTAATCTAGTGTTGCAAATCTGCATGGTGGGAAAGTTGTGGCTTTATTAGCACAGTTATTGGAAGCTTCCACGTAATGAAGAAACATGATCAAAAGTTTTGCTTTCATTCTGGACTTACCTTGTCCTCCCAAGATGCCAGTTGACTTCACCACCATTTCAAGCTTTTTGTCCCAGGTAAAAGTGCGAATATAGTCTGTTGCAATAAAAAAAAAAAAATCCACAGAAACATGTCACATCTGCTATAACTGAAGTAACGCTATTCTAAAATGTATTTATTTCCCCTCGAAAAGGGCAAGAAAGCAGTAGGCTTCCATAGCCAGAAGAACTTCAGTGTTTTCCCTACCAGTTGCCTCACTTTCCAGCGTATTGATTATATTTGGGTAGGGAGAATACGATATCTCAAAAGCCCAGCAAGATCACAATCAACTCTTCCTGCCTCTACAAAAACAGACTGCCCAGGCATGTCTGTCTTTATCCATGTTAGAGTTTCAAGGGCACATTTACAAGAGTTACTTAGCTGATCCTCATCCCAGAAACATATCAAGAAGCCCCACTTCACCATAACAGCTCCCACTGCTTTACTGCAACAGCTAGCAGTATCAAGACTTGGACACCTATCCATTTAAGCAGTAGTATTCCTCATAATTGCAGCCACCTACAGGTTTGATAACAGAAAGCCAACACTTCTAACTTCATGATATGGAGGACTGGAAACACTAGCAGTGACCCTGATTGGAAGAGGGGGCTGCAAGGAGAAGACTTCAGAATTGTTTCCAAGCCTCTTTCAGAGAAAGCATGCTCAGTTGTTACAAGCACATGAACATTTTGGTCTGCAAAGTTGAAGCTGCAGTAAGTTAAGTTTTTCATTGCTGGATATCATTATCTCCTAACATTTGACTACAACTGTAATTATACAATTTTGAATTTACTGTTTCTAGATTTACAAAAGGCCACCATAAGTATCCACGTTTCACCTCAGCTGTACTTTACACAAAACTCATCCAGACCTGCCAATCTTAACACTTACCCATTTATCTGAATACTCTTTGAAAATGCTCCCTTAGAGTGCTTTGGGACTGATATCATCAGTTTATGCACTAACTATTGTCACTTCATGCCGCAAGACCCAGAGCTCCACACAACATGGCCTACAAATAAAAAAGTCTTCACAGCTCCTCACAGACCTAACTTACTTGTTTACTGTATCACATTAGGATCTAAAATAAGTAGAGATTCTGACCTCAGATTCAAACTCAGTCCAAGCTAATGTTTTTTAGTTCTGTCCCCGCCACAAATTTAGCTTGAGTACTTTGCAGGTTCTCAGGATATCATTTAGAGACATTGTGATAGCCTGATACAGCAGGCATGTTCTCTCTTCTTGAAGACATTTGTGTTAAACAAGCTCTTCAGATGATGAACAGCTGTTCTCACCACACTGAAGGAACTGTTAGCTTTAAACATCCTATAAAATATACTCTTTAATCAGATAAGACTTTCCATAGGACAACAAAAAGCCACACGTACAGAAGGAGCAAAGTCTCATCCCATTTACCCAAATATTCAAGAGTCTACAAAACTAGAAAGTAATAACAACTTGCAGTTCTTTGAGAATAGAAGTCCCAGCTACAACTAGAAGTGTTATTGGAATGGCTTTCAAGCTTTATTAGAAAAAGAGTAATCCAGACCTTCTGGCTTAAGACTTCATCTGGAAGCATTTCTGAGCTAGGTTTCAAGAGCATCTCATTTCCAAGAGTCACTTCCACATCCTCAAAATGGCTTCATCTCCAAGTCTTTTGCACAATACAAGTTTGCCTGTCTAAAGATGAAGCTCTACTTTCCAGTCACAAGTCAGAGGATGTGGCAAGGTAATTGCTGCATTGCCACGCATATTATCCAGGTCAGACTACATAATCACAAGTGATCCCATGACGTTTAACTTCCCTCTTCCATCCCTACCAATATCGTTTCTCCTCAGATCCCCTCCACGCAAGTTAAAATTTAAATGGCTATGTAAACATTACTGAACTTAACTTTAAAGATTTTTAAAGATAAAAGCGTACAAATAACCTTCCCTACTTCAACTGGAGTCAACGTGTAGGTTAAACACCAACTTGACTGCTTTTTCACTACCTGTGAGGCCTCCTGCATATATTCTTAGTAATGCAAATGCTAACACAAGCCCATACAAGAGCTGGAGAAAAGACTTCCTGCCTCCACTTTGAATACCCATGAGAAGTGAGTGCGGCGTTCCATCAGGGAGAAGACAAGCTTTCCTGACACACATCTCTGGTGGTGGTGGTACAGTTCTAAGAGTACTATAAACACCTAAACCAGAAGAAAGCAGTTTCACCAGCTAAAAGCAAGAAAATACAAAAAGACAACCTACCAATGATCCCAACAACCAGCTCATTGTTGGTATCATCACGACCCACCAGCAGGGAATAGTCGATGATGAGGTGGCTGGAGAGGAACTGGGAATCACTGTGTATGGAAGCTCTCAGCACAGCCTTGCAATGGGAACGGATGTACAAAGGATTGTCCCGGACCATCTTCAGAAGGTTCTCATCCAGCAGGACTACATCACAGCTTTCCTTGCCTGTATCTGTTTTAACATTTCTATTCCGGAGGGAGCCCTTCAGGTCAAAAACCTGCAAATGGAGAACAGCACTACTTTGTTCCATTGTTCTGTGAGGTTAAAGACTTCAACATACCTAACGGCAGTGTTTGAGAAGACAACATGGCAGGGCAACTCTTTCCTTCTCCACAGGAGGAAGACAGTTAACAAAAAACATTTTCATACTACAAAAATTAAAGTTTCCTGAGTGGAGAGTAGCATGTAAGCCTACATGAAATGCTCTGCCACCTCAATTCACAAATTTTAGGCAAATTATTTCATTAATATTTAGCCTAATTTAAAGGAAATAGCGTGTCCCTGTTTTATATCCCTATTGTAAACTCAGTTTTCCCGCCAGCTTTTACAGACTCAAATGCTGACAAATGTAAAGCCAGTGAAGAGGGAGGTGCGCCTTGCATGACGCACAACATCTGTTGGCAAGGCAAGAGACAGACCACCATTAGGTTGGAAAGGATCTCTGGAGGTCTCCAGTCCAATGCCCTGCTTGAAGCAGGTCCTGTTAGAGAAGGTTGTTCAAGCCTCGTGTAGTCAAGATTTGACTAACTTCAGGGATAGAATCCATAGTCTCTTTGGATCTCTGTTCTAGTGTCTGACCACACTCGTGATTTAAAAAACAGACAAATAAAAACAAAACCCACAACAACATCCTTTACATCTATCTAGAATTCTCTCAGTTCACTTCCTCCCACAAAGGAGGCAAGGTGGAAAGAAGTCAGGCACTGGGAGGCAAGGTGGAAAGAATTGATACTATCTAGTTTTAGAAGCGAAATTTGTTTGCACTTCCATTTCAGCATCAACTCCGTATTTGAAGAGAATTTTTCCCCAGTCATTTTAAGGTCTTCATTCTACTGCCTCATAAAGGTCGCTTTTCCTTTACTAAGAGCAAGACTGAACTCAAAATCTTGTTCCACACATGAAGTGGTTCAGGGAGAGAACAGCAGGTTCAAAACATTATTAGTTTCCCCCCACTACACAGTAGCTTACCATCTCCGTCAGTGAGGCTCTCCTAAACAAATTAGACTGTAATCCCAGTTAGTTCTTCTAAAAGCTTTGCAAAAAGGTTTCACATTTTCCTAATAAGGTTGGCAATGCTTTTTCTCAGACACCGGAGATGCAGGGACAAATAAGACCTCTAAAAACTTAAGCTTGCACTACAACTATCTGAACTAGCCAATATAGACATCAAGTTACTGAGGATCACATAACAAGGAAACAGGCACAAACGATCATCTTTGAGCAGTGCTAGATATCGACAGCACACACAAAGTTAAAAGTTACCTAGACGGCTAGTGGTAACCCTGCTCTTGCTCCCAGTCAGAATTGCACTGCTAGGGAACAGTACACTTTGTTCTTACCTGAGCCATTTTCCTGCCATAGAAAAGGTTTTCCATGACAAGCAGATCCAGCTTCTTTTCAGTGTTGTTTTGAGAGTTCTTGTATCCAATTCGATATACCCCAAGGATTTTGGCCAGTGCTGTGGGCTTCTGATGAAGAGAAGACATGGGGTAAGATCTCTGTGTACAGGCAATCAGCAGTCAAATACTAGAGGCACCACTGTTCTGTCTGACTGCGTATCACAGCTTAGAAGCTCTAGCAAAACTCCCACTTTTCATCTTAAAAACACATTATTAGTACAACTCATACCCTCCGACATTTTCTTTTACTTAAATGAAAGGGGTTAATGGAAAACTGTTACTAGTCTGTAAAATATAGAACACTGCCTAAAATAAAAGGCACTTTTTTTTTTTACAATACCTTCTGCTGAACTGCATTAATGATGTAAGTGAAGTAGTGTGGAGCAAAGTCAAGGAACGACTGGACTTCCAGACGAGGCATCTGTTTCAAGATGAATCTATCATCTGTTTTAACATCAGACAGAGGCAATGGGATTACATACAGTAAGTGATATATTCTTTGCAAGTTCTTTAGGATTGTCACACAGCTGAAGTGGATTGAATAATTAAAGGACTACAATTCTTTTAAATCCTTAGCTACAGAAGCTCATTTCTAGAAACTTTTTTACTTCATATATTCTGAGTTTCAGAATTTCAGCCTTTCTGGATTTCAGCCTTCTAGCAAATCAGGGAGAAGAGACTGCCTAAGTTAGATTTACCTCAGCTATATGGGCTTCTTATACAGACAGCAGAAACAGCCTACAGACCCTTCCATTCAAGACCTGTTTTAAGTAGGGGCCCAGAATCAGCCACAGTTAAAAAAAAAATCCTATAAATCAACTCTAGCATGTGGGATTATAAGAAACACTGTGTCTTTAATAACCAGTTTTCCTGGTTATTATACTCAAGAATTATACTCAAGTTTTTGTTTTCTGAAGCCTGCCTAAAAGAGTACAACCCTTCTGCTCAACTGGCCTCCCTAGCTGCTACTACTGAAAAACAGAACTACATCTCCTGCACATACAAAGAGACAAATAATCTGATACTGAAGATCCCAGAATAATCCACTTAGCTTTCCATTCTGAGTGGCCACTTCACAGTCAGCAACCCTCTAGCTAGAGGTAATCAGGGATTAAACAACACACTAACCACCACTATCCCTAAATAACACCCTCTAATTACGAAGGGGGAGGAAGCTGCATTTACCCTCAGTCACATAGAATGCAGCCCCAGATTTGCCACCTCGTGCCTGCCAGGGCAAAGAGTGAGAGAGGGATCGGATGAAGTCCTCTTCGCTGCTCCCCAGTATCACTTCACGCATCTTGTGAAACTCGCCAGCATAATAAATCCGGCAGTAGAACTTGGCGTTCGCATCTGAAAACTCTGCAAAAAAAGGTCTTACTCAATAACAGCATGCAATACTCACTGACTACCTGAGATGACACTTACAGATTTTACTGATGTCTAGAAGAATATTATTGTGCTAAACATCCCTCTCTCACGCCTGTTGTACTTTGGAAGTTTAAACCAATAGGATTTAAATGGAAAACTTACAGGAAAGCGAACCCCCTTTAGGTTAGCTCACAGTATACGCCACGGGAAAGTGTCCAGGCAAAAGATCAATTAAAAAAGAAAAGTTTTATGGGGTGTTTTTGCAACAGAGAGATTGATTACAGTAAGTAAAAATTGCATTGCTCTGTTCTTGATTTGTTCTTCCTTCCTGCCCAATACAAAGAAAAAATAATTATTAACTTCAAGATTTCCATTATGTTTGCATGAAGAAGGGAGTTTGTCAGCTAAGACTTCAAGTTATTATTACAATTATTATTACTACTCACGGAGTTCCACATGGGGATTCACCAGCTGTTTCTTCTGTCCATCTCCTCCATCTACATCATCTGAAGGCATAAAGGGACCATTCAGTCAGAGTTGTTCATTATTATTACTGAGAAAGCCACGTAAGATACTACTTGTAAACTCACATTACAAGAAAAATATTTTCTTTTTTCAGGAATACAGAGGGAACTATATATAGGGAATTAGAGATACAACTATAATTGTCTGATATAATATGTATGCTAGAAGGGCACTGCTATTCATGGGACACATAAGTACAAGCTTTCTCTTTGTTTCCTCTTCATTCATTTTCCATGAGCTGAAACAACGAAAGTTAAACAGGAAGCGAGGAAGAGAAACTGGGCTGCTTAACTAGAGTCAACTCAATCCAAAGGCATTCAAGCCCAGACTATCCCTATAGTTACCGGGGTTTGAAAGACCCTATCCTCATAAAGCAAAGCAACGTCTTTAGGAGAAACCTACATTTGATATTCAAATCATTCATTTTCAATGCATGTTGAGTAATCTTGGACTGTTGAAAAAGTATGAGCAGGAGTGCATTCTGGGCCTTACAAGTTTGAATGAGGTTTGGGAGAACTAACAATCCAAAACAGAAGAGGGATTCAACAGTCTTGTACCTTGAGGCTCTGCTCCTTGGTTTTCTGCTCCCTCTTTGCCCATCTGTCCAACCTGGTAGTAGGCACTGTCAGCACCACGTAAGGTCTCTTTCTTCTGGGAAGACAGGTCCGGGCTTTTCCCTCCCGTACCACGGAAGAAAGACAAAACGCCAGATGGTTTCTTTGCTACAGTGAAAAGGAATAAAGAAATTGGCCTTGGCATTTCCACAGGCAGTTTAATAAAAGCATGATTCATACGAGCATACTCCATTCGTTGTTCTAACTGGAGGAACGATGTCATTCAACTGTAACTCATTTGCTATTCTGCAAGCAACCAAGGTCCACCAGGTTAGCTGATTTACTGTTCTAAGTAGCATTCTCAAATGCTGAGTCATTTGAAAATACAGACCAAGCGTGAGCATCTTTAGCATAGTAAGAACCTCACTTCTCCATTTCAAAATATTTTATTTCCATCTTTTTAAAGAAGGCAGTGCCAAAAGAGGTCAGAACATATTATTGGCATCATACCCCAGGCTAGACTGAAGAACAAGCCAAGGTCCACTACATCATAACATATTAAATCAGAGAATGATAGTATGATCTCATAAGAATCAGGGAAAGCCATCACGGGCACAGACTTCAAAAGCCAAACAAACATCACCCCACCATGTTCTACATTGAGTCAACTCTAAGACTAGTCACAATTTCAACTCAGAATGCATTTTCTTTGTTCTAACTTAACTTTCACAAGAGCTAGAACCCAGGTTAAGTGGACTCAAGTCTGAGCTGAGATTAGCATCGTGGATATGATTTTGGCAAAGTGGTCTTACGCTGTTCTGGTTCTGCATTGCGATTTGACGGACCCATGTTAGCCTCAGGTAGGCGGACAGGGCTACTGCTCTTTGGTTTGTTGTCTGATGTGCTGAAAGGAGAAAGAAAAAAAAGTCATGAGCCCAACTAATACTGCCACCTGAGACACACTTTACTCCTGTACATTTATTTCTCCTCCATGCCTAACACTAAGTACTGCTAAGGGAAGAGGATACAGTTTAAAGTTCTAATGGTGTGGGACTCTCCAAAGTTGTCCTCCTCCACCTCCCTGAGAAAAACCTCTCAGGGCTCCATAGCAAGAGTTCCATCCATCGGCACAGAAAAGGTAAGCAGGCCTAGTAATCCCTACCATGTACACAGTCAAGGGATGAGGTGATGGAACCAGCACAGTCCCCAACATGAAATGGAAACTCAGATACTACAAGTATGTGTTGGTTACATGGAATGTGTCGGATCCCATCAGAAAGCAGAGATCCTAACAAAGGCATATTTTCAGGGTCCTTCCCCATCCCAGCTTTGGCTTATTCACTACAATCACTGTGCCTTTGCTCTATGTACTGTAGTTCCTGCATGTAACCTGTTCAGCTGTAGTCCGTCTTCAGAACTGTTCTTCAGAGATGCTTTGGACAACTCATCTAGGGCATTTCTGTATTCCTTGCAACTGAAGGGGAAAGGAAAAGAAGGAGAGGGGAAAAAAAAAAAAAAAAAAAAAAAGAGAAAAGAGTCAGCTGTTCTCTAGGAGACTCTGTAACAGCAACCCAAAGATTCAGTTTAGAGACAACCACAGGAAACAAAAACCCACAGTAGAAAAACCTCTCCTTCATTTTTTATTACAATTAGGACTTAGTTCCCTTAGAACAGACCCTGCTCTAGATCATACTGCAGGAAAAATCTCCCCTTGTTTCTCCCCCTCCCACAATTCAAGAATGCGCTTCTTTAAAAGTCTGCTGCCTTGTGACACGCAAAGAAACCCCAAAATTTACCGAAGCAGCTGGTTTGGAGAGCTGAATAGTAGCAAGAGCTGCTACAACCAAAGGTAGGCAAGGGACAGACTGCAGTTTGAATATCTAACTGTTGTTCCTTAGCTCAGTTGCACTTCCTCCAGGCTGGAGAGCTGAGCAAAATTTAGTTGCGCTTCTTTCTCTAACAATATCACATTGTTAGGGAACACTACACAACTAATCCATTTAGAGTTCGGCAAGAAAAGCCCAAAATCCAGCTGCAAGTTGGAAAACCTACTTCCCATACCTTAGTAGTAAAAGGAAAGAACTTTAGCTCTGGCAGAAACTCTCAACACAGCTGAATGAAGAAATTCTGTCATGCTTGCTCCCTATGATTAGGATTTAAATATTCCTTACACAGAAAAGCTGCAAAAGTACAGCATGTGTCAGATGAACAGCAAAATCACACCAGTACCTGAGAGCAAAAGCTATGATGGAGCTTGGTTCTTTCTCGCAGACTGCAATAGGTACACGTTCATGCTCATACATTAGGTAGTGCTTATCCGGGTCACTAAATGACAACAACATAGGGTGACTATCAGTAGATCATAAAAGTTTGTGGAAAGAAAAGGTTAAGTTTTGGTCAAAACCCAGATCTCATCACTGCACGCCCAGGCACAAGCTGCAGGTCTCAGCATGGAACCAAAGCTCCCCAGATCAGCTTCTCCCATTAGACACATTCATTGCTATGTGGTTAAATCTAAATGGCAATGTGTTAGGGCAATCAGCACTTCAAGCAAGCTGCTTGTATCAGAAGACCAGCTCCAAGTTAGAGTAAGAGTCTATTTCTGTTTAGCAGCCACTGCTTCTAATGGCACCAAAATCTGCCTGAGTTTGTTTTGACTGTCCCACAGGATAGCCTGAAGAGTGAAGTTAGGGGACAAATCTGACTCTTCTCTGAACAAGCAGTTTAGCACAGAAAATTCCCCAAAGCCTCCTGGGTTTCTGTAAGATTTTCTTTTACTTATCTGTAGGGTCCAGTCATTTAACTTCTACCTCATTAGCTCATGGTCTCCACCACTACACTGGGGGTAGGATTCAGAAGTTAAACTCAGGCTGCCAAACGTTAGGCTCATGTCAAACAAGAAACACTACAAAGCACACAGACCAAGTAGCTGAAAGACTTTCCAGCCTGCCCATTTTCACATGAGAGGGGGACTTGAGGGCACATGCAGTAGCCATTGAACCTGACCTACACCCAGACAAAGCCAATTTGAGTCCAACCCTTGGAAGAGGTCTGGAAGCAAAAACAAGAGGCAGGCGTGTAGCTTTAGTAAGTCTTTGCTAAGGAAGGACATTTCTGCTCCCCGCCAGCAGCACTGAAGGCACCTTTCTTCCCCCCCACCCCCACCCCTTCCCCTCCCATAAGAGTTCTGAGGAGGCATGCCTGCTAGGAGGAAAAGAAACTGGTAATGTATAGGCAAAAGGGTGGATCATTAATAAGAAAAGCGTGTAACCTACAAACAACTAGAAGGGACACAGAAAACTTCTTGCCTTGAGGAAGTTCTATAGCTTATTCTGAGGCAAACCCAAGTGATGACTTAAATTATATACTGAGCAAAAGAAGCATGCACGGGTCTGTCTGCAGTTTGACCAGGCTGCTAATTTTGTACATCATATATATTATGCAGTACTTACAACGGAAATGGAATGGGGTTATAGTTGTTTCCAGGCAAAAAGTTAGCCAAAATAGCTTTCATAGTAGACTTCTCCTTCACTTGGCTGTCTGTAGATCCCAGTGAGTGTCCATCAAACACATCTGGAACAGAGATAAGGTAAGTCTGCATCACAATATCAAACTTCAAGCTGTAAATTCAGAAGCAAGGTTGCAGACCACAGAGTTACCAGATTCGCCATTTCCTAAATGCATCTCATACACTTGCCATAGAGAAGCAAGAGAAAGAATACAAGAACACAACTGAACTATACCTTCTGAGCTGCTTGTTGTATCCTGTTCAGACAGTGTGTTGGCACCAGTCATATGCTCCGATACAATCTCTGGAGAGGTGGGCAGCTGAAGATGGGTGGAGCCTGTGGAGCTCTGACTTGATAAAGTAGTCAGGAAACGATCCTCTGAGAGTACAAGGACAGTTAAGGATAGACAAAAGCATTTTACATGGCTCTCAGAATTGATATTGCTTGTTCCCAGGTGAAGCTATCACCAGGGTCTACTTTCAAGAAGTTTTTACTTAGAAAGCAGGTAAGGCCACCCAGAGCAAAGAATGGGCAAGCTGATTAACGTAGCACATAACCTCCAGAAGATGCATACACTTATACCCACTCCCTTCAGTTCCCACAAACTCTCAATATGCCTCACAGGTAAGAGGTCTCAGCACCCATAACCACTTCACAGAAAACACAAGAGTCATTTCCCAAATTCCATGCAATTATTCAGTTATTTAGAAAGCCTCTGCAAGTTTTTAAACTCAAGTTCAAAGGAAAACCCTTGCTCGCCAATTTAGTATCATCAGTATTTCAGCTTCATATCAGAAGCAGACTTTGCTTTTTATAATAGTAAGCCAGAAATTGGCTTATTCCCATCTGACACAATGGAGATTCACTGTTTCTCTAAATTATCAAATTTGACAAAGGCTCCCATGTCAGGGAAAGGGTTACAGCAAGCTTCTTTTGGTACCTTAAGAAAAATAAATAAATAAACAACAAACCTTTCTCTCCATTTTGCAGTGCTGGAGAAGCATTGCGTGGGGAAGCATCCATGCTACTGATCTAGGAAAAATAACAAAATACCAATGTTGATGCCAAGCTCTTTGTAGCTGTATCCCTTCCTCTGTGGAACACTTGCAAAAGCACATGTACCACAACAGAGCACTGCACTGCCACTGTATCTGCCACCACGCGAAAAAGACAAGGCAACAGCAACCCAGCTTCACAAGATGCTTATGACTGCTATCATCTCTGTATGCTGCTTTAAGGACTACACTCTTCCTCTATATAAACCTACTTGCTGCTAGATCAAGGTTAAGTGTGCTTTAGCTAAAGCACATGTGTTAATTTAACACATAAACATGTGTTAATTTAACACATAAACAAATATGTGTTAAGTGGAAAGGACATGTATGCATGCAGCAGAGAAAATCTAGGGTCTCATGGGGTTTCTTAGTGCACCTTGCTAATGTTAGCACTATTGGGAGTTCAGCCTCTCTGTACGATGCTTATTCTCAGAGCACCAGCTCCCCGAAGGGTGGTTGTTCAGCATGCTGGCAACTGTACCCTTAGACAGAGCTCTTGAGGCAGCAGTCCAAAATCATTTATACATCCCCTCAGCCAGCTCCCACGGGACACATCACAGAACAGAGATGAACCTGCAAATTCATTATCAGTCCTTCCTGTCTTCTTTGCTCTGTCTCTCCTGATAATTTTTGCCTTTTCTTTTTCACAAGGGATAAATCTGATGGGCAACAAGCTAGGGTCTAACGAGGTGACCTCCTTCCTATCTAGGCATATGCCTGACAATGACTGCAGCTCTCTGCTGCCAGTATTCAGATTAACACTACACAAACACCCCAGAAAATCATCAAATCCTATTCATACTTAGTCGTCTTCTGTGTAATATGGCTCTTGGTTCACATCTTTAGGAAAAGATACATATACTAACACGCAATTCAAGCTTTTACAGCTGGAAACTACATGATGCAGTAAAAAAAGTTTACTAAGTGAACTGAAGCCAGTCTTAAGACTATCGTGTAGCCCCAGGGAAAAAAAAAAAAATCGCTTCTAGCCTGCTACTCGTACCTTGCTTTCTTCACCTTGCCTCAGTCTCCCAGGGCTGGGTGGTACTGATGGACGTTTTCTCCCTTTCTCTTGTTGGAAGAGATCCTGCAATCTTAAAAAAACAAAACAAAAAACCCATAAAAAAACCCAAAGAAAAATTAATCAGAAGATAGGTTACATGTATTAGCTGTGAAAGGCACAAGTTACAAAGCTTCTCCATACTAGAATACAGCCAAGCATGCCTTCGTAAGTCTTTACTGCAAACTCAGATGGTTGCTAACATATGCCAAAGCTATGTTTCAAATGGCCAAAACCAGAACATTTTCTTCACCTCTGAGATAATTTCACCCAATTAATTGCTTTCCCATGCTCCCCTCTTCCCCCCTCTTCCTTTATTCAAATGTGTCCTGATTCCAGCTGGGACAGAGTTAACTTCCTTCCCAGTACCTTGGGGGGTGTGCTGTGTTTTGGGTTTGGCATGAAAGAAGCGTTGATGGCCCATTGATGCTTTGGTTGTTGCTGGGTGGTGCTTGCACCGGCAAGACTTTGGGTTTCTCTTTTCGGCCTCCCATGCCCTGCCACGTGCAGGGCAAGCTGGGGTGCTGGGGGAGCACAGCCGGGGTGGTTGACCCAGCTGGCCAATGGGGTATTCTATACTATGTGACATCATGCTCAGTATAAAAAACCAGGGTGGGGGGGTTCACACCCCGGTTCGTGACACACAGTCGGCGGTCGGTGAGCAGTTGCATTGTGCATTGTCTGCTTTGTTGTTTTTCTCATTGTTGCTGTTACTGTTCTGCTTCGTTTTATTTCAATTATTAAACTGTGTTTATCTCAGCCCGGGAGTTTTCCTACTTGTGCCCTCCCGATTCTCTCCCCCATCCCACCGGAGCGGGTGGATAAGCGAGCGGCTGCATGTGGTTTGTTTGCTGGCTGGGGTTAAACCACGACAAAATGACACTTTCTCTCCTCAGATGCAAGTTGTGCTCTACAACACAATACTTTTATTATCTGGCCTCAAATGATTTTCTGTTCCAATCAACCAGCTCTGTGGTCTTAACCAGTAAAGGACATTCAGCACAAGCTGCCATAACACACTCTATATAGCAACTCCACTACAGGGAGAAAAAGTCTAAAAGAACCTCTTCCCTTTTATAACCAAAACGGTATCAGTGTTGCTCATTATTTCAACATGTATCCTCTTACCTATTATTCCAGGCTTGTAGCATCTCACAAAGTCCTTGCTTTTTAGCTATCAGAGACTCAAAAACAGATTGCAGCTGTTGAGGTGTGTCTAATGATGATGAAAGCAGCCTTGCTTGGATTTTCTCTGTCCAGTTTCGAAACTCCCCTTCTTCCATCTGCCAAAAATAAAACTGTCAGTGTTCTGTGACCAGAGATGACACTAGATCCGAGTGGCTTCTCCACACACTTTGCAGCCTATTGTCTGCTGATACAGAAATAGTCCATTACCTCCTTTTGGGCAAAGAGGTCTTCCATCTTCTCTTCTCTCGTTTTGCTGAAAGTATCTGTTTTCAGAGAAGCAAGGCGATCATCAACAGCAAGATACACTTGTGACACCCTGTCGATAGGGATGCAAAGAGTTAAGCTGTGACTACTTGTAACATCTTCAACATTCTTTAATAAAAGTCTGAATGCATTTAAGGTTAGCGTTTAACAACACAATATATGACACGTAACAGTCTTCTGCACAGTAGGCTAATCCCACTCAATTTACAGGGAAAGTTGGAAAAACTCATTAGTATAGCAGAAACCTAGAATTTACATGCATTGACATTCCTCTTCACAGCTTATTCTTAGCAGTGGAAGTTCTCGGAGAGCAATACAAAGATCACAAACACATTACTAGCAGAGGGAAACTGTTGTGTCATCTGTGTCTAAGAAGAATCTGGGACTGCAAGCTACACCTCCACCAGAAGGGCTCAGAGACAGGCAGAGTGAGTAACTATTTCAGCTCTAAACAAAGTTCCACAGGTTCGAAGTCAGGTGGCACAGAGACATCACTCATACAGGAATGCTGCCACCAGGCAGAACAGCAGTCAGGCTGGTTTTAATAGAGTTTCCATCATGCCTGTCTCCCACTTTTTTGTTCCTACATTTAGAAGGTGTCTAGGCTTACAGTAGTTTACTTTAGACTACAAGAAGGTACCAGATTGTCTGCTGTTACCATAGTCAATAGCTAACAAAGGCAATGTCTTTTACACAACAGAAAGATTACTTGCCACATGATCAATATAATGAAAACAGTTCTGTTTGGACAATAGATTTGAGCAATGCCTTTGCAGTTTTTCTGGGCTGAAGGTAGGATTTAAACTTGTTTAGGGTAAGACTACAAAGTGTTACCTGCAGTTTTCAGATTAAGCCTTCTAGGACTACCTCCTCTGTTCCATTTTTAGTATTAGAGGGAGGAATTAGAAATACTTTAGCTGTGCTTGAAAAGGCATTTTGTAAGAAAAGGTGACATTTCAGACACTAGCTGATGGCCAACCTTTCAGTGGCTACTTGACAACATCATTCGGAAACATGCTATACCACTCAAATATCAGTGCAACATTCAGGGATGAAGAGAACAATCTTAGTTTCTACTGTCTATGTTTCAGCTGAATTGCCGCCAGATGAAAAGGTGAGAGATTAGTACAGACAGAGCAGGTAAAGGTAATAAAGAAGATTCCAATACCACCCTTCCTTAGAAGCATATGCACATACCAACATGTTTAAAACCATTATTTTTCTATTAAATAATGAATATTTAGCACGTCTTACATATACTAGCAAAAATGATTTTGTGTTCTGCTAATAAAGTCCGAAATACAAATAAGCCGAGGAACGCATTAAAAACAAAGCTTACTTTTGAGAGAAATCCTTGAGATCCTGCAAAATAGTAACCTTTGACGGAGCCTGCCGTTTGATGTAGATCTTGGGGAGCGGGACACACACTTCAAGCAGCCGGATTGGAGAGTAGCTGAGAAAGCAATATGACAGCTATTAACAAGACTCTCCCCACATAGCACTAATTCTATACCATATTGCGGTTTGTGGCCCTTATATGAAGAGGGGCACTGTCAGTGTGTCCCGGGCTTTAGTTACTTTTAGTAGCAATAACACCTGTTCATTTATCTCCTAGGCAAAAAGTAAAACCACAAATCATGTTGCAAAAAAACAAAATTCTGAAAGTTTTTGAGATTTAGACAGGGAAAAGCGTTTCCCTTCTGTATCATGAACTGGAGCCATCCATTCTCAGGAACACTAAAGAATGTGCCCACCCCATCCAGGACAGTGATGGCACCCACAATGCCCTCCGCAAGCCAGCACACAATCCTGCACTTGTGGTTATAGTGCAGTTATGCTGTCCCATGCTGTACTCAAAGTGAAGGACAGACCTGATGAATCTGTACTAGAGCTATATGCTTCACATAGTACTAGAGAGAGAGAGAGAAGTTTTTAGCAGTGGACCTCACCTGAAAGATGCCACCATCTGATTATAGGAAAAATACTGGTGATAGTCATGGTGAATGGAATGACCACAAGGCTCTGCATTGGCCCTTCGAGTGTACTGGTGCCCATAGAATCTCAGCTCAAGGTATTTTGCGAAAGACATAGACCAAGAATCATTGGACAGGGGAACAACCGGTGTCACCTGAAAAATTGAAAGTCAAGTGTCTTAATTTCATCCTTCAATCAAGATTAAGGACAGACTAACCTGGACAGCAATCTAGTATTTCTAGTACCAGAAGCACCCACGACCCTGAAACATACTAAACAACAACAAAGATAGCATTTATGCAAAGCTAAGGCCACATAGTTACTATACATCGGATAAACAACAACTGCTAGTTGATGATGACAGGCGCTAAGTTGGGGGAGTGCAAACATATCCTTGATGGAAGCTCGTATCTGGGATGCTATTTCTCTGCACAGAGACAATTTCCAGCAACCCAGTCAGCAGCAGTGGTTTTATCAGATACTTTTTCCGTGGTGATTCTTCAGCTACAAATACATTGGTATTGCTCTGCAGTGTATTTCAACTTCAGCAGTGCTTGCAAGCTTAGAGTAGCCACCACTTTATACATACTTAATAGCCACAAACATATTAGTGTTTACATGAGCACACAGAAATAAAAGGTTATAGAACAGGTGTATACACAGCAGCATAGGGCTTGCCTTCAGCAATTACATTAACTTCCCCCAGGTATCTTTAAATCCAACACCCATGTTTAAGCCAGCATAAGTAGGTGAATTGAGTCATCCACATGGGTAATAGAGATGTTTTACGTTTCAGGCACTGCATGAATCTTTTTAATTAAGTTTTATTCTCATCTCTTTGACAGCTCTTAAGTTTTAAAATGTTTAGCTAGAGATGAGTATCCAGTTGGTAATGCTTTCTTAGCTAAATTACAGAACAAGTTTCAGATAATATACAATCTTACTATTCTGTGTTTTTTTTAAAGCAATTTATCATTCCTCTAATGAAGATTTTACTTACTTTCTATTGACTACTAAAGGAACTCTAGTCATCACATTGACGCAATGCAGACTGTCCAGTCCATTAGCAGATCAAAGAATACCAAGTGGTTTTAGCCAATTACCAAGCCAGTAGGTCTCAGTGTCTGCCCTTCCCCATACATACATTCTTTTGATGCTCGTACTGATTCACTGCAGGGAAGGGACCATACTCTTCACCTCTAAGAGGGCAACTCCTTTTTTTCCATGTGTCAGAAATTAGTTTCCAGCAATGTATCAACTCCCCTTAAGCCTATCCTCTCAGAGCCAGGTTTGACACTTTCCAACAAGACTACCTCACACTAGATGTTTCACCCGAATGGCCCGAATTCTACAAGAGGAATTTGTAGATACGTGAGAACATCTGTATCAGTAATAGATTTTGTGCTAGTTTAGCCATAGCTCCAGGGATGAGCGCTTTCTCAAAAATGCTGCCTTTCCATACAAGGCCAGTCACAACAGGAATATTAAATTGGAATAGCAATGATTCTTAAGTCCTCATCCTTACCTGTTTGCACAGTCTACACCAGGAGTACGTAAGAATGGTGTGCTGGTACCCAGGGACCGGGGAGTCCAGCTCCTTTAACACGATTTGCACACAGCCTTGCCCGTGAACAAAGCGACGAATGTGATGCACCATTGGGGTTTCACAGAACATGCTGGGGCATTGGTAGGAAGGCCTTATCGAAAGACATGGAAACACTTATGAATGATCGTATGCTAGGCACTGCTAAAGAACTGATTCAACATATCTAATATGCCTTTAATATCATGGTACTATTTATCTTTACTGTAAAAGTTTCCTAAGCCTTTAGTGAAGGCTGTTTCTGCAGAGTGAATCGTACTCATTTAGAAATACCATGTAGGGAAGTTCCCTCGCCAGCAAAGGCTGTATAGGTCCCAAAAGCAGTGACTGGATACTGGTTGCTATCACAATCTTTTTACAATGAATCACTTTCTACCAACATATTCCATATAGTCCAAAAAATATGGATGAAGCACCTGGAAGTGCTTGACACCAAATTAGAAGACCATTTTGGCAGTGCACCAGAGCAAAGGCTACTGAGGACAAAGATGTGCCAAAGAGCCTTCAAAATGGTAATATCTCAGCTCCTGAAGGAAGAGGTGAGCAAAATAGTGCCATATAACCTCTTTGAACAGAAAAAAAGACCTTTGTTTGGATGGGTTTCTTTTAAGTCAGGGAGGAGACTGACATCAGAAAAATAAAAGCTGAATTGTTTAGGTACCAAAGTGAAATAGGGAATTCTTCAAAAACAGAAAGAACCTAAAAAAGCCCAGATCCTCCTTGCTCATATGGAAAAAAAAGGAATTTTAATTACTGAAACTATGGAGATTGACACTTTAGCACACACTAGCTAGTCAGCAGAGAAAAAAAAAAGAACTTAAAAGTGTGCAGCTATGCTCCTCCTCCTCATTGATCAGCACATGGAGAAATACTTGTTCCTCCAGAGAAGGCTGAACATGAAGAGCATTTTGCTACTGCAGGTGGCCAGTGGAGAGAACAGAGTAATCTTGTCTTTTGAGGAGCCACAGGCTACCTATCCAGCTTCACAGCCTGCTGAGACTCTGTATGGGGTTCTGGCAGTACTGGTTATTACTGAAATGTATCAACTTGCACCTCTGTCAGCAGAAATAAATTACACAGTACTTTACCAGAGCTAAAAGTGTTCTGGACCATTTACATCAGCCACCTTGCAGATAAGACAAAGCCTTACTCTGAGACATTCAGATAACACTAAAGGAGTAGTTTTTTTCCAGAACTCATATGAAAGTTCCAATAAGAATCTCAGAAAATGGTGATCAGTACAGTTGCTTGTCTTGAAAAAGAGCCATTTGGAATACATACTCAGACTCTTAACTAGGTCCTTAAAGCCCTAATAGCTACAAGAAAGTGCTAAGTGAACACATTTGTCTTTATGAACTTGTAATTCTTGTTTTGTAATCTGTTCCACTTCATCATTAAAGGAAATAAGAGGGACAGGGCTGAAGTGGGAAAGCAGTGGATGTATTTGCTTGTAAGAAGTGAATTCTTAAATCCAGCTCCTGTTTCACTACCGCATGATAATAAAGCAAAGGGAGCAACAGATTTAAGTGGTAAGCTTTACTAGGACACAACCGGCTCTGCAGACTTGCATGCTAGTTTCCTAAGTGCACAGGAAGTAGAGTCTGTGAAAAGGGCAGCAGGTCAACCTCACAGAGCTATCAAAAGCTTTAGTTTTGTTTAGAATGAGATTTAGAATAAGCTCCTCCTCACCTGAAACAGTAGCGCTCCAGAAAAATCCCTAGAGTCAGGTCATTTTTCCCATAGAACTCCATGGTCACAATCCTAAAGCAGAGAAAGAAAAGCTTTAGAGGGTGGATGCTGCCACTGTTAGCTGTGCAATCCCCTTTAGGTGCACAGATCCGCACCCATGCTGGTTTGTTTTCAGCCCTGTATACCTTCAAAGGCTTTTTTTCCTCTTGACTACCCTTTCTAGATCCCTGCTGTCAATTTTGCTAATAATGAGATCGGAGACCTACTAGAACAACTTTAAACTTAATATTTAAAAGTCGAATACAATTCAACTGCATTTTTGAAGATCATGTTCAAGAATATCTAGGCACAAAAGTCAAGACAGCTTGAAGCCTCAAACACTAACATTTAAGCAGTTACAGAAAGGGTACATCCCACAAGATGAAAAAAGCCTTAAGAAAACTTTACTTTTCTAGAAGATTTAATAGCAACTTTTGTTTTCTCAGAACCTAAGGTGACCAAGCCACTTAAAATGTGTAAGTATCAGTTTAAGTATCACAATTCAGACATCTCTAATATAAGTAATTTACATCCTCTTATTGTTGCTGTTTAATGAGCTTATCACCACCTTCTTTGGTTCCCTGTAAGAGACCCATCTCTGTATTTTCACCTGAGCTAGATGACGAAACATCAAGACCTGTCCTGTTTAGTAGAGCTAGAAGCATGTCATAAGTTGCACACAATTAACAAATTACAGCCCCCTAAGCTGGAAATACAGTTAAAGCTCTTAACGCCAGTGACTATAATATGAGAAAGATAGCACTATATTCAAATGCCTCTCCCAGATAATACAATCTAGCAGTATTCTGAGATTCTCTCAAGTCTTATTTTTGGGCTTGGACATTCTTCTGTGTTCATATACACTAACTCTTCCCCACAAGACTGCATGCAGTGCCCTCTCCACACGTACATTACTCTGCAGTGAAAGGACCAACTAAAGCATTTAGTTTTAGGCTGGGCTTTCTCATTTAGGCTGGGCAGTGTGCCCTGGTGGCCAAGAAGGCCAACAACATCCTGGCCTGTATCAGAAGTAGTGTGGCCAGCAGGAGCAGGGAGGTGATCGTGCCCCTGTACTCGGCACTGGTGAGGCCGCACCTCGAATACTGTGTTCAGTTCTGGGCCCCTCACTACAAGAAGGACATGGAGGTGCTGGAGCGTGTCCAGAGGAGGGCAACGAAGCTGGTGAAGGGTCTGGAGAACAAGTCTTATGAGAAGCGACTGAGGGAACTGGGACTGTTTAGTCTGGAGAAGAGGAGGCTGAGGGGAAACCTCATCACGCTCTACAACTACCTGAAAGGAGCTTGTAGTGAGGTGGATGTTGGTCTCTTCTCCCAACTAACAAGCAATAGGACGAGAGGAAATGGCCTCAAGTTGCGCCAAGGGAGGTTTAGACTGGACATTAGGAGAAATTTCTCTACTGAAAGAGTGGTCAGGCATTGGAACAGGCTGCCCAGGGAAGTGGTTGAGTCACCATCCCTGGAAGTATTTAAAAGACGTGTAGATGAGGCACTTAGGGACATAGTTTAGTGAGCATGGTGGTGTTGGGTTGATGGTTGGACTCGATGATCTTAGAGGTCTTTTCCAACCTTAACGATTCTATGACTCTATGATTCATGCCTTGGGGATTACAAAGGCTATGGGATACTGCTATGGATCCACCTGACCAGGCAAGACAAAATTCTTTTGGCAACAGTTCCTGTTACAGGATGGGCACAACCTACCAAGGAGTCCTCAAAGAAATACCGCTATGAGGTGAGCACTGACCTTGACTTAGGAAAAAAGATAGCAACTATACAAGCTGTAGAAGAGTAGTTTTCATACCAGGGGCTAACACAGGCACTTGGAGCATTGCTGGACTGAGCAGAAGAGCTACTGAAGAGAACACAGAGCCTCTGATGGTTTACTGGACTCAGGCAATCCACCTGGTAGAGAGAAAACAACCCATTTACTGGTTACAGACACCTCCATCCACACACAACTCCTGATGACAAAATCCTATTCTAGTAGTGTTATTTACAGACCAATCTCTGCTCCTTTTGTACAGATTAACCTTGCATTATCTCTGCGCTTCAGGTAGACTTGTACCATGTATAATTGCTAACTGCCATTTTTAGAACAGTGTAACTAATATGCAAAATGAAACCAATGCACACGCATGTGCTTCTGTGGAAAGGAAGCTAAGGGAAACAGTAAACAACAAAAGCGATGAGACAAACATCCAGAGTCTCCAAAGCACTGTACAGTTTAAGACACCTTGGAGTCAAAACTCTGCCAATATATTATACCTCAATTACTCATTCAAGCTATAGAAAGACTTCCAACTTTCTGTCCTCTGTGAAGAGATTTACCACGCTGCTGCTGGAATGGAGCTGTTTCCCCTTCCACGCCCTACAGAACTATGAAGTTACCAAATACTTTTCTTTGATCACTGAATAAATTTAAAACAGCATCAATCAGTCTGGTCCAGAGCAAGGGCTAGTCCTCCAGTTCATAAGATTATGGCCTGTGAAGCTACACAGATTTGCATTTAAGCACCCATTAAAAAGTGATTTCTGCTCATGAACTTGGGGACTGATTGGCTCAGGGACCAAAATATTTGACTATTTTAAGAGATTAGTTCTGCTACTCTTGTTCATAGACTTTTTTCCTGAGCACCTTCCAGTTCAAGAAAGTCCCAAGATCCTTTTCCTCAGATAAAAATTAGTTGCTTTCATGGCAGTTTCCCAAAACTTTAAATATTTTGATTACAAGCACATACTGCCTTGCTTTGAAATTTCAAAGAAGATTCCCCCCCTCCATTATGAGATTCTGACATTTCTTCAGATCTTTTACTTTTACAAACTTTTACAAAGAGTGAAATACTTTAATTACAGCCTACTGCTGTTTCCATGACATTAAGCCCTCTGAAAATGAAAATATTACACTTTCAGAAATCACCAATACAAGCAGCAAGAAAGCTCAGTTTCAGAAACAACTTCTTTAAGTTTGCTCCCCCTTCATGTACTCATTTTCAGGAATCATTCATGTACAGCTGAGCTGACAGGCAATGTAATACACTGATTCTTGGCTGACTTTCTGCATTTCTCAGAAAGTAGAGTCTCACCACCTCTTCCCTTCTCAGGAAAATTTTGCAGTCAGTCTCTTGTTCTGCTTTCTTATATCCACATAGTCCCTGGTTATATTGACTTGTTTAAGTACCCAGAGCACTGCAACCTAAAATGCAGTTTTGACCAGTCAAAAAAAAAAACAAACCCCAAAACCCCACAACAACAAAAAAACCACCACACAAAACTGGTTTAACATTTAATATGAGACACTACACCTTCTGTATTACTAGGAGAAACTGATGCTGATGTAACCTGGGTTTTCAGCTTTGAATCTTACCTTATGAGACCATGAGGATTCAGTCTGAGCCAGTCCCTTCTCATCCTCTTCAGTTCTGCACCCAGTTTTTCCAGCAGGGACACCAGACACATCCTTACTTTGGGCAAAGGGATCTGTGCTTTTCTGTAGTATCCTCCCTCCTCTGGCCCGATAGTCAGCCAGCATTCTGGCTAAGCTCTGGCTATCACCTAGATGTTCTGCTATTCTAGTATTAACCAACTCGTGAGAAGGTAAGATTTGGATAGCCTTGGCTTGGATACTCCCATTCATCCCTTGTAGTCCAGAAAGATCCCGCAATAATTGTCTCTTCCTTCTGCTCTCCAACTCCTTGTATTCCTTATTGAGGAGAGGAGACCAATAAACTTGCTCAGGGAAGTATTCCCGGGCAGGGCACCTCATACCTTTTTCAGTCAAAAGAAATGGTTCACGGAACATCATCACAGGAGAAATACAGAGAATGACATCTTTCAACTCCTGCTTAAATGCTGCAGAGTAAGTCTTGAGACGATCCTCAGAAGAAGTTACCTCTTCTGTGACATATAAACCAGTATCATCCTGGAGGGGGTCTCTGAAAACTCTCATCTGACTCTTGGACTCCTGCAGATCATCTGCCTGTTGAAGAGGCTCTAGTGTCTGGCTATCCAGAGTGACCAAGTGCTGGTCCATGCCATGGAGGGGCAGCAGGGACATTTCAGGTATTGCAGGAGGTACAGAGTTGAACACTGGAAATGGTGACTCCACTTTGTGGTGCTCTTGCTGTTTTGAGGACGCCGTTTCCAGTTGACTGTTCTCTTGGTCACCTCTCTCAAATAAACCTCTTTGTTCAAGCAAGCTGACCTCAGAGGACACTGACTCAGAAATTACAGGCAGCTTTTCAGAGGATAGTTCAATGTCTCTGACTGCTGTGCTGAAATCCTCGCCATTGAAGAGGTTCTGTTGTTCGTTTTCATCTCCTGGCTCCTCAATAAGGGAGTGAAAGGAGGTGTTTTTGGTCAGAGTAGGGGGCATGGCAAACTCATCCATAAGGAAAGAGATTTCCAACTGGGAATGATAAGCCACACAGACCATGAAGATCAGAATCTCTTTCACACGGGCCAGCTCGTACTCTGCAGCACCACACAACTTGATAGTGCAACCCAGGTGCTGGGGACACCCTTCAAAGAACATCAAGGTTTTTGTCTGATCTAGAAGAAGAAAAAAAAAACAAAACAAAAACAAACAAACAAACAACCAAACCATAGGAGTTAGGATGACAACTACAGTTAACCTGCTCTTAGGTATCTCACACACTGAAAAGACTGTAATAGAGACTAAGAGCAAGTAACATTGGTAGCACAATCCAGCTGCAGAAATTCACATCACTATACAAAAATAACTTATTTTTGCAAGCAAAACAAGCATTTGCTATAAAACTTCTGTTTTGTAAAACAAGTCGTCATAAAGTCCAAGTGAAGGCCACATGGAACATGTTGGCCTAAACGGTGTATTCTAAGATTACTGTAGAGACTGCAGCAGTGAAGCAAAAGAACCACTATCATCCCAGGGACATTTGCTCATCCTTACAAGTCAAAAGCCTACAAGATTTTGAGCGCAATTTAAAGGCTGGATGGGGACATGGGGAGGTGGAAGGGGAAGAGATGGAAAGACTGCATCTCCACAAAGATTTGCATCAACAGCATTTAAGTGTGCCAGCACCACTGGTAATCTGTCAAGCAGCATGTCTTCCTTCTTCCTTTGCAGGCTTCCACTGCCTAAAGGGGGTTACAGAGAAAAAGGAACCTGATTTCGCAAAGGTGCACAATGACTGGACAAGGGGCAGTGTGCACAAATTGCAACAAGGCAAATTTTGATTGAATATGTTAAGGTTGGACCAGATGATCTTTTGAGGTCCCTTCCAATCCGGGCGGTTCTATGATTCTCTATTTCTACGTAGGAAAATTCTTTATGCTGAGGATGGTTAAGCCCAGAACAGGTGCCCAGACAGTCTATGAAATCTCTGTTCTGCAATATTTTCAACAGTTGGCTGACAAAGCCTTGAGAAATCTGATCCTGCATTGAAATTAATCCTTCCTGTTTTGAACAGGAAGGTGGACTAGACAAACTCCAGGGTGGTGGGAAGAGAAAAAACAGTTTGGAAGGAAGAAGCCAGCCTAATTAAAATCTAGTGTGTCTCGTCTTAGTAAGATGATGCTTTCTGGTCCACAGCCAGTTCACTGTAGTTCCAAGATGTAACAAAGTAAAGAAAAATGAGTAGGAAGGATAATACTTGATCACACAAGGCACCCAACAGTTCAGATGTAGTTAAGAGGAGCAAAGCATTTATCCCTTCACATACACAGGCTAAGACACATCAAGCTTTACTCACCATTGGGCAACTGAAAAACTTGCATATAAAATTTATGACAGGTTCCTAAACGTGGTTTGGTCAACAGTTGATCCATTGACATCACTAAGTCTCCCTGGGTCATTCGACTTACCCGGTCTAACACTTGCTGTAAAAATGGAAAGAACAGTAAGAATCTACAGTGCAAAGAGGACACTTAGCTTGCTCTTAAAAAACTGGGGGGGGGGGGAGAAGGGGCAGGCAGAAATGCCAGCATGATCCAGGAAACCTCTCACTGAGACACAAACTCTGGGTTAAACCCAGTCACGCAAACACACACCCACAATATACAAGAATCTCAGAAAAGCAGTTGGGTAAATATTTCTGGTGAGGGGTAAGATTGTGCCCTTCCTTGGAGATATCTGGATCTGTTCAAGTGAAGAAAGTTCCAGGAGGTACATTGCACTCAGCATAGTGCTGGCTATCAGGAGCTCAGCCAACTCCCACAGCCGCTCTCTTTGGCTTTCTGCACCCCGCCTCGCAGGGACAGAGAGGCTCTCTGGAGATCACTGAGGACCCATGCAGTATTTGCTACAAATAGGAGTCAGAGTTAACTAGAACCAAGCCAGGGTACAAGGACCTACCAAGCGAGGACACAGCAGAGTAGCTGTGAAGAGCTGAGGAAAAGTTACTCTCTAGGTTTGCCTGCCTTGCCTTCTTGGAAGAGAAGTACCATTAAAAAAGAGCCCAGGTTTGGTTAGAGGAGAAAATAAGACAACTCTTTGCTTTCTCCAGGAAGCTTGCTACAAGGAGAAATTACAGACATCCATCACAAGGCCCAGTCTGACTCTGACAGGAAATGCTCACCGGCTTAACATTGATGACCAGAGTGATACCATGCTCTAAGAGCATGTCCTGGGCAATTCGGGACACAGTCTTCTCAACAAGGACCAAATTAGGCCTGACATCAACTATCCGCTGTACATAGTTCTTCAAGAACTCCCTTTCCTGCAGACAGGAACAAAGTATGGCAGTTAACTACTGCAAACCCACCTGAAAAAACACTTAAATGCTTATTACTACTTTCTCTCTCATTTATATACTGACCTTTCCCATAACACAGGGAAACCAGCTATCCAGAAATCACCATCAGTTGCCCACTGTGCACATTTCCCCACCCCCACAGCACAACACCCAGTTTATCAGTAATTTGTTATATGCACTAATTGCACATGAGGATATAGTCCAACGAGAGTCTGAAGTAAGAGACTTGCAGCAGAATCCAAACATATGTATATGCACCTTACATTCTTACATGGAAAAAGGCTTTATGTTCGAAAGGTGCTAGAATTAGAGCACCCTAAACCAAAGCTGTTTGCAATATTATGTTCTCCACCTTCAGATACATGCTAATGTTGAGTGCTGGCACTCAGAGACACTTCCATTCACAGAGAGTATGCCAGTGCTCTATGCCTCTACAAGTCTGTACACAGACCCTCAGTCCCTAAATCTGTACTTGGGGTCAGTGCTTCTGGAGTGGGATCCCAAATACTGTGCACTGCAGAACTGCTCTTCTAACCATGGCCACCTTCTGGCTTCATCTCACTATCCCTCCCACACTTTTATTAACATGCACAGAAAGAGAAAGCAGAGCTGCAACTGTATCAGAACTAAAGGCCTCCACTGCTAGAGAGTGTACAGCTTCCCAAGCCAGGTATTCTCAATTGTGTTATTGCAGCTCACATCAGTCAGGTTTCAAAAGTTCTGCGCAAGAGAGAGATACCACAAAAGCGGTTTGTCACTCCTCAGAACACAAACGTTCATGTTAGTGTAGCAAAGATAAAACTTTTGCTAGAAGCTAACCTTTTCAATTGAACTCGGATTTCTGTAGTATTTTCTGTCCTATAGGACTTTAATGCAGATACACAAACAATTATGATCATGTTCTGAAGCAGACAATGAAATAATCAGAGACCAATATTTAGAAAGTATAGTAGATACTTCTAACTCATTCAGAGAAAGGACAGGTCTCAGTTTAAGCTTTTACTAGAAAACCAACTCACTAGGCAGAGACAAGTTTTATTGCTAAAACTTTCACACCTGTAATCCTGTCTATTAATGACCAAACAGAAGTGGTCTTAAATGCATGCTAAGGAAATAGCCAAATACAGAAATAAACATTATGGCCCAAGCTCAGTAGAGCAAATACCCTTCTTACGAGTATCCTGGCAAACACCTGAAGACCGATTTTCAGACAGGAATGCAGTGTGTTAAAGAAAAGGTCTATCCATTTCAGCATTTTCATACTTAAGGCACCGCCCTGCTCACAGGGGCAGGGCACCTGTTCCAAAGTGACATTTTGTAGTTTTTCACTTCATTAGGTTGGCTGTTGTCCCATTTTTTCATGCCTGACAAGAAATAACATGGGTACAACCTAACCCTCACCTACACTAACTTTTCTAATATTTCTTCGCACACCTAAACCATATTTATCTCTGACCTCCTAAACCATATCTATCTCTGACCTTCTGAACCGTATGTTCCTTATACAGCGTATCATTAAAAACAAAACATGTTTTCTGAAATGCTGCACTTAATTGTGACGATCATAATCTCAGTATCTCAGTACATGTAACTTGATGACAAAAACCCTCAGCACAAGACTACAAGTTTGTACTGTATTTACAAGTTTTCTTCGCTAGCTGCTAGAAGAGGAAATTTTTCTCTTTCCTGTGCAATCCCACTCACTCAACTCCACCTTACACACTGAAAAAATCAGACGTGCACTGATGATCATTTTGTTTGAATCACTAGACCTCAGGCAATTTTAACCAAGAACAAAAGCATACTCTCACCTGAAGTACTATAGGGTCTATGCAGGTAAACTTTGTTTCTTCTCGATAGAGGTACTCAATTGAGCACTTCAGCAGAAGAATTTTGGGATTTTTTAAGCAAGAGTTCATCTAAGACAGACACAAAAATAGTTAAAACAAAAATGCAAACACCTGGAAGGGGAAAAAGTGCACAAGAAAAAAAGACAGACTTCCCATGATTCATTTTTTTTTCCCTCCTAAAAAGTGTCTCAACTATCCCCGCCCTGCAGACCCAACTACACATTCTTCCTTGTTATGAAGATGTTACACCCAGTTGTTGGAATTTCACAGCTACTGTCCAGTAAGAGTACAATGCTAGAGGTTTCTACAGTCACCCCCAAAAACCCCGACGTCTTGCTACGCTTTGGAGCCTCCATCCAGATCACGTCTACCTTGACCTCCTCCCTTATTTAAAGGTGCACTTTAGTACATTGTCGTAAGTCAGAACCACAAATGCCTTTTTCTGGCTAAAACTTGGGGTAATTATTAGATGCTTTCTGGGGTGGTAGGGGTGGAAAGGATGTTTTTCTATACATGCATGAGGAAAGCTTCCGCCCCTAGAATCTCTAGGTTAAAAGAAAGCAGCTTGGAAAATAAATGTTTTAAAAGCCATTCTTGTTTAGGGTCTCAAACTAGAGAAAGCTCGCAAACCTCCTGAGTGGTGAGAGAAACTTCACAACACAAAAAGGAAGTCACAGCACACTTGTTTCCTCAGCATGCACTACAGCCAGCACTTGATTAATCAAGCCTGCATTACCTTTTTGTGTGCAACGTTCTTAGTGCAAACAAATCCATTCACCACCATGGAGTCAAATTTCTTTCCACCAGGGATCTAATAAAGGAAAAAACATTTTTAGAACTCATACACTCCCATAACTTCTAATGCAGTAAACCTAATACATAGAATACCTATTGTAGCTGATGTGCAAGCTTCAGCTACACCCTCAATTATCAGATGAAAGATCAGATACAGTCATGCTGGACACACAACTCTTTTCCTTTAAGGTCTGGCAAACTAAGAACAACATGAAAAAAAGTACTAAGTTCCAGGATTTCTACGCCCCTCCCAAGAGATGCATGTTTGTTAAACTGGGTACACTCTGGAAGATAATAAGGGAACCTAACTTCTATAGGCCATGGGGAGCACATGCCTTTGCACATGCCACTGCCACTAACAAACAAATTGCAAGGAAAGGAAAGGGTGGGAAGAGGGGGAAGGAAGAAAACCAAGCAAACCTCTACCTACTATTTGAACGCATCAAACACTTGACTGCTGTGTCTACAGTCACAACCAAATCACAGGAGTAATAAACAACATGAAACAAGCTTCTGAATAACGTGTTTCAGAGGACATTTCTGTTATCAGCATGTGGAAACAGCAGACAGCTACAAAGAGCTTTCACCTCTGAACATCTGCTCGTTGAACTAGAGTTTCAGGAGAGGCAGCAACAACTGATGCTGCCTGAAGAGATGCCACAGAGCTATCACCAGAACCATACGGGTCTCCACATATCTTACATGGCTTCCAAACAAAAGAGGCCTCCTGAGGTGAATTTTGCCAAAGAAAAATAAGCCCGAGCCTTTGATCCTCAGTCACACTAGTTCCTTGGATGTTAGTTTCACATCAGCCTCTCAGAACAAACTCTGCATGCCACAACTCCAGCCTTACAGTTCGACAATGTCAACACTTGGCCAACTGGCAGAACTGGATGCACCATCCCATAACAATTAAGTTTTCCTCCTGAAGAAAGTCGTTGCACTTGGCATGAGAGCAGTTCAACCCTCCATAATGGATAGTTATAGGGCAGTAGATTGCTACACAGAGTCCTGCAAGCTACTTATCCAGCATTCAGTACATCTCCAATCCAAGCACAAAACAAGTAGAAACCAAAAAAGGAAGCAAGTCATTACAGAGATGTTGCTCTTTGCTACCTTCTGCAGCCTAGAAGAAGAGGTCAGCTCCAGGGCATTAAAGCACCTTTCACAGGATGTGAAAGTTCCTTTCAAAGTTCCTTCTGTGCAACTTTTTCCTAGAACCCCACCTTATCCAAAGGCCATGTTGGCCAATTACACCACTGAACATGCTGGGGGCAGTGGGAAGGGGACTCTTCTCTTTGAACAACGGGTGCTGCCAGCAGCTGCATCCTTTTGTTTCCCTACATCCACTGTTTGAAACTTACTTTTTTGATGTGGACAAACTGGCGGATATCCATATCATCATCTCTGTTCTTGACATCAGGCCGTACAGTTTGAACTACCTGGCAGACCACAGGTACAATGATATCCCTCCAGGACAGTGACAGGGACTCATTGTACAGAAGCTGCTGAAGCAGTGCCATCATGTGGTTATGATTAGCAGACCTGTAAAAAAGGCAAAACAAATAAGATTTCTCGTGAGAAAAATACAGAGCAGTGATTAGCTGAAGTCACATTTCAGAAGTAAATTTCTGCATTTACAGTGCAGGAAGTCCTCTGAAGGAACAGCTGCTTAGAACATTCTACAGTCAACTCTGGTACTTCAATATATAAAAATCACAGGGGAAAAAAGCAATCAAAATGTACTGTAAAAATGCTGTTTTCTTAATGCAAATGAGTTCCTTGTATCGTCCACCGTAAATCAAGTCCCACTGAAAGCTGGTGGAATAGAGGGGCTTCAGGAATTTTTTACTCAAGATACTCAAATTCCTTTTTCTACATGTTTCTTACAGCAGCCTTTCCATGGCTTGTTTCTCCCCATTCTCTTCTCTTAGCAGATCCAGATTGCTGTGGTGCCAGCCTAGGGGCGTGAAAAAGAGTTCTTTGGACTTCTCCTCCACCCTCCTGTTGAATAATGACTCTGCAAGAGACAAACAGGCCTTGTTAATATAAGGTCACAGTTGAAAGCCTGTGTCTTTCTGAAAGGCTACTTTGAAAAGGAAAGAATTTACTAAGACATAAGTCTAAGCCTCTTGAAATACTAAGTTTGAGCTAGACGTCATGGTAACATGATGCAAACAGTATTGAGTATAACAGTGGTGAGTGTACAAAGGAAAAGTGAGCTACTAAAATTCTTGTACTGCCAGTATAGAGCAGACTGTTTTCTCTTCTGGAATTTAATTATTACCAAGTTTGTTAAGACAAGTAAAAAAAAAAATCTTATATCCCAGTTTTGCCTATAAATAAGGAGCAAATTCCAAATATCATGTATATTCACAATTCATAATCATAATGCCTTTTAGACTCAGAACATTGGTCAAAGGCACTAATTTGATCCACAACAACCTGCTGCTTTGACGACATCTATGTATAAGTGGCATTAAAAGATCTACTTATTTAATTCAGGTTGTAGCACAAGTATCAAAAATATCTTGGTAAAGGCCTTGTTTAGCACATCTCCCAAACATATTTTAAAGAAATGCTATGCTACCAATTCATATGTCAGACTTTAGAACCTTGATGTGACTTGCAGCCCTGATCCCACACACCACCTCTTTGCTGCTCAGGTGCAGAAGGACCTGTCAGCAGGCTGGTTCATCTAGCCTATGTCACAATATTTAATACTACAGAATTCTCAAGGATCTTCTGTCACGAAAGTGGCACAAGCTTTTCAATCTTCTCACCTCCATCCACCTAACCATCATATACACAGGTATCTCTCCGCTACAATAAACAGGATACCAATGAAGGCTCTATCCACTGAATACAATTTTTTAAATCCTAAATGTCAGCAAGAACTATAGCCATTTCTGGTTTTAGAAACAGAAAGCATGTTTCAACGGTATAAAACAGTCCTCACTTGGAGCAGGCCTGCTGCTTTCAATCACTATATTGTGTAGTAACTCCTTGGTACTGCAAAACAGAACAGTTCTAAGATTAGAGGTTATTTCAGCACAGCTTTCTGTGCTTTGAAAGAGTTATTAGATTATTTCCCATATAGGTACTATGATATTATAGTTTATAACTTCCCCATTCTCATAATGGCTGACTATAAGTCATTTATGCTAGTAGTGTATACATTTTCATCAGCAAGTACTTAAGCCTTTAGAGTTCAAGCTTGAAACTCCTCAGAGTGCATGATACAACTGCAAAATCTTATATAATAGTAATCTGAGCAGGACTACTGGGAAAAAAAAAACCCACACTCTTTAAAAGCAACAATTAAGTTCTTCCAGATGCTCCATACCCAAAATTAGCTGTGTAGAAGATTCACAGAAGTTACACTGTTTTTTCCCCTTTCCTTTCTCCTGCAAAAGCTCAGTTAAAAACTATGCATCAGTTTAATTGGAGACTTTATCTTTCTGGCTGCACAGACATTGGGGTTTCCCCCTTATTTCCTCCTCTTACGACCTCACCAAAATCAATAGCATTAAATGGAAGAAAAAAGCCCACAAGTGCACCTGGCCACGATATTGGAAGGCACATGGGTTTTAAAACTTGCAACTATTTCTAATGGCCTTTCATTTCAGAAGCAGTAGTGGTGGTGACGACAGGAAACCCAGAAAGATTTGAGAGATGAAGCTTTAAGGTACTCTGTAGAAGCAGTGCAATTAATCGTATCACATCTTCATTTGCTTGCACAGAAAGTTAAAATCGGTATCTGTTATGTAAGTTTGTGGGTGGGGAAGTTGTGAACAGACTTGCCACTTACACTTATTTAAAAAAAAAAAGTAAAAGCTTTTCTTTGAGTTCTTTTGAATGAAGAAATCTGAGAAGTGAAAGAAATTTAAGCTTGAAAGTGCATTCAAAGTTAGAGTATAATTTATATATCGGTTTTGCCACAAATAAGTTCAGATTTACTGTCAAGTAAATATTTCTAAAGGGTCAATGCCCTATTAAAGGAGTATTGAGGAGTCTTCATCATTATATTAAAACCGCACAACAGCAACATTTGAAGTTTCTCCTTACCTTTAATAAAAGCATCACTTATAGAGAACATCTGCTGCCCTCCGTTTTCAGGATTCAAGTACTCTGAAAGAAGAAAGAAGAGGGAGATAGGCGGAGACAAAAAAATGACAGGTTACACTGGTGCGCCCATATAATTACGATGTACACGCCCACACCAGAAGAAGCAGCATTACTCATCTAAGTGTTTAGTCACCAATTTAGCAACAGCTTGATGAGTGGTCAAGACAAGAATATCCTCTCATTCTTGTTCTATCAAAAAGTTCTAAGACAACAAGAAAATAGTACTTATTACTGTGAAGAAACAAAACAAACAAAGTAGACACTAGCAAAGACTGAACTAGGAGTTCAGAGTCTGCTTTTCCAACTGACCCACACCACACTTTTCTAATCTGAATACAAATGTGTTAAGCTGCAAGCAGACACCGTGCGAATGTCCAGAGAGGGAACGGCCTCCTCACTCTGGTCTAAAAAATGCAGCTTCAGCAGCCATTTTGCTCTCACGCTTCAATGAAGTATCTCAGACGGAGGGAGAGACCAGCCATAAGATTTATCTCACACAGTGAGGGAAACAAAAGACAGCCTGCCTTTCAAGAGCTAGAATTCTGAAGTCTAAAACAGTTTAAAATGTTTTGAGGAATCCATGCTGACAGAGGTGGACTCCCAGGAACAAAGGAAAGCAAGAGTTATATATCACTTTACATATGGGAAATAGGACGAAGCTCCATCTGCTACACGTGTTTAGCTTGCTAGATCTTGATCTTTCATGCAGGCTGGCTGGCTACAAAAAGGTTATTTTCTCCAGAGGCCATAGCTTGTTGTGCCTTTAGTTGGTTCCTTGCTTCTACAAAAAGGGATTGAACAGTGGGAAAACAAGAGCAATAGCCCTACTGCTTATATAGCATGATGATCCAAAGTCCGAAGCTAACCCTTTATCCCCCTTCCTGAGAATGGCCCAGACCTACTGCCACAAACAGAATGCAAAGCCAGGCAGCTTTCAGACACCAACAGAAAGCAACAGAAAGTTGACAGGACACAAGCAATCACGAGCCTCTGAACAGCAACACTCAAAGAGACCCCTTACATGCCACCAGTTTAAAAAGCTGAGCTTGTCTGCAGTTGCCCAGTTTGCAAACAATACTCAATAGATGATCAACGTACCAAAGAGAAGTTGCAAGCCTCCCTTGCAGCTTGATGGTTATTTGCAGATTCCTTTCATCTCTTGCTTAGATGAAGAGTTTAGCTTTACAAGCAACCTACTGCTTGATAAAAGCTGGCTCACCCTCAGCATTCATTCACCCACAGTCCCACAGACTACCTAGAGAAAGTCATGTCATGCTGTACCTACACATGAGCATGTATACTAGCACCTCCATCCCTCTCTACCTTGCAACAGCCTCAGGGCAGCAGCTCTTACTGTGAACACACCCAAATTAGGTCTGACACATATCCCTGACTGGCATGGCCAAGGCAGGAGGTAACCCCAGCTAAAACCTCACCAAGTTATGCTCTGGACAAAGACACAGATGGCACCTCCAAACCAGGAACACTTCTCTTCAATACAGCTTCACCTTCTATAACTTTGCTTCCATTTGTGGCCCAGAGAAAGTTCCTGACAAGGTAAGATACCTCTTTCTAGACTGGACAGATAACACACTCATAGGTGTGAGTTTGAGATGGTGAGAGTGGCTAACATGCACATTTCTTACCTCGCATCATCCCTACATGCATCATGCTCCACAGAATGTTGGGGGAGGAAGGGGGGAGGTTCCTGTAGCATATTTTGTAACCTTGTCTGCAAGCAGTTAGCTACCAAGAGACTATCTTACAAGCTCCCCTGAATAGCTTCACCAAAACAACACAACAAAAAAAGAACCAAAAAACCTCACCCCAGAACATACAAATCCCTAGGTCTGATATTCAAGGGCATCACTGGAAGCAAATACCACAATACATGCAGAAATCCACAGGTCTCCAACGGAAACCAGCAGGTTTTATACACCTCAGATTTTATACACCTTACAGATTGCTTTGGTTAAACATCAAAACAGACTGTCCAGCAACCACAGCTTTTCCTCTAGATACACAAACATGCATCCACAGATATCCACTGAAAACTGAGGCACACCTTTTCAAAAGAAGGTGCATCAAAAGGGCTCCTGCCAATGGCACATTGAGCCTTGGCAAGCAACGGTGATAAGGAACTGTGTCATGGTTACTCAGATCCTCTTCTCTTTCCCCCTCCTAAATAGATGCAGGCATCAAAAACTAACTACCCAAAATACCTGCTACCAGGATCAAGGATATCTGGCTGCAAGGACATTTAGAAAATAAAGTTTCCCATATTGATAACTGTATCTCTTTAAAAACAGCAACTAAACCCCACAATTAAAATAAGTCACTTAATCTCTTCCCCCAATTTAAATGCAGAAAGCAATCTTACTTTGTTTCCTATTTTGATACACACTATAAAGTACCATTGTCTTCAGGCAAATGATACTGTAAATGAGTCACTATACTCACTTGTAAGATACTACAAGCCAGCTAACTTGAAGTCACTAGAATTTCATGGAAACACACCAGACATTAGTCAGCCTATAACATCACAAGAAGTCCTGCCATTAGACTCAGACTATATACAAACCACTGTTCTAAAACACAGCTGGTACATCACAGGCCATTGCTTCAAAGCAGCTGACCTCTGTGACTGGTGGAAATTGCATATCCCTTAATCATCTGAAGAAACCCACTAACCCCTTAAATCAAAGTTGACCTGCACTTCTAGCACTGATGTTTTGTCCTGTCAGTCCTCCCCCAATAACTGTAATTTACACAGTTGTGAGGAAATTGAGTTACTAGCCTCAAAAGGTGGGTGTGATCTTCAGCTTTCTTCATTATTTCAAAGAAAATTAAGTCACTGTCATCCAGTCTAAGGACAAAAGACAATTCCAATGAAATCAAGTCAAATACATGTGTCTATAATGGTCATAGGGAAGTTACTGACCCCTGACAGCAGCAAATACACCATGTTGCTGATTGACTACAGTACTCTGTTCTTAAAATAACCATATCCCATTTTACATAGAAGCTTAACTATCTAGTCTTGGCTGCCTAATCATTGTGATACTCTAACATCCTGGATGGCACCTTTTGTTGAATATAGCCAGGATAAATCAGGAACACAAGGTGAAAGTCCTTGCACTCCGACTTTAATATTTCCAGAACAAAGTTTTGGAAGTCATCCATTTCACTACTCTAGGCACTGCAGTATGCACTGTAGGGTTTTGTCCCACCTAATTTTTGAAGGCCTTGAATAACAAACATCTAAGTACTTATGAGATTTCAGTCTCCCTATTGCCAAGAAGTGTTTCTTGCTATTCGAGATGTTGTCATTCATTTTAACTTGTTGCTCCCTGGTTAGGTCTTTCCTCTAGAGACTCTCATGCCAGGAATCCGAAAAGAGATGTACAGTAAGTTCTCTGTATTTGCAGATACAGATTTTTCAAAAAACTGCAGGATAATACCTACCTCTCCACGGTGCATTTTAGTGACCACACCTCCACCCTATCCCAGTTCTGGGCATATTACTTTGCCCTCAAGGGAAATCCACTGTCTTAAAAGGAATTGTTCCCAGTTTTCTGCTACGAATTACACTCCTACAGAATAACCTGGTTAAAAGACTACACATTTCGGGAACAGATAACAAACACCAGTCAGCAGAAATTCACCAAAGATAGCAGAATGCTGCCAACATATATAATTCAAAGGCAGAAGTCTCTCTCCTTTTAGTCCCCTCACCACTTGCCTTTTCTGCTGATCTTCTCTGAGCTCTCCACCATCAAAACCTTTCTCACAAGAGCTTCAGTTCTGGCTATGAGAAGCCTTGATTTGGTAAACAGTTTCCGAGAGAGGTAGGCTGTCTTACGTTTCCCCTTCATCATGTACTACTCTTTGTATAAGGAGACAAAGACCAAGATATGTCTGAAACCAGGATTATCACTTTACAAGTCCTTTAACATTGGCCAGAGCCAAACTGACTACTGCCTGCTTTACTGCCAACACACACTGATAAAGATAAATCTGCTACAGCTGTAAATCCATAGGATACTGCAGCACACCTGGGCCTGTTCCAGCACACCTGGAGCTTGAAATCCAGCATCCGTCCTTCCCAAAAGGAATTCATTGATATATTCTCCCTCTCCACACCTTTCCTTCTCTTCAGATGCATTAGCTTTTCATTTGATTAGGGCACAAGCTGGAAACAAGTTGAAAGGAACCAATAACAAGCTGGTGTCAGTAGTGCTGACAACCCATCCCTACTGTTGAGTCATCTGACATCAACTCAAATTTCGAACCTGCTCTGGTCCTCTCTTTGGGGGAAAAAACAAGCAGCTAGATTTCCCTTCTTCTAGACATATTTTTAGCAAATAACAAAAGGTGACTACAATAGGCACTGACAAATGCCCCCTCTAATTTGCCTCACTCTCTCTCCCATGCCTAACACACTTTGAAAATCAGCTATGACCAGTTCTCCCTCACCCTCTTCAGTGACCATTTCACAGTTTCAGAAAATGCAATCTGTATGCAAGCATAAGGTAAGTCTTGCATTCTGATCCACAATAACAGAAGAGCTCCGTTAGACTTTATGGAAGGATGAATTCATTAGAAGGAGTCCAAATCATTTAATGCTGGATCATCTTTTAAAGTTGGAAATACTGAAAGGGTGGGGTGAAACAATAATTAAGAATAAGAAACTCCTTAGAAGCAGCCAAAGATAGAAGTCTACAAAGCTGACGCAACCTTAGCTAAGGAAGCAGAGCAAAGACATCAATTGCTACCCAGCATGTAAAGCAACTAGAATATACTAGACCCAAGCCAGTGGCAAGCCCTGGTTTCAGTCAGCCCTTGTCCAATTTAGAGAATGCAGCTGTCAACAGGCAGGCACATTATTTTTTCCATAAGGACTTTGCTTATAAAGTCTTTCAATTTAATACTTATTTAGGAGAAAAAACTTTCAAAAGAAGTCTTCAACACTGAGTATTTGATTTCTTCATACTTCGCTTAAGTAGGTGTTCTCTTTTGAACAAATGTTACATATATGGATTAAGTTAGGCCTTACTGCTCATCGGTAAGATTCTTCTGTCAAATGTAAGCTTATTAAGGTACAATCAGAAGTAAGCACAGACCTCTTCCAATTTAATTTTTTTCGTTTGTTGTTTGGGGTTTTTTTTTCTTGCTTGCTTTTCCAGCTTAATCTCAAACTGTAGAGACACATATCAAACTGGTTTATGCGCGGACTTTTTTCCACCCCAATTAGCCAGAAACTGTATATGTGGATCTGCCCTATTATGTATGAGCAGGAGACTTTGCTTCAACTGCAAAGAGAAAGTCACAGGGGAAGTTACACACTATGCAGAGAAGGCGTTTCAACAGGTCTACTGAGCCTTCTCAGAGCACATCAAAACTACAAGTGAGTGCCAACTAAGTATCATATTTCCCCCTCTGTAAGACAGCTACAAAAGTAGTGTCCAAATAGGTCAGTATTATTAGGGCCCAGCTCTCCATCATGTGCAACTCCAGCTGGTGACTACCTCATACCTTTTTGGTCGGCAGGGTGAGGGGGCACATGTGGGTACTTGGAGTGCTTCTTGATATGGAAGTTCACGTTGTCCAGCTCCACGTTCAGGCTGATGGAGGCGGCTGAATCACTGTCCATTGTGGACTGGAAGCTGCTGACTGAAGTGCGCTTGCTAGGGCTGGCGGAGTCTTTTAGTGTTGGGTAAGGGGGAAGATACGGGGAGGAGAAGGGTTCAAATGGGTATCATGAGGGTACCGGAGAGGAGAAAAATTGTCTTTAATACATAAAGACCAGTGTGCAATACTACAGGAATACAGTATTTTCATAGTTCTAATCTTATCTTCATGTGTGCATGCTGACATATTGGGCATTCTTTAGTGCATTACTACAGGGCCCAAATCAAGCAGAAGTCTGCCTAAGAAACAGAAGGCAGCAATTTACATGCTTCTCCTCCATTAGAAGTATGAAGTTTTACCAGTTCCACTAAATACAAAATACTGTATCCATTGTAAGAAACAGGAGGACTAGCTAGGTTATAGCTTGCTTAGATCCTTACAGCCCCATGCGCGCACACACAAACACACACACATAAAGCAAGACATGGTTAAACTACTACATCCCAAAGGACTGGGGATAACAGGAGAAGGCAAAGTGAGAACAAGACTCAGGTGAAACTCACTGGCTAAGTTATCTTCTCCTTCATCAGCAATCTGCTCAGTGTCACTGTCATCAAACTTGATGTCTTTGAACCAGGATGGCTCAGAGTGCCCCTCTACAGAGTTCACAGAGTCACTGTCCGGAGATGGGGTTTCCGAGAACTCTGTGCTCTAGAAGACAAGGAAGAAAAAAAGGTGTTAAAGGGCAGCTCTGCTGAAATATTAAGCAGCCTTAGAAAGCAGCCTGCTACAAATGCAGATCAGACATTTTAAAAATCAGAGGACACTCTCAGTGGGCTGAGCCAGTTTAGTCATAGAGCCACCCCTCTTGGCATGAAATAGGAACTCTTCGGGACCGGAAACGAGTATTTCTTTACACTTCCCATGTGCTTAGTCTCTGCCTCCTCCCCACCTCCACACAAGTTGTGACTAAGTGGCCCTAAAGGACAAGTTTATTCTACTGCATATTTTCTGTCTCCACATCCAGCTAAGCGGTTTTGAATGCTTCCTATCCCCAGCCAAGCTGGGTGATGACCATATCCTTTGCCCAGAAACCAGCACATGCAGGTTTTGGTGGAGGCTAATTCTAAGTTACTGAAGCAGTTCTGTAACTGACTAAAGTAGCTCTAAGAGTTTCACTCGCAAGTCAGGCTCTAGCTGGGGCTACTGTGTCAAAACAAAGCCTGGCTAAAGTGCCAGAGAACCTGGAGAGCATCTAAGCAATTTCCATCAGCCATCCTGATGCCTCCAGTCACCTCAAGAGGAAGTTCTCACTATCATTCCTTTGGCTACAGTGAGTGCAGCAAGCAACTGAGTCAACAACACTGTTTCTCCTCACTCTTTGTCCAGGAGAAATGAGATCTGACAGTGCTTTCAGCAGATGAGAACAAGAATTGGCTTTAAACCTTGAATAACATAAGCCCCTTACAAATAGTTACAAACAGGGGTCCGCAAACACTTGCTAGGTAAGGGCAAGCTTTTACTAGCAAACTGAGACAGTGCAGTTAACTAGCTGAGATGCCAGAGGAAGCCCAGAGCAACCTCAATGGAAGACCATGTGACTGTGGCCAAGAGCTGAAATGCAAGAGGAAGACAAGATGCTAATGGCTGCAAGCTTACTGGCTGAGGTCCATGGGGCAGCTGAGCCATTCTTTATTGTGAGAAGATGCAGAACATGGAAGACTCAGCTGAATGCTTTCAGGTAACAGAGAGGCTACAGAGATATCTTGTTCAAGTTAAAAAAACAATCCAATCACTCAGGCCAGTGACTGCTCTTACCCCTCAGCAAGCTTGATTGCAATGAAATACGGTAGGATAGCATCTCTGGTCACTGGTTCCCTGCCTCCCCCTCAGCTAGCCAGTCCTATTTGGGAGGAGTGACAAAGACTCCCTCCCAATCTTGCATCATGTGGCTAAGGTACTGAATTCTTTATTACTGCCATCACTGGAGATCAGAAGAAGGTTACCAATACAGTATATAAGAAGATCCAATACTGTATATCTAAAATATCCATCCTTTGAAGTTTTTAAAGAAATTTGAAACAGAAGACCACCATTGTGTCTCAGTCACCAGTAACTGCACACAGATTCTAGATTCTGCACGATAGCACAGCTGCCACAAGCACAGACTGTGCCATTCCAAGGCCTCCGTGGAAGATGTCCGCCATGAGAGGCACTGGCCTAGATTAGAGACCCTTTCCTCCACTTTAGGCAGCACTACGTGTAACAACTCATCCTCCACAGAGGACAGCCCCAAAGCTTTCTGGGCAAATGCAGCTTCCTCAGGCTTTAAACCACTAAGGAAAAAGGCCTGGACCCCAATTCTCTGTATAGGAGAGCTGATTTATAAATCATACAACGGCTGCTGAGAACAGGATTAGAAAAGATTCTAATCAGCCACCAAATCCAGCAAGAACCATAGCTTTCCTACTCCTTTTACCTGTAACGGTCTGTAGAGAGCATACTCATCTCTGAAGAGCTGATCATGATGACTGACACATTCTAGCCAGCGTCCATCAACCAACGCTTGTCCTATTGCAATGGCTTGGACCCTGGAGATATAAGAATAGAGATGGTTTTCTAAGTCTAGTTCTAAACACACATGGTTTATGGTACAAACATGCTACAAAAGGAAAGAGTCATTTGTTACGCGCTATTTGACTCATCAGTATCTCATTGCCATGTTTAACCAGACGCTATTTAAAATATTGTGGAGAGGCAGCAGAGCGTACTGGTTCAAGTATGGAGCTGGATGAAGAGACTGCCAATACTCTAAACTCAGCTGAAGTGTCCAACAGACAATTAAGACATATTGTTTTTGCTCCTCCAATATTGTTAGCTTGAGTTATACATACTGAGTACCTCTGCTGAGTGAGGACTGTTGCTCTACAGTTAAGAACCATCTCAGTTTTATCCCCCTCTTGCATAGTTAAATAAACCAGATTCTTTATACTCACTTACAAGGTTAAGAGCCTGCCAGCTTCACCAAAAATTTAGCTATCAAAACACTATTAGTGATCTCTGATCTCAGGGGCAGACTTGCCCTTTGGAGTATCAGTGGACATTTTTGGACAGTCTTTGTAATACACTCACTGTTCTCCAACTGTTTGAGTGATACTTGTCCCATAAGCTGCCTCCCACACCAGCTCCCAAACCAGACAGCCCCCTGTGCCCTGTTGTTTTGGGCCACACGGAGTCAGAACCCTACCTGCTTTGGTAGGCAGTAAAGAAGAGACCTGAATTTTCTTTCGTTCTCATCTCCCTGCAAAGGGATCTATCTCTGCAGTGTAAGGTACCCTTTATCACCTAAAACTCACAACCTCCTGCCACAGAGAGAGAAGACACCTGCTGTCCTAAAGCGTCAGGGTTACCTTGTGGTTATGTGCCCATTTCTGATGAGCCAGTTGACCAGCTCTTTTCCCACAATGCAGTTGGGATGTGTCCGCAGCCAGTAGCGATGGTCTTGAAACTCCATCCCACTGTTGTGATGGCAGATTTTTTTCCACAGATCTTTCAGCTGGACTGAGTCCTGGACAGGAAGATGTGCAAGTTACTTACTAGTCTGACCTTAGCACTGGTTTCAAGGGCATCAAGCTGGGCCCTCAGATCAGCTTCCAGATCAAGAGCCTTCCACAACAGGCATAAAATCTAAGCCATTCTGCACAACCTATGCGAAGATGCAAACAGACATAAGATCAGCTCCTTATATCCTTTTTATATAAAGTTGAGAACAAGGAAAAAACAAAGTGGGTACCCTCAGAGTTAAGGGGTTTTTGTTTTTAATGTGGCAAGATTTTGTACTGCCTACAAGATACTTATGTCCTCACTACCGCCCTCTTGCACCCTATTCTCAAACTCATGTGGTGTGTGTAAATATAGAAGACAATGAAAACTCATCCTTTGGAAGAAGGTTTTTCTATATAATCTGTGCTCAACCTAGGCTTTGTGAAGCATACTAGTCCATTATCAAGCCCAGATATAAAGCAAATACTTGACACAGCAATGCACACTGCTATATTCAAGTTCTGGCATATCATTTCTTATTAAGGATTCCTTTTTTATTGCCCAATATCAAGCCTTTTTTAGACACTGCTAGCTTTGGCCACTAAGCAAAAAAGCGTGTACCCCTCCCAACTCAATTAACCATTTTTGAATCTGTGGATCTCTTCCCCTCACCACGTGGAACGCTTCAGCCTATACCTCGAACTTATTTTCGGGCCTGTTAAGCATGTGTGCCAACTCTTGTGTAGGCTATGCTCCATCCAAACTGAGCTGTCTCTCTACACCTGGCCCCTTTTGCTTTCCCATGTGCATCCTGACTTGGCACAGCACAATCCATTGTTGCAGAGCTGAAACTGGGACCTGGGATTATTTTGAGAGAGCAACAGAGCGCCCCAAGGGGTGGAGAAGAGACACTGCAGCTCACTTTCTCAAATGCCTCACTTGTTCTATCTTTGTATAACAGAGGGGCAAAAAAAAAAAAAAGAAGCTTTAATTAAATTTTAACTTGTTTCAGCTTTCCAGTTAACTGCCAGACCCACATTATGGCACTTTCCCAAGGGTGCCCTGAGACCCAACAGTTTTGCTCCACTTCTGTTACTGGACTGGCTTTCTGCTTTTATTTCCAGCAGTGGCTGTCCTGGGTATTATCCTAAAACCAGTGTCAGCAGATCCCTTTCCGTACCAGGTATAGAGTCAAATGGATCAGTAATGGAACACGTCATAGGATCACAAGATTTGACGCAACTCACGATTCCACAGTTTGGCTGCCTTGTAGTTTACCCTTAACTCACATGGTGAATTCAGTAAACCGGACAAAGTGGCAGAACACAGCAAATCCTTTCCACTCAAGGATTTTGACCTCTAGTTCACAGAAGTATGTGCTTATCCCACTGTACGTACATCCTCCCCTACCTTTTATTTCAAGAGCAAAGTTCATTAGTTTTCTGAATGGAATATGTTAAGCTTTAAATTAACTCCTGATACAGAGTCAGCTCTAAGGGCATTAAACAAACAGTAAGAATTCACAGAAAATTCTACATTAATTGACACTGCATCTTCTGCTCTTACATAAACAGAGACAATACTACCAATCCTCTTCTCCCCCAAGGAAGGAAACAGACAACAAAATTAAACAATGTGAAGCTGAAGTGCACTGGGACTTGACCACCTTGGTCCAAGTTGTCTTCATAGTATTTTAAATTTCATTTTTCCTGCATAACACACATGCACAGGGCAAGGTGGTGTAAAGACGTGCCTTAAAAATGTTTCTCCCTCACGTGGTTATCCATTTACAGAGCACCCTAGAAAGGAGTTCTGTATGCATTTTGCTGACAGCAGGCAAATACCTGACAACACAGAAATTAGCCTTCCTAATTTTAGATTGGCAATGGGGAGCAATCTTGAATCTTTTAATGTGTGAAAAATCACTCCCTTCCCTTCTCTGCATATTTTTTGCCCCATTTGTTAGAAACACTTCCCGTCCCTCAAAGAAAGGGAAAACAGAAACACTGTTTTCTACTGAACACTGTACAGTAACTGCCACCTACAACACTGCCTCTGTGGGTAGGGGATAGTAGGATTACACAGAACACTGTTGCACATTGATTTTTCTTCGAACAAGTACGTCACTACAACTTTCTACAAAATGTTATGTTTATTCTGCAAACAAGGGGAGGGGCTAAGTTATATTTGGCCCAATAAGCTGTAACAGCTTTAACTCATTCGTCATGGTGCAACCATTTTGAAGCAGCCATTTAAAGTTTCTGATTATGTGGCCTATGAAAAGGAAAATTTGAACTTGGAAAAATACAGGATCAGGTCATTGCGTTACAACTGCAACCATGGCAGGTTTAACCCACAAGAAGCCACCATACACCAACTCCACACTGCGTAACACACTTCCCAAGACTAAAACTGTAAATACCTTTATGCAAACACCACATGAAACTATGATTTGTTTCAGGAAGATGGAAGTGTCCAAAGCAGCATCAATATTCCCCATGCCTGCACCACCTGGAGGAGGGGTCCAGGTAGGAGTGCTCAGACAAGAGACTTCAAAGGCAGCAAGATACTCCTGCTGCATGATACAAGAAAGGCAAACTTCATTGCCTTCACAGAGCAAGACAAACAGAAGTCTGAAAGGTACCAGAAGAATTTTGCGCTCATCCTCGCTGGTCTCTGCCTTCAAATGTGTGCGACTGGCCTGGGGGCTGACGGATGTCTCATAGGTAGGCACCATTGGTGAACCTGACCGATCCAGTGACAGGTTAGTGATGCTGGCTGATCTGTAGTGGAAGACAGAGGAATTGAAGTATAAGTGTTCATTGTGCGGTGCTTCACCAGAGCAGGCATTGATCTTGTAGCATGCCAAAAAGGAACTTAAGCCTGTGACATTGTTCACTCCTCAGTACAGACTTACTGCTTAAAGCTTCCTCCCCCATCAAAGCAGAAGAAAGGATCCCTAGGAAGCAAGTATATTGCTTTGGAACATCTAAGTTAAACATAAACTTTTGTAAAGCTCTTTGTAGGAAGCAGTTAGAACTAAGTTTAGGCACAGCAATTCATATATGTCTGCATTTGAATAGACTGGGGAAGGGATAGGATGTTGGGTAATTAGAAACTCCCGCAATTTGGAGGCAAGGTAGATGCCAGCAAGGGCAGCCAACACCAGGATCCCTGTAACAAGGCACTGAGATTTCCCCTCTCCTTGACCCATTTAAAAGTCCTTCTCCTCACCTCTCTGAAATATATGGCTTACAGCTTGCAGAGTCTGGAAGTTTGAGCACCTGTTCCCTAGGGTGGCTAAACTGTCTGCTGAAGCTCGAGGTCACTCCAGCTGGCAATTTTCCTTGGACTGCGATATGGAGCATCCACCCGATCTTAGCCCAGCTGTTAGGAAATCTTGGCTGTGCACTCCAGTACAAACACACCATTTTGCAATAATCATTGCAAAGCTACAAATGCAAATACAAGTTCCAGATAACCTCTGATCCAATATCCCACAACTAGACTAAGCTCTGAATAACCAGAGTGCTACTTCTCATCATGCATTAGCAAAAAGCATGCAGTGTAAGCTATTCATGCTAACAGAGCTCTAAGGAGTGAGAATGGAAAACGCTTCTGCATACAGCAACAGGGAAGCTCAAAATGCCAGTGCTAAACTGACTGAAGAGGCCTGCAGCAGTCTCAGTGATAAGAACTGTTGCCAGCCTCTGGACTTTGCAATGAAACTCAGATAACTTCACAGAGCTTGCTAACTGGCTAACAGACACTCTAATTATTCCCAAGAATTCTCAATGGATGATGTGGCTGAGCCCAGGCATGAAATAGCAATGCCACCCTATTTCAGCTTTTGTACTGCAAGGAAGTAGGTACTGAAGGTACAATAGTCTCGAAATCACTGCTTTTTCCTCCTCTGTCTCTTAAGGAGGAATATGGGCTAATAAAGGGTTTTATTTAGGTCCTTTTTAGTCATTTATGCAGAATCAAAGGAAACTACGTTGGCACTACATCCATATACAGCTAGAGGTGATAAGCAAAAACTTTCTGTCATAGTCAGGCATTCAAGGCAGGCTAAAACTCTGCCAGTCTTCTACTGTTCAGATGCTCTCAAGTTAAACAAAGTTAGAACTGGCAGAGTTATGCAGCTTAACAGAAAGCATTCTTATGTGGAAGATGAGACTGACATGAAAGTCCATCATCAAGCACTCCTCCCAGTTGTTTCGCAACAGCTACTTTAACTGTGCCACCTACCTGTAAGCAGCAGGCATTTTTAATTTGTGTAAAAGGGCATTAAGCAAGAGTTAGAACAGTCAGATTTCATATCTGTGTTTGTCATCACCAATTTCATCCGGGACTTTATTGTATTTTCTAAAAACAGAGGGGGAGATTTTGCAATGAAAATCCCTATCCTTGAGAAGTACCTGCAAAGAAGTTTGAATCCCTCCGCTTGCAACATTTGACTGTTGTGCTGGTTTTTTCCCCATAAATAATCAGTCTGAGAAAAAAAACACCGCCTATCCCCCACCGACAGGGAAAACAAGTAATACTAAGTAACTTCTGCTACCTGCATCTAAATGCACTCAACCGGCATCTTTTTTCCTTCATCTCATCTAGAAAGAGGCACGGTCAAGCTTGCCTTAAAGAAACATATACAGCTGCTTTGACAAGATCTAAAGGCTAGCATTGCTTAGCCCAAAGCCAATAGCTTTGTTTCCACAGGTTCAGAATTTTGACAGATAGGTTATACCTCATTGTTACTTCTCAAACTTGAATGCAGACAGGTAAGTACTATGGTAAGGCCATGAATAGCCAGACAGCTAAAATTTAACTTGAATGAGCAGTTTGGGCCTGCCAGGTCCAGCTTAGACCCTCCTACTACTGCACGTGTGAGCAAACAGCAAAGGCCTTTTAAAATAGATGACATCAATTCAAACAGGAAGCAGGAGAGCATCCTCAAGGTTTCAGACATTTCTTGACGTCACTGCAGTTATTTAGCATTGAACTTTTAACTCTGGACTCCTTGCCATGTTTGCCCAGAATTGATTTTTGGTACTAATTTATTCACCAGTATTTCACTCCCCCTAAGTGAGATCTTTGGTTCTCAGCTGTACAGTCAGCATGCATCTCCTCCTAACCATCCCCATCACACAGAAGATAAAAACTCCAAGCAACCTGCTCCCTGAAAGGCACACCCAGCATCCTTCTCTGCTGAGTTCCCTAGTCTTTGCTGGTCCTGCCAGATCCCTCCAAATTGCTAAACATTCCGCATTCCTGTAACACCAATGCAAAGAAGTCTCTGAACGTCTCCTGACTCCAACACTGAAATTTGGATAATCTTTGCTCTGTTCCTCATATCCTTGCCTCACCTCTATTTCCCCAATTTAACCATAATGGAAGTATGTAACCAGAACCATAGCAGAAGCACTGTGAAGTGGAAATTATACCAGCCTATTTAATGGGATGAAGCTCAAGCATTCACAACTTACACTAAAGCTCTCATGAACATTTCCAAGTTCATTCTAGTACTCTTGCATAAAGACCTATGATGGGATTTTAGCCTAAGGAAGCCTGGTAACTTAAACAAGATTATACTTAATGGAAGAGCAGAGGGAGCAGATGGGGGCGGGGAGGGAAACCACAAAACAAAAACTACACCTCTGCTCCTCCATGACCTCACTCTTCAGCTTCCTCAGAACTCTACCTTTCTTAGCCACTTCCTTCCCTTTCTGTCTTCTTCCCACCTCTATTTGACTGACTCAGCAGCAAACTACAGGTTCCTCAAAAGTAGGACATTTATTGATACGAATATGTACACAAATAGTCTTTCCTTACCATTACATATGGGTAATGGGGTGTCCCATTCTAGACATGAAACAGCATGCTCAGTAAAAACAAGCCCCAAAATACAGACTTTACAGTGAAGGGTGTGCTAGGAGTGCATCCAGAACAGAAATTACTCAGATATGATTAGTTTACCTGTTCCTAGCTGGCGACTTCCCTGCATCCTCCTGGACAGACCCAAGGCGTGCAGACAACGTGGTAGTTGAAGAGTCTGGGTGAATCAAACTGCACGGAAAAAGAGCATGTTACAGATGTTTGAGAGATTTGCCACATGCAGCAGCATCTGAACAGCTGGAATTAAAATACAGTTAATTATAACATTACCTCTCATTCACACCCAGGACTGTTAAATCAATGAGGGAATAGGGAAATCTTTCCCCACCTGTAGGCTAATGATATCTGGAGGACAGTGCTCAAGTCTTCTCCCTTCAGACTGAAGTCTTGGACAATACAGCCTCTTCCCACTTCTCGTATTATGCTGCCCTCCCACCCTCTTCCCCTACATCCCTTTCTTACACATCCTCCTTCCTTACAGGCTGCTATTCCGTGCTTTGGAGGTAGAGGCGTTGCCCCCATCTCCCCAACACATCATCTTTGCAATCCAAGCAATGCTATCTATAGCTATTGCTAGACAGCTTTTACCAAGATAGCCTGACAACCTTCTATAATTGTTTAACCTGATCACTATCACCTTTGCCCTCCCTTTCCTTCCACCCCAGGAGGAAGGAGAGCAGATGTTCATACACCATCAATATAAATTCCTACTGGCAAAACTGTATGAGATATAAGCCACTACACTCTAACTGATATAGCCGTACTGGCTATGCTCTAGGATGTAGACATGTTACTAGCACGATAAATGCTCTTCATGAGAAAATGTACACAATATCACTTTGCCTGAGTAGCTGTACTTGCCCAGAGTACATCACTCCTTCACTTTTAAAGGACACGGTCCTTCAAGTTAGTTAAAGCAGGAGCCCATGCCTGTACGTTCCAACTGTTCAAAGAGCAGAGCAACATCAGACAAGTAAATACAGCATCACTCCCCTAAATGCTTTTCTCACTGTTTTGCAGCACATGACAGCAGGAGAGGCAAGAGTCTTACCTCAGATACATTACTTTGGGAAGAGACTCAATTCCCAAGTTTTCTTCTGAAGCAAACTACTTCTCACACAGAAGCCACATATTAGAAAAAAAAAACTTTGCTTCCATTATGAAGCTGTGAGTTGCCACTTTCCACCATGCCGTTTAAGTTCAATGTCTTGAGTTTAAACCTCTGAAGGTCAATCAGGAACTTACCAAATGCAGTATTAAAAAAGCACTGTAGCCCAGTGCAAAGTTTTACATTGTAAGAGCAACAAGCACTGAAGAAAAATGTAATCCTTCTAAAGCAACAATAAACTACCTAATCTCAATCTCTCTCCCTCTCACTCAGAAAAGCAGTCCATGTTTACTCAGTGTCTCCCAACAAGACTAAGTGTTCTAGTATAGAAAGAGCTATCAGCCTCTCAAGAATAGGCAGTATTTTTCTAGAGTGCTACAAGCTGCCCAAAATAAAGATATAAATACTTTTTTTACATGTTCATGTCTACAAGCTGTTGAATTGCCATAATAAAGACACTAATAACACATCAGAAGACAGAACTAATGATACCTTTTGTTATTTTGTACACCTGAAGAGAAGCATTCCAAGCGCACATACTTATTCCCTAATTCAAAATTTGGTAGTATTTATCCCAAGCATTGCAACATTACTGCTTTAGATGACCGTGACATTAAACCAGGCCTTTATTTAGGCCTAAAGCTGGCCTAGGCCAATTATTTAATTGCTTCCATATAGGAGCACCATACTCTGAAAAGCAACATGCAAAGCAAGAGTCAGCGCATTTTCTAAAGACAGCTGTTTTTGAGGGTTTTCTATTAATACTATCAGAACCACCAGAAGAGATCTGCTGAGAGAGGCACATGTCACTAACACTACCCCTCAGTTAAAGAAAGGCTCTGACTCAAGATCTCCTCAGTAGTTTCACATCTGCCTGTTCTTCTGTTTTTAGGGAAATGAGCACAAACACCACATCTGATTATTTCTTCCTCCCCTCACATTAAATTAAATCAAGGTCCTCAGAAATTAACTTGCATACCACTTGAGAAGTAGTACAGTGTTCTTTTATTCATCTTCCAAAAATAAAGATCTCCTCATTCAAGAGCAATAAGAAGAAATATACTTTGAAAGGAGATCAAAGAAGTTTTATAGCTGTCCTTTCAATCCCACTTCAGTTGAAACAGGTGGTTACTTCCACCATTTCACTCTTATTTACACAGACAGCATCTCTTATATTCTCTTGCCCTATCCAAAACCTGACAGGTAAAGCATCAGTGTTACATTGACTTGTCTCTCGATACATTGGTGGTTAGAAAGGATGCTTTTTGGTTTTGTCTTTCTAAACTCTGAAGCTAAAAGCCTGCTCTGTCACTGGTATAGAATCACTGATTCAATAGGTTAAAGGAAGAAGTGCAAATAATTTAAAACTCCACTAGAAAAGTTTCCACATTTCAACTTGAAGAGAAGAATATTAGAAGTAAGCACAGGATTAGATTCTTTTCACGGGAGATATACTTCTAAGTTTCCTAGATGGAAACCACCAGCTTTTGCCTAGGCAGATGTCAGCCTGAAAACACATTTAAGATTCTGGAGCTCAGCATGAAGCCGTTCACTTTACCTTTGCCAGGTTAGATCCTCCTCCAGAAAGATGTTGCGGCTAGCTTTACGGCTCCCAACTGGTGTGCGTGGCTCGCCAGGATCCAGCACTGATACAGAACACGCAGAATCTGACAGAGCATTTAAGTCTTCTCCAATGGAGTTACTGTCTGTGGAGTGTGCATAGCTTAAGGCTATTTTGCGGCAGTAAGTGCAGGCTCGGAGATCCCCTATGGAAAGGGGAACCAGAGAGCGTAAGTGAACAGGAACAAATAGTACTCTGTTCCTACAGGATCAGAGGTGTGTAGTGGGGGAAAAGAAGGATTTCCTGTTTCAAAACCTCTTTGCATGTTTAAGTCTAGTTCTCATATTCCCTTAAAGAGCAAAACCCCAGATAATTATACGCTCAGGGAATTTCTCCAAGTCAAACGATGCATAACACATGATCGATAAGAGAGAAACAGGTTGCGGGGGTGGGGAGAGAGCACATGTGCACACTGAAATCATGGCACAACAATGGCCAGTCAGATATGACATACCAGCTGATGTCTGGAAATCATTACCTCCATCAGGAGATGCCTAGAGTTTGGTAATTGGTATTTGAAAGTTTCGTTCACCCTCAATTAGAACATGTGGCTCACAACATTTTAAAACTACCATTACTGAAAGCAACTTTTACTTGAGCACACTTTTTGTAGCGAACATCCTTGTTAAATAGTGGCCATATTTGTTTTGTCATCATGGATGTAGTGTTGGTAAAAACAAGCAGGCATGGCATAATCCACCATTGTGCATGAAGAAATTGGTAGAATTATGTCCTGTGATGCATTTTGCTTATTTCTAAGCCCACTAGAGACCTGTACATCATTCTCTAGTAGATGCCAGAACCTAAAATGCAGTAGTCCAAACAGAGCTGAGCACACAGAAGATGTTCTGCTTCTCAACAGATAAACCCTACCTGTGTAGCCCATGAATTTTCCGGGGATTTCTTGATTGCAGCATCGACTACAGAAGATCTGCCCACAAAGTCGACAGTGGTGCCTCCGCCGGAAGGTAGTGAATTTCTCACTGCAGTCATAGCATTCTTTGCACTGGCTGTCAGGCATCCAGTACTGCTTCAAGTCACTGTCCTACAATGGAAGGCAGCAGAGAAAAACTTTTTTTTGTAAATAAAAAAGCATGTTTAGATTCATGATTGCTTTATAGACTGTGCACACGAAAAGGACAATTTCATATTGTGTGTGTGCACGCTCTTGTGTATGTGTATAAGCACACATGCACAGATAGGATTTTTCATGTAGTTCTATAAGGAGCCAGAAGGCCGGGAGAATTCTTAACTGCGAGAATAAATCTAGTAAGCCTTTGCTTTCTTGATCCAAGGCGGAAGCAAAGCAGATAAAAACTATCACGAGCTGTACATAAAGGTCAAGAAGAAACAAACATATGAAGTACTGATTGCTCTTCCCTCTCACGACAGGCCCTCAACTAGCACAGTTTACAAAAAAAAAAAATAACAAAACCAAAACCCACACATTAGTTGAAGCTGTTATCCAGGCGTAAATCAAGTTACCAGTTCATCAGTGCAGGAAGATCATTTCAACAGCTAATACTGGGATGTACTTTGAAAGGATACATGCAAAAAGTTTTGTTATACGATCAAATTCTTCAAAACCTCAGTAAACAGTTGTAAAACCCTGTGTCCCAGATTGATGTTGTTTCAAAACGCCAGGTTAACGGCTATGTGAAGACAACTGTGGAATACACATTCAGCAGATAATGACATATACTGATTTACAGCACGGGTGCAACCACAGGAATTTTTCTCTTGTTTTTAAGACTTGAAAACAAAGAGTTAAAACTTCCATTTGTTGTTGTAGCTATAAACAGAGCAAGACAAATCTCTCAATTACGATTCTGAGCACACCAGCTACAATTACCATGGATGGAGACAACTGCTGATGGTCACGTGACAGCTCTGACTGTGAAACACTCTTTGCTAGAGTGCAGTTCTGGCAATAAGCCTTTTCAGAGGGACTGAATACTCTGGGTTTTTCTTAGGAAATGAAAGTGCTGCAAGAATTTTCTCAAAACAGCATGAGAAGAGAGTAACCAGAGAGAAGAAAGGTGATCCGTACTCTGATTTTCACATAACCAAAAAAAAAGCACACCCCGAATTGCAGTTTATTTTTGCATGTTCACAAAGTAGAGCTTGACAGAGCTGCCAGATCGATTTTGAGACCAAAACAGCTATGATCAACAAGACAACAATTTTGTGCTGTCCTCACCCAAAAAAACTCGTACAGAAAGAGGTCGAAGACTGCTCAAGGGAGTCTAGTATTCAAGAAAGTCTAGAAATTTTTAAGATGAACACTAAGCTTCAAGCACGGAAAGATGCAGTGAAGAGCTTTGCCAAGAAACTGCTGCAAAGCTGCATTGGATGCCGATTAACAGTTTTTGCTGCAGCTCTGCATGACAAGCCAAGTCTCTGGTTCTGCCACACAGAGAGCGGCTGTTCCAAGCAGCAGTGCCTCTGCCCACCGTCTCTCCCGCATTGCCTCTGCCCTACTTGCACTTGACTGGGTGTTTAGAAACCCAGCAATTGCTGGTGACACCTTCCAGCTCTCTGCCTTGCTCAAGTCAGAGCCAACACTGACAAGAACATGACAAGAACAGCCTACAAGGAAGGGTTCAGAAAAGAAGTCTGGCCCCCATTAGCAGCAGAGGTTGATTAGAGCAGCACCTTCCAGGATCTGACACATGCCTTCTACAACAGTAAAGTGGTCTCCTGAAGAGACAGGCCAAGTCCACAGCAGGAAGAAATTGTTGCCTGGAGTAACTCAAGCAAGACATGGCTGCAGTAAAGGGCGGTGATGCATTACCATTTGTACAGAAGTTAGCATGCCGACAACTAACATACCGCTTTCAGAGAGAGATTTAGACATATTCATTTACTGCTGCATCCTGTCTGTTTGAGCACTTCTCCAATAGCTTCAGAAGCTGCCACAAACTAAAATATTAGTAGAGGCCACACTCAATGCCCTGCTTACTGCAATGAAAGGCTTTTGTTTCACCCTCAAAAATATCACCCTTTCTACCAAAGCAAAGTTACTCTTACAAGCAGAATAGCATTGGAAGCTAAGTGAGTTTACTCAAAGTCTACCTGCAAAAGCTACCAGGCCAAAAGCCTTTTTCCTCTTCATTCAGTTTAATTAAATGTACTTTTGCCTTGTTCGTGTCTTCTCCCAGATACAGCTATTTATATCGTCACGTATAAATAGTTGTGGCTTCTTTTCTCAACTAGATCCTCCTCTTAAAGGCATGGTCCAACACAGCAGAGGGAGGTGATATCAGAAAGTCAGTAGCAACCACCAGACCCTTATCCAGCTGAATCAAAACTGATTACCAGGACAAGCCTTTCAAGCAAATATTGCTGACCAATCATTACCACAGTAAGTAGCAGATTTAATTCATCCTTAGAATTCTCATTATTATTTGTGACAGTCAATGTGTTTCACCTGCCCATGGTTAGCCTTCAAGGGAGAAAACCATCAGGTAATACTAGATTAGGTAATACAGAAATGGGAAGGAGTCAAAAATGAGAGCATCTGGTCCAAGTTCAAGAAGCTGAGCAACTGCAATGTTTCACTCCCACAATATGACAGATGTTTAACATGTCAAAAGTCAGTGTCAACTTAAATTGTTTCCCCTGCGCTCACACAATGATTTTTGAGTTTATTCACTCATCCTTCAAACATCTGAAAAAATCCCTGCAATGTATCTAAAAATTAAGCTCAGAGAAGCCCAGTAAACAGTTCAGTTTCTAGATAGTTTGGCCTACAAATGCCTCAGAAGAAGTACCTGGCTCTTCCCTTCCATGATTTCTTTGAGGCGCTTTAAAACGGTGCTGAGGCTTCTTAACTGAACTGCTGTTCGAGGATCATGACCTCCAAGAGGCGGTTCTACTTTCCTTCGATTGTCTGAAAGGGAAGGGAGAGTAGTATTCATTTCTTCCATGGTACATCAACATTCACATCACAACACAATAGCCCGTTAGGGAGAGAAATGTTCACATACATATGCACTTTACAAAGTTACAGCGTCTATCACTGCTTGCCCTTGCACTCTTCTCCCCCAAAAGGAGCTTCTGATGCCAGATTGCTTGCTTTGGCTGACATTTTAAATGCCATCCTCTGTGTTTAAAAGAACCGATTTCAGTTCTCTGAGAATGAAAACATCTTTTAAAGACGCAAAGTTATTTTCAACTTAATATATGAACCTTGTAACAGTCTTTTAGAAAGCACTAAAGTCTCACTTTAGAATGCCCTCTAGGATATTAATACTTAAAAAATAATTGCAACAATATTCATATTCATTCTAGGACTGGTGTAAGTCAATGCCTTAACCTGAAGTTATTTATAAATGATTACAGCAAATCTCAGGACTCAATTGCTCAGTTTCTATTAGAAACAGTAACTCAGAATAAAATGCATTCAGAAGTTAACATTTTTGAGGTATTTTGTTTTGTTATTTTCTAAGAAAAAAGCCAAATTGTTGAGAACTTGTACAGTCATTCTTGATTAACTATAGCAAAGAGATTCCTGAATAAAAAGGTAATGCAGTTCATTTCTTTCCTATAAAATGCCAGATTACTTTGAAGCATTGCTGTACAAGTTACAAATAGGATTCTTCTCTCCAGAAGGATCTGCAAACACAGTGCTCTAGTTACCTGAACATTTAAACATTTTCAGAATCACTTTTCTACATCAACAACTTTTCTGAATAGTTTAAAGTTTCTTACCAGCTTCGCTGCTCTCCATCTGACTAGCATTTTATTTTGATTCCCCCTAGTACAGGAAGAACAGACATGGCTGCTTTCTGTTTACTGCTTTAGATACCACTGATGTCAGCAGGAATGCTGACAGCACTAGAAGCCTGTTAACCATTGCGGTGCAGTAACCACTAGGCTATTCCTTTCTGTGCAGATCAAAATCCTTAGAGTAATGTGATAAAACTGTGGGATTCCATGACTCCTCTTCAGATTCTTAGTACGTATTTTTAGTTTATCAACCCAGAGGTGCTTAATGACCTATGTACGACAAAGAATCCACAACAGGAGATGATTTTAAAGAGATTCTAGAGTGCTTAAACCCAGTTCTGTGGCTAGCCACTTCGAATTTATTTTTTTAAAAAAATCAAACAGATACACTTTTGGACAGTGCCAAGTTGAGTATTTTAGGGTGATTAAAGGGTCTTTAATATTTCAAGAAAACATTGATAACACCATAGAAACCTTTGGCTCCTCCTTACTTCTATCACAAGATACTTCCTGGACTTTCCTGCTGTAACTTTTGAATTCAAGAGTATCTTCTTTCCAGGAATGTTCCTTCCAATTCAAAAAATTGCTATCAGGCCTCCTGCCTAACTAGCTACCAATCTTGTCAGGTAAGCAATTCCCACAGTATGAACATATACAGCACTGAGGAAATGCCACAGGTAACTCCACACTGGTTCTCTTGTTGGTTAAATGCCCTTTTCTGTGTTACAAAAAAAACAACGTCAAAAGGATGTCATCTACATTAGAAAAAGCACGCCATCAGTAGTAGGAGGAGCACATGGCTAACCTGTTTATACTAGAGAAGCTGACCAATTCTCAGATTAAAATTCAGTTGGCTCTTTTCCTTTTCAGTCACGTGATTTCTCCCTTTCTGGGAGTATAGCAAGAATGGAAGAAGTTATCTTTCCTGCAGCACAGGACACATTGTGTCTAAAACACCATCCTTATAAAAGAATTCACATGTATCAATCTTAGATTAACTCTTACTCCTGATCCAAATTCCATGACTATAAATACCACAGCCATTTTCTCAGTTAATGCACGCACAATTTACAGATGTATATGTTTTCAGCATTGTAACTGTATTTCCTTATTTCACCACTAAATCTGCAGAACTCACATTCCCTTCCACAAACACGGAAAATAAGAGTATTTTTCTTGCTTTGCCCACATCATCATCCCAACTGCCATCAGTTGCACTTCTGAAGAGATTTCATATCTTCTTTTGATTTGATCCCACAAATCAAAGTGAGAGTTGACCATGCTTACACATCTAAGTAGTGGTAAGCTTTTTTAGCGCTCCTGAAGCAGCAAACTCTGTATATGCTACTAAAAAAAAAAAACCCCACACAAAAAAACACCCACCCCAAAAAAAAAAAACCCACGCACCCCACCAGCCACAATTAAAATTACACACAAGAAATTAGGTTTTTAAAATAAAATTAAACTTTATTTAAGTGTTATTTAATCCGTTATGACAACCAGATCAGCTCCACAATCTTTTACTTGTCATTGTCCAACCAGCACAAAAACAGCTGCAGGAAGTCAGACAGCTTCCTCATGGTTTTAATTATATTATAGAGTCCTTATACTTTCTCAGTCCACAACTCTACCATATCTTCATCCACTTATTCTTCTTCCCTAGCCACACACTGATACAAGACAGTCATTTTTCACTTGATATCATTTTGCATTTAACAAACAAAAGACAGCTGCATCTCAGCCCTTCAATGTAACACACCAACATGAGTGTGGAACACATCTTTTCAGGACTACCAGTTTATGCAGCAATTTTGTTTTTCCTATCCATTCCCTTCCCATCTACACGTTCACTGAACAAAACCAAACGAACTCCATCTAGATTTCCAATTTGAATTATTTCTAACCTATTTATCCTTCTTAAGTTAAAAACTAACTCCTACAGCTAAAAAAAAAAAATTTTCATATTTCAACAGTAACCCTCATCCTTCCTATATGTATTCATCACTGCTGATCCCTGGCAAAACCTATACATCTTCTGAAATACTACATGTTTTTCTCCTCATTTTCCTACTCTCACCACCTGAGCTGTGATCACTGGGAAGGAACCTGCAATACCATTCCAGCTATGATTACCTACTCAGTACACTCTTCTGAGTTCAGGCCACAGAAAGATTTGCTCAGTAGGTCACACAATTGTTCTGCGTCCTCAGTTACTGAATCACTGAAATATATTTTTCCAGAGTTTCTTTCATGACCCTATGTATTTTAGCATTCATTTTACAGTGAATGACAAGTCAAAAACACTATGAGAACTTTGTTCCAACTTAACTGCTAGTTTCAGTTTACAGGAAGAGAGCTGACCATACGCTAACACAAGAGCTACAAGAGAGCTTCACAGTTTCAACTATAAACAAATACCTCTGCCAGGGATACCACAGTTTCACTAATACAAATCAACATGAATTGCTTTCTAGTTATTTGCTGCCAAAGCATATAATTTCCTACTCAAGTTCACTACCACAGTTCAAACATCACATCTTCCTCAAGTCACTGCCATACAAAGAACATGACATACATGAAAAGTATGATAGCTGTCCTTAACTTCATTTTACAACATGCATTTTCATTTTTAAAACCTTTTTCAATAGAAAAGATGCTCTAGTAATAAGTCATGTTCTTTATGATTCCCAGTGACCACCACATGCTTTCTTCAGGCCTTCTTCCCCCTCGTATGATCGTTGGCTTTTCCTTACTCCTACTAAGCTCCTTTGCCACTCCCTATTACTGCCAGTCTGCTGCAATTGTCTAGCATTCACAGCATTATCCTGCGTGACAAGGGTAACAAGCTAGAAGTCCTTTTACTACCAATGCTCCGTTCTCCAATTGGTCGGCATTTCTAGTTCACCTTAAACTGGATTTGCAAGCTGTGACATTATCTCAGTGTGAGACTATTTTGGTTCAATCCAGCACCTTGAAAGCACTCAGCTGACAGCATACACAGACACGCGCCGTCCAACATAACCAGCTGGGCCCACTGTCACTGTAGAAGTGACACCACCTCCCCAGCACCCTGCTCCAGCACATGAGGATGCAACAGATTACCCAAAAGGGAGGCCACAGAAGTCAATGCAGAGTCTCAGCACTGGTTCTTCAGCCATACAACCCACAAAGCATCTCTGACCAGCCAGGCATCCAGCAGCTTTTCCTATTTTCACAAAAGCCAGTAAGGTGCTATTATAACGTTTTCGTGTAAGCAGTCCTGAAGGGAAGCACATAACTGAAATCCTGCATATTTTATGCTAGACAGTTTCCTACAAAAGCCACCATCCCTCCATGTTGTTCTGTGCTTCCAGTTGTCAGCCAGCGTGGTCTCTGAGCAAGAAGAATATCTGCTGTGTAGACAGTGCAAGCTAATGGACATATGAGGGGTGGGAGTCAGCATCTTCAGGGGCAATTTCATTCCATCACTGTTTAGAGGCACCAGAGCCTTTTATTTATTTATTCATTTCAGTTTGCTTAAACCTGGCATGTTATTTAAATTCAAGTAGGCTAGAGAGACCTTTATGAAGGACTTAAGCATTTTCCTGCCTACGCTTGCAGATGTTATGAAGTTTGAGTAATGGCCAAGCCCAGAGAGACAATTACAGGCCTGCAGATACAAGGTGGCAAGAAAACTCAACTAGATTAGACACCTCGCTGTCACTGAACTGAGTGGGTGAACTGACCTACCAATCTAGGTGTTTATGTAAATTACTTCTTTTCATTCTTTAGATATGAGAATAATTTCTAAGATTATTTGTGCAGCCCAGCATCAGCTGCAATGGCAGAAGTAAAATTCTCCTCTGCTCAATGCTCAGAAATCCTGAGAGACCTGATTATTAAGCACTTTTTAAGACAAAAGAAGGCATGAAAATTAATTTTCTAAAGTTTGCTTCAAAAAAAGCAATGCCTGATTTTTGGAGAGGGAGATGCAAGTATTTTTCCCCTCTTCAAGTACAGTGAGATGATCTGAAAAATCCCCCTGAAACCTCCTCACCAATCCAGTACACTTTTACTTGCATTACACAGAGTTCATGTTTGTTACAGCATCGAGGTGACCCAGGCCACTCAGCACCCAGTATCACAGAAATCTCTTCAAAAAGCCAGCAATTCCTGCTTGGTCTAACTTTACTTCTTTCCAGGCTGACTCATCATCACATTTTTCCAAGCGTACTTTCATGCAAACCAGGACATGAATGGAGGTCCTGAAAAGGAGTTGGAATAATGCAGCAACAGTTCCTCCCCCACACCTTAGACTAAGTCTTACTTCCCTGGCTGCCGACTCCCAGTGGAAGTCAAACAGCAAGATTATTTCTGCCTTCTGAGTACCAAACAACCTACCTCACCTAAAGGTTTCTAACCTGTAATCCCCAGATAATTTCCAAGTGATTTACAAGAGGTAACTAAGAATGAAGTAAAGTAAATTGGCAAATCGGCCAAGAGCACACTGCTATACTTGGGGCATTTGAGAAAAAGCTTTAAAAAAACAAAACAAAACAAAAAAATCCCCCGCTTAATTAGTTTGTTGTGACAGGTACAACTGAATAGCACAAACATTACTAGAGGGCAAGGAGGAAGATGATGAACGTGTTCAACTAAGACAGCATGCAAATGACTTAGATGAAAATTTGGCTGGTTATTTGTACTGGACTTTTGCCTGGTTACCAAGACTAGACATCATATAAACCCCATACACATTAACAACGTTTAAGATCCGATTTGTTTGCACTAAGTACCATACTCTTGGAAATACTGTCTTACACAGGATTTTTACCCAGCTTAGCAGTTTGCTCAAGGCCATCGCAAACGGCTGACAGTAACCAGGCAGATCTCAAGAGGGACCCCTGCAATCTACTTACTAGCTCTTCCAGATCTTCACAAAGCCATTACACAGTTGCACCTTTGAGATCACATTCAATTCCCATTCCAGCTAAAAAGAGATTCAGTATGGCATGTGGCAACAGTTCCAAGGTTAGGAATAAAAAAGGTTTAGACACAAGTTCCTACTAAATTCTCCTCAGAACAGCCACAAGCAAAAACCTGCATTTATAACTCCCTTGAAGACACAATTATCAACCCCGTTCAGACTGAGCTCTGAAGTTACAGTTTGCATGTGGCTGTTAAGAAACTGAAGTCTCTCAAGACAAAGCAGAAATTTTCAGGATCAAGGTTCAAGTGACTAAGACATTGGATGTGTTTTGGCAGCCTCTTCTGTTCCAGACTGTTTTGTAATTGAAACAGCAGAGCCCCAACAACAGTGTCTTGCTGGAACACTAAGAAGGGTGGAGGGAACATGCTTCTGAGGTTAAAGCGCGACTAGAAGCAGCGTAGCCTGATACCAAATTCTACTATCAATCTAGACAGCCAACGAACCTTTCTTCGCCTTCTTTCACCTCACTCTGAAGCATCCCAGACTGGCTAGTACAACATTCCCTTGTATCACAAAGAGCTGAAATTACCCAGGGTTGTGGAAGATCTTCTTTGCAGCTCTCCAGTCAGTTGTTTTTTGTAAGGAACCGGTGACCTCAGAGACTGAGCCCTGGTGGGATGCTGAGGACTGGACCAGCCACCACTCAACACTTGTGGGTCACTCTGTCCTGCCTCTGCTCTCTCTGCTGGAGATGAAAGCCTGCCATCATCTGGAGTTGACAAAAAGCAAGAAACCAACTGTTCAGACATGATAAAGAAAACCAGTAGTGCATGCAAAACTAAGGGTAAAAAACTCTCATAAATAGCTCATTTGGATCATGATTATACATAACAAAAGCCATGAATTTTTAGTCTGAAAAGTACCATACAAAACACGGAAATAGGTCAGTATGTAGAACTTGTCTGTCAAGGCCCAGGCTGTTTCAGAAATATCCCTAATGTGAAAAGTGTCTAAAAAAAACAAACTGGCAAGCATGGATTATTCTTGCTATATGGAATAGCTACGCTTGGTTATCAGCTTCTGCCCTGAAAAGAGTTTTTCAGTTATGTTAGAAGCCAGTACTGAGGTTACATTAAAGTTACCACAGCCTTTAATAAACCACCCTTTTCCATCAGAGGATCAAGTATAGACAGGTTCTCATTGACTCCAGTAACATGCCCGTTTAACATGCCCGTTTCATGTGCTGTTTCAAGGTTGTTTTCCCATTCTTTCAACACAATACTTTGCTGACTCCAGCTGCATTTGTCAAACAAGTGAAGCCAATATTGACCACATTTTATGTTACTTTCAATGAATTAATAATGACAGGTGATATTCTACTATACAAACTAATAGCAGTCATACCAAGTAATTATTTTTCATTTGCATAAGAGTCTGAACAGGTCAGTTTGCTTATGCAAAAAGCTATCTTGGCCCTTTTTCCCTAGCCTAAACATTGCAGAAGTATGCTTAGCAGAATTGGATAATAAACAGACTAAACAAAAGCAGCTGACCAGTTTGCCACCTCCAGCAAAGAGATACAGAGTTTTTGTACAAAACCAAAGTGCATTCATTCACCACCCTTTTACAGTATATTTCTCTGAAACAAAAAAGAAAAACTCACATAGTTCTTTAAGAGCCTGCCTACTCTTAAATAGAATAGAAGTGTTTCATGATACATGTAGTACAAAGGCCAAAATCAAGCAGTACTTTTTAATACACAAAACTTTCACAACACTTCAGACCTCTTGATGGGGAACACCTAAGCCATGCAAATTAAGGGTGTACTTCCTGTAAATACACTGCTTTATTGCAGCTCAGCTGCCACCCAGCTGAAGGTACAAGATGCACAGGAAGGTGAGGAGTGGAGGACGTCTGGAGTAAGAACTTGCATTGGAAAGACAGGCACAAATTTTGCCTATATAGGCTGGCAGAGAGTTACTCCTGCTTTTAGCCCCAAAAACTTCATACAGGCAAAGGAAATCCAGATGCCCAGCTAAACAGCTATACAGTACCATCTGCTAACTGGCTTGTCTCTGACCTTCATAGGCAGCCACAGATTTCTAGCTGCAAGATGCTGGCTATCTTCTCCCACAGCAAAGCTCTACAAAAGCAAGACGCAACACCCCTCACAAAAGAACTGACTCTCCATCCATTTGGCCAGCCATCTGACATTATGCTCTTATATTCAGAGGTGTTTTTACAAGTTTATGTGGCAGCAGAGGGCATCAATAGAACAGACAGCACGCGCAATCCATGCACGCGCATTCCCCAAAGCACCTACCTTTGCTGAAACGGAAGAGATTTACAAAAGAGCTGTAGGCTGATTTAAAAGGAGGCTCATCCTGGTCAGGAGTCAGGGGTTTGAAGTGAGTGAGATGAGACGGACTACTAGGAGAATGAGGTAGATCACTGGTAGAGTCCAGTGTTGGAGACCGTTTGTCATCTGCAGCCATTTCACGTGCCCTGGAAAGAGTTCAGCAACATGCATTATACACAGAGTGGTGAAACAGAACATCTTCAGTCAACTGAAGAGGAGGTGTCTCATTAGATGCTAGACAGGGGACATTCACCCCATCTACCACAGACATCTGCTATTAGCACAGGTCAAGAGTGACAGAGTTAGGACATGTCCCCTGTCTAGTCATCGGCAAGAGACCACCATCTCTGCAGACAGCAATTCAGAGCTCCTAGTTAAACATCCAGAGCAATCAAAGTAAGCAAACAGCCACTACACTGTCTGACGACACACTCCGGTTGCTGTTTTATGGGAACTTAAGTTTTCAAATGGAGACTCTGCATGTGTATCACAAAGAAGTTTTAACTTCAGGCTCAAGAGAAGAGTTGTCAATGCTGTGACTTCTGCAGCCCTTGTAACAAGAACACTGAAGACAGGCATGCCTGAGCAAGCACAAAACATACTCCTCGTTCAGCCCGGCTAACTTCAGAATGAGAAATAGAATGAATTGTAAACAAAAGCAGGACTAAAGATTAAGTGGTGGCACACTGCTTCCTTCCCCTCCGCTCTACAGTACAGGGTCTTGTGCAAGTTACCAGAGAAGCAACCCAAACTGTGGTTTATTTGTTGTCATATCTAACCCCTCCCAACTTCCTTGTTTTTGAGTAGCTACATTAAGGAAAAACAAACAAACAAACAAAAAAACAAGCCACATTCTATATTAGGGGAAGCCATACTTGTTAAGCCTACTTGCTGTGTACCAAAGCCTTCATACCGCCAAGAGTCATATTTTCCCACAGCCCATATTCTTTAACCTCAATACATACCTGGTTTCTTCCATTCCGCCTCACTAAGTCTGCACTTCTAGCCTGCTAGGCTAAGGTGCTTACTACCTTCATCTTTCTTTAAGCAAGACTTAGTGAAACATTTGACAGAGCAGGTACATGGGGAGCTGATGGAATCTACAAGTGACAGCTGACTTTCACCCGTGCCAGCGATCAAAACCCTGTCTGAGTCTACCTCCTGCTTAGCAGCTGATACATGCTCCTTCATGAAATACCAGCTTCCAGTTTCCACAACTGCTCCCTAGAATCTACAGGCATATTTTGCTGACTAGAACATTTTCTTCCAAGTTCTAAGAAGCCACACTAAAAATCTATACAGTCAGGAGAAAATCCACATGGTTGACAAGAGACACTGGAAGTGCATTGCACTGCATGCAGCTCATGTGGCAAGGTTTGACCACTCCTACAACGAATGCACAAAAGATGGTATCTGCAAGTCAATCATATGACTTCTCAGTGGACTTTTGCTTGTTGCTCTGTATAGTAAGCACCTTTAGCTCTGAGTTTCTCCTGATAGTCACATATCCTTAAGAAATAAAACAGAGAGACATCATTCACAAAGTTTCAAAAGAAACTTTGGTCAGGTTCTTCATGTAAGGTTGAGTCTTAGTCTGGAATGCTTCTGCATCCCTCTCCCCTGTAGGTCATGGTATTTTTTGCTGTTGTGCATTTCAGCAATATCATTCCAACAGCAGATTATTTGAACACGCTTAAACACCAGAGTTCATAGAAAATGCCTTAAGAACATATCTTCAGATAAATTTGGAATTGTTTCTTCAATACTTAAAGCAACTGAAAACTTGCTTTTTAAATGTTGAATGTCCAACAGTGCTGTGCTCTCACACACATTACCACATTAAAAATGCCGTTATGAAGTCAACCAGAAGTTTTATAGGAAACTATGTTCATCTCTCAGCAACTGGCTATAGCCTGGCAAGACAAAAAAAAAACAAGGAAGTCTCTGAACTTGCATACATCATATATGTGATTATGGAAAAAGAGACTTTAGCTTCAAGGGAAAAAAAAAACACCCAGTAATCGCTTCTATGACAGCAGTACTAGCCTAATTAAAACAGATTGAAAAGAAGAGCACTGTACTTGGCATTAGCTCCAGAAATACTTGGATTTTCTGTGCTGCACAATACATTAGCTATGGAGTGCATCCCCCTTTCTTAAAGTGCTTTAGTTCTCTCGCTAAAAGGAGAACATTCCCCCGTTCCCCCCTCCCCTCAAGAAACAGGGAAACAGTCACTTATTTGTATATTGTAGGAAATCAGAAAGCAAGGCACACATATCAACAGGCACAAAACCAGACCACATCTTCCTCAGGATCCTCACCAAACAGCCACCTTAGGCTGCAACGTCTTCAGCGATCACCAACTCATCACCGATAAAACGCCAGTACGGGTGTGAACCTCCATACCTGCTCAGCAGTTACATCCAGAACGGCTCTGTGACACCCCGCACCCCACAGGTGACCACAACCGCGCAGTGCCAGAAGGGCCCAGGCACTCCTTGCTACTTGGATGTTACTCCCGGGCACCTGGCTAACACACCCCGGGTGTAAAAGCTCAACAGTCGTAATTTACACACAACTGCACGCCACACACCCTTCACTTCCGACCTCTGCGCCGGAGCCACGCTGACCGCTTTGCTTTGCCCTCCGCAGAGGGGATACCCCTGCCCTCCCCCGCCACAGACACGCACCCGCCCAAGGCGGCTACCGCCCGCCTGGCATGGCGGACCCGGAAGATCACCTGCGACGGTAAGGGAAGGGAAGAAGGAAGCAGCGGAAAGCTGCTCGCAGGCAGCGGCCGCGCAGCAACCCCCGGGCCAGCCTAGGAGCGCCGCCGCCAGCCGCCATCAGCGACCGGGCCGGGCCCCACAGAGAGGGCTCGCGCACCTCGCGGAGCCACTACCGCGGGCCCAGGCAGGATCGCCCGGTCCCGGACGGTCTGTCCTCACCTGCTCCCCGCGGAGCGGCGTTGCGGGTGCCGGTGCAGGGTGCCGGGGCGCAGGCCCAGGGCGGCACCGCCTCTTTTCAACCACCTCCCCCCCCGCGCCCCGGCTCCGCGCCGGCCCGCTCCCCCGCCCCGCCCCTAGCAACCCGCCGCGCTGCCGCCAGCCCTACCCAATCGCCCGCCGATGACGGCGCGCCACGCCGAGGCATCGCCAATCGAGACTGGGCGCCAATCCACCCGCGGGCCGCGGCCGTTGGGGCGGGGCCGCGGGGGCGGTGTCCTCCGCACCCCCTGCCCTGCAGCCGCCCCGCCCTGTCACTGCGCACCGCCCCGCGGCCCTCCTCCGGCTCCGCGCAGCGAGGAAGCTCCTCCCGGGGGTGGCAGTTCCAGGCTGCCACAGCGGGAGCCGCCGCCAGCCTGGCAGCGGGCGGAGCCCGGGGCGGCGGGTGTGTCCCCCCCCCCCCCCGGGGTTCCTCCCCGGCTCCTACTCCTCGCCTCGCCCCGGCCCCGGAGGGGCGCCCTCTCCTGCCCCTCAGGGTGGGGAGCCCCGCTACTCGGGCCCGTAGTGCCGACACGGCCGCCTCCGCGCCAGCCAACGTGTCCGTGCCCGCCCCTGTGTACGCGTACCCCTTGGGCTGGGCCCTGGCGCCGTTCCGCCGGGACCCCGCGGCCTCGGGCAGGCCAGCACAGCGCTGCGGGCAGGGTAGCCGCCTGCACTCTCGCTGGGGCTCGCTCCAGCCAGCCCGGGCACACTCGACCCCCCTCAGTGCCTAGGCCTTCGTGCCCGCCAGCGACATCAGCTTCCCTGTGGCGACGCAGGCCGCTTACTGCGGCTGTCTCGGGAGAGCGCGGAAAAGGCCCGGCTCGGCGGCCAGGCCACCGCGCTGCGGGCTGCCTGGCACAAGGAGGCATCGGCGCGCAAAACCCGCGCAGACCCGGCGGGGCGGGCACCGCCACGGGCCGGCCGGCAAGCCACGGCGCAGGCGCGCCTGCGGGCCGGGGCCGAGCGGCCGCTCCCCCCGCCCCCGCCTCGCCGTCGGGAGGAGGGGCCGTGCCGTGCGGGGCGGGCGGGGCCGGCAGGGGGCGCCGCGGCGGCGGGGCCGGGCGGTGGCGGGGCGCGGCCCCATAAAAGGCCCCGCGCACAGCCGGGCCCCGCATCGCCGTGAGAGCCGGACCGGCAGCGGCTGCAGGTAACGGGGCTCGGCGCCTCAGGGCCCCGCGGTTGGGGCGGGATGGGGCCGCACCCTGTGTCCTTCCCTCCTGGGCGCGGCGTCCCCCGCCCTGCAGAGGGGCCCCGAGAGGGTGGTTTTGTGTTTTAAGGGCTTTTTTCTGGCGGTTCGGGGCGGGAGCTCCGCGGCAGGCTGTCTGCCCGGCAGCCCCTCCCGTCGCCGGTATCGCTGAAGACGCCTCGGGTGTTGAGGGGGTGCTTTTACCCCGGACTCAGTCTCCCCGGCCCGGGGCTGGGCTTTCTCCCCTCGCAATCCAGATGTCTCTCGGTAGTCGGTAGTGTCACTTGCTGCCGGTTGCGCTTAGGGCCCCTCGCGTATCCCGGAGCAGCCCTCCTGGGCTGGGGGCAGCGCCCCCGGTCACTGCCGTGCTGGCTAGGCCCGACAGCGCCTTGCTCAGGTGGTGCCAGCGCCTGGCTTGTGTGCTGCCGGCTGCAGCCCGCGGCCTGGTCCGCAAATCCTGGCTCTGCCAGAAGAGCTAGCCTGCATCGCGTTGTCAGGGGCGGGCTGCGTGCGTGCATGGAGGGCAATGCAGCCGAAAAACAAGTGCAGGCAAGATCTCGGTTAGTGACAACGATCTGCACTGCTCTCCCTAGGAGCATGCCTGATCTGAAGAGATGTTCTGTAAACCTGAATTAAGGAGTTGTTGCAATAGCTAATTATTGACTGTAGACCCTGAGTCCTTCCTGAGGACCAAGGAGTATTTGGAAATTCAGAAAGTTTCTTCTAAGCTGCCTTGGCTGAATGCCTAGATTAAGTGTATTTAGAGAAGGGTTGCTGTAGGAGAAAGACCTTGCTGACGTTTGGCAATTCTGGAGAGTATAAAATCAAAGGGGAAGAGTGACAGAAAGAGTTGACTCTACGGAATGTGTGCTCTCTAGAGGAACCTCGTGGCATGTTGACTCTGGAGCGCAGAAGAGGGATGCTGCTGCAGTACTGCCCCTGTACATAGAGAAACTGGGGACATCAGTGCTTGAGGAGGGGAAGAGTACTGGGGCCATGATCAGATAAATATGTAGGATGCTGTCAGAGTTGTTTAAGAAGCTGCTGTTTCCACATATCAGTGGAGAGGTAGCTCAGTGGAGGTGTGTCTCATGTACCTTTGTGTTCCCCTTGTGACAGCAGCACCATATAGGTCTGAAGCCAGCTTTGCAAAACCTATTAATATGACTGACAGTCTGATTTGTCTTATTTAAGTAACCACAAAACAAGTGATGATGGGTGGGTGTCTGTGTATGTCTTGGCTTAAATGAATTGCAAAGTTTCTCAGACTGTGTAAGTGCCAAAAGCAAAACTGAGTTTCTTGAGTAGTAATCCTGTGCCTAGGCCATGGGAGTGTGATATAGTCCTTATTTAGATAGTCACAATTGAAAATTGGGCCCAAAATACTTGCATAAATAAACTGAGTTCAGAGTGTGGTCATGTGAAGTTAAAGTTTTCCATGAGGACTAGAGAGGCCTAATATAAGCCAAAATATTATCTTTCTTTGGGATAGGAGTGCCTCAGACTAGTTAATTTTTCAGGTTTATGTGCTTGTAGTAAATAGAGTCTCAGTAACTCACAACCTCATTTAACTTTTTTTTTTATTTTTTGTTCTTTAAAAAGTTTGGAAAAGCTTGGTGCAGTAGCTAGAACATAGGTTAGAAAGTTTATTCTCTTCCCAGACTAAAAATGTTTAATGGATTGGATTTTGAAAATACAGCAAAAGTTAGTTTAATTAAAAAAAAAAAAATTGAACCAGGGAGCAGCCTCCCCATGTGCTTGTAATCTGGGGCCCTTGCATTGCAAACCTCAAACTTCTGAATAACTTCATCTAGATGAATAGACTCTGTGTACAGTAGGACCCCTCATTCTGGATGAAACCATTCATGGACCTCGGTATCTATGAGACTGCAACCTCAGGCACAAGGACTTGGTATCTCACTGTAGTATCCTAACAGCTGTGTACAAGAACGGGGCTGTCTTGGGGGGAGGAACTTGCCAAGTCATAGCTCTTGCATAATCAGAGCTGAGAAGTGAGAAACTGTGGCCGTTGGAAAGCAGGGCACTGTGTTAGAGCAGTTCAGTGGCTTGTGGGGTTGGGTTTTGTCAAGGAACAAAGTGCAAATAGAAGGGCAGAGTTCAGGTTTATTTTTTGAGGCTTTGTGAACAAATATCTTGGGAAACCTCTGTTCCATACAGAAAACAAATATGTCCAGTATTTATTTTAACAGCAGAAATAAAGCTTGCCATGAGAAGGTACTCTTGATGTGGCCCTTGGATTTCTGTACCTGTTTCCTTCCTTCCTGGGGAAGGAAGCTAATAAAGAAGCTGACAATGTATTAATCTTAACAGTGCCAGCAATATGAGCTGTCATTAAAATAATGTCTAACCCCTGTTTTTCAGAAAAAGGGAGAGAAACAGGCCACTGGACTAGAACTTATGAAGTCTAATAATAAACAGCGCTCATCTATTTCTGTGGAATTTGGGGGAAGAGTTTGGTCATGCTTTCAAATTCTTCTGTACAACCATAATTAAAAATCATGCCCTTAGAACAGATGCCCTTAAATCTCAGATATTAACCTTTATTTTTATCCTCGGATAGATCTCCCTAGGAGCTGGGGCTTTAAGAAGAATACCAGTTAGCATGTAACTAGGGATAAACTGTGGTTGTTTTAGGAGAGATCCTGTATGCTATGTTAGTACCTCTCTTATAGTTGTGTTGTGAAAATGCAGGATACATGTATTGGTGATGCATGTTGGCCGTTTTTAACTTAGGTTGGTTTTTTTTATGTCTATTGCAGCTCAAGATGTCTAAAAAAATCCATGGAGGCTCTGTTGTGGAGATGCAAGGAGATGAAATGACACGAGTCATCTGGGAACTGATTAAAGAAAAGCTGATTTTTCCTTACGTAGATCTGGATTTGCACAGGTAATGGCTCTTTATGACACACAGCCACTTCGTACTGCAATTTGCATGTGTCATTAGGCATTGATCATGTTTCACTTGGCACTGAGAGCCTTATACCTCCTCCTGCACTAGTGCAGAGAGGCTAACTAGCCCTTTTTATACTGGTAAAGTTCCCAGCAGACTCCCCTGGCTAACTTACCTAAGAGCCAACCTCACTAAGTACTCTGGAAAGCATAGACTTATGGTGAAGGTATTTTGTCAAAGTCTGGCAGGCCCTCTGGGGTTCCTCACAGCAGTAAACAGTGAATGCTTAATTGTAAGTTAGCTCTAACTGACCCTAAGAAGTTAAGAAGGTCTCTAAGAAGACCTAAGAAGGTCTCTCATAGACATGATCTACATCTTTCTCTCCCATGCCTTGGCTTTCCGGCACCTGGGCAGTTTGCATGGCTTCCTGCAGCCTAAACAATTAGAAACATGGGGGTGTTTCAGCCACTCCCTGACTTGAAGCCTAGCATCAGTGGACTCTTGAGTAGGTTTATGGCTTCTTGCCATCTCTGTTTGAAGATGTGCCCAGAGGGCAAAAGGGTGGTTGTAGGGCACAGACTCTGCCCTGATGTCTGTAAGCTTGAGCTCTGCTGCTAACAATATGAGCTAACCGTTGCAATTATTCCCCGAGCCTAGGCTGTGCTCCTACCTTCCCTTCTGGAAAAAAACAAATACTAGCAGCTGGTATGGCAAAAGGGACATGCTATCTACAGCACCTGGTCAAGCAGAACAAATAATCTCTTCCCTTTCTAGCCACTGAGCTATAATTATTAGAGAAGTATCCAGCTGCATTGCTCCTAGCCATGTGGACAGAGGCCTTCAATGGTATCTGCCATTATTAAACCCGTAAGTCTGACCTCTTCCCCTGCTCCTGGAGTCATTTGCCACCTACATCAGGCTTTCTGCTTGGTGGTGTTGAGAACCACGCAAACGGAAACCTAGCAGCATAATGCATGCACAGTCTGGAGAACATCCCTTTTCAAAGAGGCATGGGAGGAGGGAGACGGACCCCTGGCTGAGGCAGCACAATGGCTAGATTCATGTACAACTGGCTATGCTTCAGGGCGGTCCCACGCTGGGGATGCTGGGTTGTTCTCCAAAAGCTATTAAAACAGTGAGTGTGGGAAACGTGCTTCCTCTGACTGTTGGAGGGAAATATTGGCAGTTTTGCTGCCCCAGCAGTATTGTGGGTCCATTGTCAAAACAGTTTTAAGCTTAGTGTAGCTTCATATGCTCAGTACATGAAGGAAGCCAGAACCCTCAGCATGAGGTTTGAAATAAAGGCCCATATTTATCTGGGGATTGTGCTGCTCCATACCATTAGAAGCCCAGACTGAAAGCTTCCATTGCAGGAAGCTCAGAAGGGAAGGCAGAGGAGATACTGGCTATGTCCCATGCTGGCAGAGAGCCTCAGCCATAAACTGAAGTTGTCCTTTCTCCAACCCCCTACCAGCAGCAGAAGTATCAATATTAGAGCCTATGTCTTCTTCCAGGCCAGCAGCATTTGCACTGGAAGTGGGATAACTTCAGTTATGGCAGAGTGCTGGAACTACACTTACAGACACATATGGGTGCCTGTAAGCACCCACGGCGTCTGGTTTCTTTCCTGTTGGACACAAACAAATGTCCTGGGCAGTTCTGACCATCTTTGTGGGTTTGTTACAGCTATGACTTGGGCATTGAGCATCGTGATGCTACAAATGATAAAGTAACTGTGGAAGCTGCTGAAGCCATAAAGAAATACAACGTTGGCATAAAGTGTGCAACCATCACTCCTGATGAGAAAAGAGTGGAGGAGTTCAAGTTGAAGCAGATGTGGAAGTCTCCCAATGGGACAATTAGAAACATTCTAGGTGGCACTGTCTTCAGGGAGGCTATTATCTGCAAGAACATTCCCCGGCTGGTGTCCGGATGGGTGAAACCCATTGTCATTGGCCGTCACGCTTATGGGGATCAAGTGAGTCACTCCAGTGCTTACCCCTCTTTTTATCTGAACAGGCTTAGTCCTGACTGGTATAGAGCTACGAAGACTTAGACAACCCTGTGCTGCTGCTTCATCCCTTGCACTCCACCTGGGAGTGGGTACCTGCTGGCACTTTGTTTGTACGGCACCTGGCAAAGTGTCGGAGAGCCTGGTTCATGTCTGTGTCTTCCTTAGACAGTGTAGCTGTATAAACAGCATTCAGGGGCCTGTGCTTGGATTAGATAGGTCTGTACCTAAACACAGGGTATAACTCCTAAGTTATTTTTCTTCATCTCTGCAGAACCCTCCTCCCTACATAGCAATGCCTATGGAAAATATCCTTTACACTGCCCATCTTCTTACTTCTCAGAAGGACTTTTTGGTGGCAAATGTTGCTCACAGCAAAAATGAATCCGAGTGAGTGATTTTTAGAAGTGGGCAAAGTTACCTTCTGTGCATGGGTGTGGTTTTGTTTTCTTTTTTTTTTTAAACTGTGATCTGCTTCTTGAAGTTACTTGCACAGCACTCCTGCAAAGTTGGTATTCATACTGGGTACACGAGGCTGTGGTACCAAGGTAGGGAAACATCCTTTGTCAGAGCTCTCCTGGCAGAGGTACTATAAGGCCATGGAAACCCTAGCATGGCAGTTGGTATAGCGGCCTTTGGGTAGCCCAGAGGACAAGACAAGAATCAACCATACTGTTCTCCATGGGTAATGACACGCTGTAAAGCAGCCAAAAATGACAAAAGAAAAGTCTTCTAGAAGAGCTAAGTGCTTAAATAGATGGGTAAACCCACAAACTGAGGGAAAGTCATAAGATCAGCTGGAGTGGGAAGGAAAAGTAATAAATTTCCAAGAGGAAAATAATTGCAGAGCCCTGACACTAGAAAAGAACGGGGTTCAACATCCTTAATAGTACTGAATAAGGTCAAAATAATAATAGGAAACAATGGATTAAGGGGGAGGATTGAAACCCTGCCAAAGTATGAGATTAAAGTGAAAGAAATAATATAAGAACATGTAAAGGGCATATGAGCAAGACAATTCTGTAACTTCAGAACAGCTTAGGGAAGTGGTTTCCTCAATAGGAGGGAAACTACATGAAAAAGGATGACGAATTTCAATGAAATGAAACCTTAAATAGTACTGATCAGAACAGTTGGGAAGATGAGACACCATTTAAAAACTTGAAGTACATGTTGGCTCTTCTTTTGAGTCTGTGTAGCTCAGAGGAGCAAAAAGCGTACCCATTTACAGAATTCAAAGAACTCTTACTACAGATTGACCTTTCAAATGTCATATGATGGATAGAAATAATGGCTTTTATTAAGGTGCTGTATGATTTGCCCCTTATTCATGAGATCAGAAGCTGTGATATGAATGGCTTTTTGAGGCAGGGAGAGGAGCCTTTCTACTCACAGACCACACAATGCTGGATACTTTGCACTTTAAAACTGCAAAAATACATACTCAGCCAATTGATGGGGCCCAAGAATCTGTAAGCTTTTTCCCTTAAAGAGGAAGATATCTTCTGAAACAGACAAGACTACTTGTCTTTCTAATCTCTAGTGAAATAATCTGATGACACATCAGAGTAAACAGAACCTGTTCAATGGGGTTTTTGGTACAACTGTTCATGCTTTTCTGCACCCTGCCCTCCCAAATGTGGGTTGTCTTTTATGGTTCTGTCCTCGTGATAGATAAAATCATCATGGCTTTTTTTTTTTTAACAGTACAGAGCAACTGATTTTGTGGTACCTGGGCCTGGAAAAGTAGAGATGACCTACACTCCAAAAGATGGAGGCAAACCAGTGACATATCTGGTTCATAACTTCGAAAGTAGGTATTATCTCTAAGTTGTGATTAAAACTGATATTTTTGGTTTAATTCAACTTTGAAGTATCAGTCAGATCTGTTTGATGGTAAAATATGACTTTAAGGTACAGTCGGGGAGAAGGTCTGGGCCTTCTTCATTTATCTGGGAAGTACTGAAAGTTACTTGAAATCTTCCTGGGATCAAAGAGGCATATCGAACACAATCATACTAGACTGGCCACCTGTCATGCTCCTTGTATGATGACTGTGGTAGTGGCATGCATGTTTTTCCCTCTGATCAGAGGGAAACTTGCTGTCTAAACATGGCTTCACCTAAGGGGAGATATATTTGAGAACAATTCTGGGTTTTGTTTGTCTTACTGGGCTCTATACACCTTTGCAGTTTGTACCCCTCTTCATTAAGCGGTCTTTTTTTTTCGATAGAAATGAGAACCAACACTTATTCTGCAAGTTGGAAAGGAGATTTGACAAGGATGCTCCTGACTCTGTAGGCTCTAACCGTTTTAACAGATGCAGTCCCAAAGGTATTGGTGTCCCTCCTAGCAATATTGCTGTGCTGGTTGTAGACATTGCTAGGCTCAGGAGCAGGAGTCCTGACTTCTGGGCTTTGTTGCGTGAAAACAATTACACACACATTGCTAGAACCAAGGATATTTCTCTAGGGGCAGGATTCAGGAAAACATCACACAAGTCATCTCTCTTGCCTGTCAGTGATCAAAGGGTCCAGGATTTGAAGCTTTATGGTGACCTATGTATGTGACTGTGCAATGTTTTGTTTCTAGCAACAAAGACCTAATACATCCATGTAAACAACAGAATCCTGGTTTGTATGCTGTTGGCTTGGCAAACAGGTACCAAGACTGCCATATGACCCTCTTCTGTAATACTTGATTTCTCTGGCATTCTTGCTCACAGGAGCCTAAATCTCTACTATCTCTTGTTGCACAGCCTTTCATCTGGAGTTCACCTGCTTCACTGCCAGTCCTAATCTGTTTTCATTTGATAGGTGACTGGTGAGCCTGTATTGGAGACATCTGGCAGTTCCAGCTGCCAGTCTGATTCACTGCTCTGCGTTGCATCAGCGAGCAGAAAGCAAGGAAGTCCAAAGATGGCAGATTACTGCTGTTGCTCTGGGGGAACTCCCCTCCCCACAGATAACTGTTGTGCCAGCATATCTCCACAATGCATAAGGGAAGCTTGTCCTATCGCTATACTAATATGTTCAACCTTGACACCAAATCAAGAGACTTTAGTAGGCAGCAGGATTGTATGATTGCAACAAGGGCTTTTTTTACCTATATGCAAATAAGTATTTGAATAAAACTTAATAGCTGTCATCCGTCAACTATGAAATCATGGCTCCAGAGGACACAGTCTCTGTAGCTGATTAGACCCTATTCTGTCCTTGACTCACTAAGGGAGGCAGGGGGACAATGTGTATTTTCGCTCGTAGCAACAGGAATTTCATTCCCTGCCAATATCAACTTTAAATGACCTTGCTATCTTGGCAAGCAGATGAACCTCCTCTGGCTTCCCCTCTTCATTCTGCATGCATGTCCATATAGTAACAACCATCTGGAGGTAAGGACAAATGGATATTAGGAACGGGTATTTTCAAAAATAAAAAAAATCTGGGCTGTTTCCAGAGCAAAGATCCCTGATAAAGGCACTGTACAATAAACTAGAGAGGTGGTGGTAGTGAGGTGCTTAAAATTAAGTACATGGTATCTACTTTTCACTAAAAACACAAAGAGCTGTTTTCTGAAGATGACACAGTTTTTTCATGGAGCCCTAGACCCTGCTTTTACCCACAGTCAGCATCTCCCACAATCTGAATGCTGCTTTCCCCCAGTTGAGCTGGGCTGTAAGTTTAAGGCACTTCATTCAGGCTGCTAATATGTCTGCATTACACAATCTAAGTCATGTGAGTGTTGAAAGTTCCTCAGAGCCTTCTCAGGACTTTCCCTTGCACCCAGATGACTGGCAAGTTCTTCCCACAACTTGCTGGAAGTGAGCCTGAGCAGGTGAAACAAAGCTGCAGGGTAGGCCAAACGTGCACTGAAAAGATGCAGAGATGCATGTGGGGACTTGTTTACCTGAGTTAGGCAAAACAGCCTCTGACTGCTGGAGTTAGTTCTGCAGTGCAGTCAAAGCCTGAAGGTACAAGGCACTTAAGATGGGAGCAACCCGTTTCTGCCTTTGACTGAGACCCCTGCTCCAAACTGCCTGCTGCTTTGATAGAAAAATACTCTATTATCTGGCTAGTAGGAGTTCAAGCACGCTCACTCCTGTCACAGTTTTGTTGCTTAGGCTGGATTAGGAAGAAACTTCTTAGGGGCATTAGATCACGGTATTAAGATGTACCTAGCTGTAAAACAAAATCACCTTCCTACCCATGCATCACAGGACTACTGGAGCTTTGAGCTGATAGTACAAAGTGAATCTTCTCCTGAAAGAACCAGCCTTAAACTGAGAACTATATCAAGACACCTGGAGATAACACCAGCCTGCCTGCCAGAGCATGCTATGAGGAGACTGTCAAATCCTTAACCAAAACTAAATCTAGTTGATTCCCATCTGTTCTTCCTCCACTAACAGGCTGTGGTGGTGTAGCCATGGGAATGTACAATCTTGACCAGTCTATCAAGGATTTTGCCCACAGTTCCTTCCAAATGGCACTGTCTAAAGGCTGGCCCCTCTACATGAGCACCAAGAACACCATCCTGAAGAGATACGATGGTCGCTTTAAAGACATCTTCCAAGAGATCTATGACAGGTAACTAGGATAGTTGTGTACTTCCTACTGCAGTACATAAGTCTGCAGCAGGAACATCCTCTCCAGCCTTGTGAGCTGCTACAGTAAATTCAGCATTTTCAGACACTCAGCAGCACTTTGCAGGGGCTGTGCGCCTTCTGTGTCGCAGTCTCCCTTGTCCTGCAGGACACAGTGCTTGGTGTTTAAAGCTCTGCTAAACGGGCTCTGGTGTTCATCTCTCCTAAGAGAGTCACAAATTCTCTGTGGGCTCCGCTGTGATTCTGAAGCAGACTTGCAGTGGCCTAGCAAAGCAAGCAAGGAAACAAAAGAGTAGAGGGGATGCAAATTTCTTTTAAGTTTTTTTTTTTTTACTCTTTTCTCTATGCACCTCACTGTGCACAATTACTTGCACAAATTGTGCAATCCCTGTTTTTATCTATATATCAACGTGATCTGTTTTTTGTTTTCCAGAGAATACAAGTCCCAGTTTGAAGCCAAAAAGATCTGGTATGAGCATAGGCTCATTGATGACATGGTTGCTCAGGCCCTGAAATCTGAAGGAGGCTTTGTCTGGGCCTGCAAGAACTACGATGGGGATGTGCAGTCTGACTCTGTTGCACAAGGTATGAGATGTTTCCTGTGCTACACTGAAGTAGGCCCAGTAGCAGTCTCTTGTGACCTTGTGTTATATCGTACGTAATGGCCCGGGAGGTGGTGTCGGGTCTCAGAACTTACATTTCAAACCTGTGGCCAGTCATGGAGATATCCGGCAGGCAAAGAATTTCTAATTTCACTTTTACAAGAAAATCCATTGAATGCAAACTGTGTAGTTGTACCTCTTTACCAGATGGCAGTTCCTACCAACATAATAACTAATAGGCTTTCCATTCTAATGGAAGGTATCCAGACAGCTGGGATTCTGTTACTGACAGCTTGAATTAAGCTGACTGGTGGTGAGCATACTGGCAGGTGCTCTGCAGGTAAGTAAGAAAACCTTCAGGACCTAAAGCTACCTGTCAGGTCTAAAGAGAGAGATTGATATGTTTAAATTTACAGGCTTGTAGTGCTTGATCAAAATCCTATATAACCAAGCTGTCTGGTGCCAAAACAAATACGGATGCAGAAACCCACAGGGCAAGATGTGTGGCTTTATGTAATACGCTCTTTCTAAAGTAACGCCAGTAAAATGCCTCCCACAGAACAAGGATGTGTGTTGGACTACTGAACAAAGAAGCTTTCAAAGACACAGATCTCTGAAACCTACAGGGTTAGAAGTGATGTGAATGTCCAGTTTTGCCAGCTCATGGTTCCTTTCACTAGAGCAGATGCTTTTGATGTGAAGTAGGTTTGTTTCCTGTCACCCTGTGGGGAAGATAGTGATTGGCAGCCCAACACTGCTTATTTAGGATTCTTTGTTCTCATACTGCACCTTTTCAGTAAAAATCTGTCCAGCAAGTCAGGTGAGAATACTGGTTTTCTTGAAATGGTGCAGAATGCCTGCATATCTATATTTCATGGTTCAGCAGCACTTTCTGTTCAGACGAGCTGTTATTTTAACGTGTCAGGACTAGCCAGTTGGTTGCAGCAGCAACAGCACTGCTGTTCAGGAATACTCACATCGAGGCTGGGAGGATGTAGACGGATTGTAGGATGGGTGGATTAAGGGGAATTTAATGGGGCTGTCCAGAGGAGACAATTAACTTGTTTAACTGTGTATTCTGTAGGCTATGGCTCTCTGGGGATGATGACCAGTGTACTGATCTGCCCTGATGGCAAGACTGTTGAAGCAGAAGCTGCTCATGGCACAGTTACTCGTCACTACCGCATGCACCAGAAAGGCCAAGAAACCTCCACTAACCCCATTGGTGAGCTGCTTTTCACTGCCCTTCAGTGATCTCTACACATGAAAAAACAGGTTTGGAGTAAGAACATCTGTATCCTTTCTGCAGAGAATTGCACCCCTGTTTGGTGTAACTGGTAGTTCATAATGCATTGTTCTTCCATGGAGACAGCTGGAGCCTGGAGCAAAAACAGGCTGGAATGGAGCGAGTGTGAGCAATAAGCTAGACCTAACCTAGCTGTTGAGACATGCTCTCACTCTTCAGCAAACGCGATGGGTTTATAGCCACAACGGCCTTAAGGTTTAGGTTGGTTGTTTTTTATTTTACTCCCCTTCCTGATGCTCCAAAAAACCCAGCCATCCTCCAAACCATGTACATACTTAAAGTGTAAGGTGCACCTAGAATGGGACGTGAGGGAAAGAATCTTCTACAATTGCACAGGGACCAGAGCGTAATGTAATACCAGGAAGAAGACTGTACCCTTCTATCATAAGGACAACTGTCTGTGTAACCACAGAGTCCTACCACCAGTCATTCTTTCCAACTTGGGCAGGAACAAAATAAGATAAAATGGCACTCACAAAGAGATTGCTGGAGGCAGTGAGTAGTTTCTGGGGTTTGCTTTTCTTCAGAGCTGCGCAAAATGCAAAGATGAAATGTTCTCTTTCCTGTACCAGATTTTCTATCTTTCTTCTGTCTGTTTTCAGTTTTATTAATATTAAAAAATAATTACTGTTCCACATGAAAGTTTAGAACAATGTCCAGGGAGTTCTAGAAGGACAGAATAATCTAGTGTTCTTTCTCAGCCTCCATCTTTGCATGGACAAGAGGACTAGCTCACAGAGCTAAGCTGGACAACAACACTAGCCTCAAAAACTTTGCAGTTGCCCTGGAAGAAGTCTGCATTGAGACCATCGAATCTGGCTTCATGACAAAGGACCTTGCTGCCTGTATCAAAGGCCTGCCTAAGTAAGTGTATGAAGTAATCAGCTGTGCTTGGAGGAGGCTGTTTTACTTGGTGTTTCTGAACAGCATTTGCTGGAAAGTTATTTTCATATGGTGAAGAATTGCTGGAGTCTGGTCACAGAACAGGGCTCATCTGAACCCAGTGCTGTACAAACAGAACATGAGACACTCCCTGCCCCAAGTAGCTTAGTCTAGATTGCTCTGTCCCTGCTATTGTACCAAATGCATGGGGAAAAAGGCAAAAGAACTGCAAAAATTTCTCTTATGATGGGCTGGCTACATTGGCCAGATCCTGCCCTGTCCCATTTATTAGGATGGAGACCTACTTTACTGCAAAATACCACCTGGCTCCCTCTTCTCTGGAGCCTTTTGGCAAAAAACATCAGCATGATGAGTAGGAGCTAACTCTCTTGGTTTTAGAGGCAAGACCTAGAGTTCTTTGAACAGTCTTCCCCTGCTTTGAGCATTTGAGTGGCTTTACAACTAATGTCTGTCTTGTTTTGTTTCCCCCCCTCAGTGTCACACGCTCTGACTACCTGAACACCTTTGAGTTCATGGACAAGCTTGCTGAAAACTTGAAGGGGAAGCTGGCCTCTCTGCCCAAACTTTAAGGCACAGGTTCTACTCAAGCTTCACTAACAAAGCATCTCCCACTTACACCAGTGTGTAAGTGGCACTATATCACACTCTGTTGTGTAACATTTCAAATACAAAAATGAACATGTACACTTTTTAAAATGTTTAAAAGACCATGTTTTCTTAAACCCCTTGAGCTGCTGGGCTAGGCCTTACTTTTACTAAGCAGCTGAATGTGATAGTATTCAAGCTCAATGTGGGTCTGGATTCCTAATGTAATTCACAGCAGACCTGACGTTTCTCTCCATGACTATGAATGATCTATGTTTCTTTTCTCTCTTTCTCTCAGACTGAAAGCCAGTCTGTGTCACAGCTCTGGTCAAACCAGTGGTGACTTACTGTCCAACAGACCTTAGAAATTGGAACCGTCCTTATCTCTCCAGTACTGTCCACTGAGTATAAGTGAGCTTGCAGGGCTATGCCAGCTCTACTGCAGCCCCTCTCTTACTTAATTTATCTTTTAGTGTCAATCAGAGCATAGTATCCCGATACTACGGGATTTGGTCCCATTGCTACAGTCAGGACTGTAGCATTTGAGAAGAAGCACTTAGTAAATGCTGGAAACAAGCCCTATAGGCTAAGAGCCTATTAAAGCCATGCTGCAGTGTCTAAATGCAGGCCATGCATTTAGTTATACTCCTGACTGGATGTGAAGCATAGGAACTGTTACCTCTTCCCACACCCACAATTCATAAAGGTGCAAAACTTATCTCCAGTTGTCTGGGCTATTACTTGCCCTTCCTGTTGTGATACAGCAAGTCATATTATGACGGTGAAAAACTATTCCATCCATGGTTTTGTGTTTGGGTTTTTTTTTTTTTAAATATTTCCGTTCAGACTACAATAAAAGCCAAGTAACATTCTTTGTCTCTCTCCTTCCTTTGTGTGATTAGCAGATATGGGGAAATTCTGCCTCAAAGAGAGACTCCAGTACCTTTCAGCACAGTCCAGTACATGCTAGGAGAGACTGTTGGAATGTGATGTAAACACAAAATAATCTCTCCCTTCTTAGAGTTTTAATTTGTTCTGGCCCATGGGAAGATGTGATCTGTAGTGTGGTGGTAAGCATCAGGTAGTGCACAAGAATTTAAAGATACCACTTCCACTGAAATTTTATTTTGGGACTAGTACAAACTCAAACTGATGTATCACCACTCAACAAAGATCAGAAACTGGTTATACATGAGACAACTCTCACCCTGCAGCTGACTAGCTATAAGTGTTGGTTAGGATAGAAATACAACGTTAGACTAGATCAGCTAGTATTAACATTTGTTTTGGGATGAGCATGTGTTTGAAACACAGCTTTACAACTGCTAGTAGCTGTCACTGTGCCTTCAATATGAACGAACACAGTATTCTGCTATTTTGTTATTAACACAAGCATGTAAGTGCAGCTGGAGAAAGTCCCTTTGCTGACCCATAGAAGCAATGGAAACAATCATCAGGAACATCTGGAGATCTATGTTCCTGCCTGGCTTCTGACACCAGTAGTTCAAATTACTGTGCCACGGTCAGGCAGGTCATACTACAACAGCACTTCTAACAAATTCTCTGTTACTTACAAGCTCCTACCGGCCTTCCGGAGTTAGAGAGTACCAGAGAAAGCTTAGTACCTTTCAGGAAAAAAGGGGCATTTTTAAATCTTACACTTTTTGTTTGTTTCTTTTAATGACTTAACAGTATAGCTTAAGTTAAGCAATGTAGTAGCATTTGCCTAACTACAGATGACACTATTTTCCCTCTGTACTAACAAAGTTTGCATCTTCTGGAGGACTCTGCAGAGTACAGCATGACCCAATCTATCCTCATGAAGCAATGGATGTTGCTGAAGTGCTGAGAGAAAGGAACACTTGTCTCTGTGTTGGGAGAAGCAGCAGTAAGTGCGGTCATAAAAACAGAGCATCCCTCTCCCTCTCTGCCATGGAGAAAGGGGAAACATTTTTCCTGCTTCCAAGGAGGCACATTCCCTTCCCCTTTACTACTAATATGATCACTTCTTTTTCCCACCACTCCCTCAAACATTTAATATCAATAACCTTCAAAGTCAGACACGAGTAGACCCTAAAAAAGCAAGTGCTGGAGGCCAGTAGGCTCTCAGTCTGCAATGGAAAAGAGCACAGGATTTCCTCAAACAATTGTCTGCTTCACAGTACACCAGCTGCTTCACAGAGCTCTTGGGCAGGGCCCTTGTAGCTCCCACCACCAGTAACAGCCCTTTGCACCAATAGTCCCATCAGCAGACCCCAGTTGCCTTCAATCACAGTATAGCCTAGCTTACCTTTAGTGCTGGCACTGATGTAGTTAGATGGGTGCATCTGTGTCCTAAGTATTGCATGCTCAGGACTGGTGGAAGGCTCAGTTTTCAACTCCACAGTTATGCAAATCCCCATTGACAGCAAATACAGTGAGGGGATATATCAGTTATCTGACATGGCTCCCTTCCAGAACAGGGGAGAGCTCTGACTTCTAGGGCTGTCCAAGGCTTCAGTAGTCAACCCTAAAGGTGAAATCCCAGTGGATTCCTTTACCTGTACAGAAGCCACCTTCTAGAGGAGGTAACGCTAGGCAGTATGTCAGCATGCCTCCTCTTCTGCTTGCTGTCAAAGCTTTCCTACCCTTTCAGCAGCCCTTGTGGGTATCTGCAATACCGAAAGATCGGCCCTCCAAGGTGTACTCTCCCCAGGCTTGTGTAGGGCCAGGAGAGAACTGGTACAGCCAGCGAGCTGTCTGTAGTGCCACAAGCATTTGTGCACAAAGGCTTTGCAGACAAGCACCCCAGCATTTAAAGATGGAGTGCAGGTGGACGGGGAATAAATGTCACAAAGCTTTTATACTGTCCACATAGACGAATTTATTTATACTTCAAAATTAAAATAAGAAATAAGCTATGCAAAACATTAGAGATATTCTAGAAAAGATGCACAAGCCCCTAGGAGCTTGGGGGCTGCCTGTTCAACCACTATTTTACTTCTGGCTCCATGTCTCTTCTCACTGTTATTAGCTTGCCTGTCTTGGCGCTGGGACATCCTTCAGGAAGCCATTCTTTTTCCTCTTTGATCTTCTTGGTCATTTCCTTGGCTTTGGCAGCTTTCTTCTTTTTGGTTTTGTAGAGAGGGGAGTGGAGGAACTCAGTGTTTGTAAATGGGTCGCCCCGCCTCAGTTTCCTGCAGAACCAAAAGAGTTAGATTGAACCATCAAGCTATTTCTTGAATACGTGTATGATTTCAGTCTCTAAAGTTTCTGATTTTACTGAAATGCTTCCACTGTAAGATGACTGAGTGGTACAGTTTGTTCCTTGTCCAGTACAGGAACAGCTGTACCAGTACAGAGTACCTTCTGACCCAGTATAACCAACTCCTCACAGGAAGTTCAAACTGTGACACTTTTCAGGGAGAAAACGTAGTATTACCCAGTAGCATCACAACAAAATCATCATTTTAGGAGTTAAATGGTTCTGTACAGTAGCCACTGGATATACTGAATCTACAGTTTCTTAAGAAAAAGATGCAGCTACTTGTTTAGGTATTCATATCTGCCAGAAAAAGCAAATATAGATACAGCCTGCTCACAGGGGAGAACCCTCCTCAAAACGTAATATTTCCTTCACTGAAACCCGATTAAAATGAAGTATTACTCAATTGTTGTATAAAACTTCAGGTGTCACAGAATGACAGCAAGTGAAATCAGGGCTTTCACTTAGCTGTCTTTATTCAGCCTGTATTTTATCCTCATGTTAATCCCTCATTAGCACTGGGGTACCAGAGATGCAGTCTGCTAAGAGAGCGTGAGCACACGCTCATTTCAGTGAGGGAAATAACATCTTTGGTAGCTTGTTACTAGAAGCCTGCACATGCATCTGTGCTAATGCAGAATTTTGGCTTAAGCACACTGTGGTAGAGGAGGAGGGTCACAGAAACACAAAGGGTAAGAGGAACTTAAAGACAAACAAAGTGACAGAGAGTCCAGCCCTGGAAAGTGAGCACATGAGAGCAGAGCAGGGGTTGTGGCATGGGAACAGTCATGGGAAGGAGTAGTTTAAAGCCCAACCTATTGAGTTTCGGCTCTGCATAGCAGGCTGGGTCCCGTCTCCGCCTGGATGAGCGCCCTGACACTTCTTCCAAGCTGGAGGAAGAGAGAGTCCTGGCATTGGTCAAGTCCTGTAGTGGCCTAATCTCTGCAAAGGGAAACATTCACAGAGTTGATCAAAGTGTTTCCGAATCATTCCCAGATATCCTAAGAAACACAGCTGCCAAATAGAGAAGGGCTGCATTACCAGTTTTCTCTGAACATGCACAATTCTGAATCCAATCATGTTCCCTCTAAACTCAGGAGACCATTTTTGTGCAAAAATCCCAGACCTGCTCCTCAAAAGTCAGCTCATGAATAAAATCAGGTTCCTCACTGAAAAAATACAGGTCACTAATGCTTCCAGTATCATTGGGCTTTGGTGTAGTAGAAAAATGATACAAAAATTATAGTTGATAGTTCTAATGCCCAGGAGCTTACAGCCTGGAGAAGAAAGCAAGCTTATGGCACCCAAACAACCTACAAGACTTCCCGCAAGACACAGGACCCTGCCAGTGTTTACTGCGGCTTTCAAAGTGAAGTCGGCCAAGAGGGGGAGGGCAGGAGAACAAACTTCCTCGTCTCTACAAAGTACAGCCCACTCTAGCTATAACAGGCCTGTTTGTCAACAGCTACAGGGGGGAAAAACCCCACAAAACAACTCTCTTTACAGAGTATCCACTAACAGCAAGCTCCCAAAAAGGCTCAGCTTAACTCCTGTATTACCAGTCAAGGGATACACCCTCCAAATCCTTTTAAAAAACAAACCAAAAAACACAACCAAGAGAATTTAGGTAGCTCCTGATGAATTTCCATTGAAGATATCACCTAGAGGTATAAAGTCTGAATCCTTGCAGCACTAACCATTCTGGACCAAAAACCTGCCATCTTCATCATATTTTGCCCCAATAACACTGACCCTAGTAGGCAGGGTCAGCATCAAATTATACTTTTCAACTGCTTGTGTAGTTGATTTTCTAAATTGACAGGCATTTACCACGAGAGTGGTAAAACAGGACTCGCAGCACATGCTCCTAGTCTTTTCCCAATATCCACACATGAACAAGTGACCAGAAATTTTTATAGGAATACTGATAAACTAGAAGCAAATGCAGCCACAGAAGTGACTGGCTGGCACAAGTGGAAGCAAAAATGGTGTATTGGACACTGATCTTTAACTCTGAAAAAAGAAAGGAGGGGAAGAGAGATGTAAGCACTTGCTGCACAGATTTTTGGCACTCATCTCCAAACACAGGTCCTCTCCCCAGCCTACCACCTACCAGGCTCTTGTGAAGATGAGGTCTGAGAACTTGACTCAACCTGGTTTCTTTCTCCAGATATTTTCTCTGCAGTCTTTTCTTTAAATATCAGGGAGCCTTCCGGCCAAAGAGAGGATTTCTCTGGCATTCTGCTGCCTTCAGTACTTAAGCTCTTGGAAACTGGTACTTCTGTAAGCCTGGAGCTGACAGGCGAAGCTGCAGAACAGGTCACAGAGGAGGATTCAAGACTATGTGAAAGGTCCAGAAGATTATTCGTAAGCGATATCTCAGCTATCTGCTCCTCCAGGAAGGCATCTGGCTCAGACAGCAGATCTGTAATGCAGGAAAACTTCCCCGTCAGGATAGTTTGCTTGGATGCAAGTTCTGCTGAACTTCCAATGAGCGCCTTGGCACCATCACTTTGTCTGGCCAGGGAATCAGTCTCTGGAGGTCTAGAGGTGTTCCTCTTCCTCTGAGGTTTTGGTTTGGGATCAGCCTCTTTTTTCGAAGCATTCATATTGTTGTCTACTTTAGCTTGCCCCTTTTCTTGAAGGCCCCCTGTCTGGTTTTTACTGCTCTGAGCAGCTACCATCCTCTGAACTCTGGGGATTTTGCTAGTTTTGCTCCCAGGAATAGACCTGGGAGGTACAATTTCACCCCCTTCAAAATCCATCTGGACACAACCCAAGTTTCCTGCAAGATCCAAAGGACGGACAACGTAAGTTTTCCTGCTACGTTTAAGATTACTTGGTGAATCCTTTGTGCTCTCCTTAGCTATTCCTTGAACGTCTATACATGGCCCAAAACCATCAACTTCATTTCTCTGATCACTGCAACTGCTTTTCCTGACAGTCGTCTTCCTGCTTGTCTGGCTTCTTTTAGGCTGTTCTTCAGCTTTGGCTTCTGGTATTTTCACACAGTTTGGCAGATTCTGCTCATCAGAGTCATCTCTTTGCCTAATTACTCTAGTTCTTCTGTTGGTTTTCTGTCTGGTGCTCTTCGTGCTCACACTTAAGTCCTCTTGCAAAGCACAGGCACTTGAGGTCTCTTTCGTCAAGAAAACTGAATTTTGTAGACTGGAATCATCTGAGGGAGCTTCATGACTTGAGAAGGTACGAACTGGGCTTTTTGACAAGCTCTCCATACTCTGGATCTCAAAGACACCTTCCTTCTTAACCTGTTGCAGTAAGTCACCATTTCCAGGACTGTGCAGCTGTGTTGGATTCACCACATATATTCTTCGGAGATCTCGAACTTCATCAGGAGAGCAGGAATGTTGCTCCACACCACAGCCTCTGTTCTTCCTGTCAAAAGCGCCCACGCAAGCCTTCTGCCTCATCTCAGAAACTTCAGACTCACTGGAACATGTTGCAACTTTTGGCTGAAGAAGCTTCTTTGCATCTTGAGCACTCTCTTCACCTTGAGGTAGATCAGGACTACTTTCTGCATTGTTTTTAATTACATTTGTTTTCTTTTTTCCTGTGCTTGCTTTTTTAACAGTTGTTTTCTCACCAGTTTTACAATTACCTTTGCTTTTAACCTTTACAGGAACAAAGTCAGGAACTTGGCTATAGCTGGGGTCCGTTTCAACACCACACCCAGTTTCTTTAGCCTGTGGCTGATCACAGAAAATCTCTTTACCCAAAGATTTTCTATCAGAAATAACAGTGGCTTGAGTAGGTGAAACCAGAGAGCTGGGAGATTTCAGCTGTGGCTGTGCGTTGCTCTTGCTAGAGCTGCTGCTGTCCTTTGTGATACTCCAGCAAGCTGCCTGAGTGGAACTGACACATGGGAAGATATCCACACCGGAAGATGGAGTGCTTGTTGCAAACAGGGTGGAACGCTTTCTCCTCTGAGTAACATGCCCTTGTGAGAGACGATCAAAGAAATGTTTTGCCATCTCATCGCCCTCATGTGAAAGAGGATGACTTTCCCAGGCAAGCGCTGGCAAATTGTTGGGCTTTTGTTGGATGGTGCACAAGGCCTCTGTTGGAAAGACAAAATTCATTCCTAAGACTGAGAAATGCAGCAGGCAAATGCCAGCTTTCCCCATACCACTAAAAGCCATGCCCCATACGCTGCCACAAATCCAGAGCATAGAAAAAGCATGATTTTGTCTCTACAGGGACTCCCCAAACTTACTGTGTAAGTTGCTCAGTTGGCTCCTCTCAGAACAGAAAGGCAGCCCAAAGCAAGATCCCTTAACCAGCCCTAGTATTTAGGAATGCTCACGATCTGTATGAGAGTTATTATTTATACAGCAAATCCACAAGGAACAGAATCTAGTCAGATTCTGCATCTTCAGACATTTCTGAAAATCTTATGTAAGCTCAGTGCCTATTACTCAGAAAACCTGATGAGTGATCTTGAGCTATTGCAAACATGCCAAAAATCCCCACCAAGACATCCCATTCTGGGATATACGCAATTCTAGCGATATCAGGATCATTGGAGCATGCAGTTCCTAACAGTGACTAGGAGCTGCTGGAGTGATGGTTAGGAGCTAACTGGAGCTATGGCACTGCACTCATTCACTTCTGAACACAGACATGCAAAGTCATACTAGAAGAACAGCGGAAGATGCAAATTTACCTCCAAAGATGCAAGAGTCAAGAAAAGCCTCTTGTGCCTCCATTGCTTCAGTCGGCTTCTTCCCATTCTCTTCCTGGTGGGACTGAGGCTTCTCAGCAGGCTGTGATGGCAAAGTGTCTTTGGAGGCAACAGGTACAATTTCCAGTGGCTCATTAGAAGAAGGTCTCTGAAGATCTAGTGAGGATGTTTGTACTGCTGTGGAGCTGCCACCATGCTGTCCTGCATCACACCGCTTGGAAATGGGCACCCTCATTGGTATCCCTGCAGCCCTGGTGAGAAGGAATAACAGCAATGGAGCATGTCCCATACCTGTGACAGGCCCCAGAATCCAGCAGAACAGCTACAGCTTTCACCTCCATCAAGAGTTGCTGAAATACATTTCTGAAGGCTTCAAGTGCTGAAGAACACACACTGCCCAGACAGCACAGATTTCCCATTTTTGTGCAAGCACAACTCATAAGGAAAGCACACTGCTGCGGACACAGAAGCAGGAGAAAAGTACACTGAGGCAACAAGGAAGTAAGGGCTTTCAGCGCACAGGCTGCGACCACAGGTTCACCTCGCTGTGGAACACCAACGCGGCTGCTTGGAGGTATGTATATGGGCGGCTCCAAGGGCTTCCCTGTGTTCAAAGGGGAGACTGGACAGAGGAGAAACAGAACTTCAGATACATTTTAGGAGATCCTGCTCTGACCTTCTTTCCAAAACACAAGTTTACATCATACAAGCAGATGACTTAAGCATTTATATATAACAATCATCAAAGCAGCCAGCTATGGCACTCACTCACTTGAGGAAATCTTGCAGTGCTCATCAGCTACAAAGGAAAAACTACCTAAAAGCAATGTGCTTTCAAATAAAGGAGGGAGAAGGACCAGTTTATGCATGGACTTGGCATTAGGACAAATAAGACAAGGAGTGGCAGCAGAAAGACACAGAGTAAAGGAAAACATCAAGCAGTGGTGGTTTAGAGAAGACATCTCATGTAAAACAGACAACTAGACACACGCGTAAAACACAAGAGGAAGTTTAGCATATAGAAATTCAGGACAGGATTGGTGATATCTGACATTTTAAGGCCCACCTCAGAAGCTGACCATCTGCAATATCATCGGCCCAGCTATCTTCAGTCATGCTGCTCTTCTGGCCGTTGGACAAGGATGCAGAACTTGCGTGGAACTGGAAAGCAGAGAAATAGAAAGGTGGTTTAAAGCTCTTGCAATCCCCTGTGCACCCTCCTACACAGCAACAGCAGCAGCTCAATTTCACCCTGGAAAGTATGTCAAATACTGCCGGCAACCCTCTCCCATTTAAAATTGCATGAATTATGGAATAAATTGCAGCAGAGTCAGATTCTGTCTCCACAGGCTTAAGGATGAAGTTAAACTAGTTCAGATAATCTGAGACTAGGAAGCAGGAATATTTTCCCACCCACCCATGAGACAGGACATATGGGAAGTGTCCTATTCCATATCCCAAGTTGCCATGGCAACACTTAAAGAAACTGAAAAGACGTCACAACCTGTCATAGCAGAAGAGCCTACTGGCCAATACAGCCAATGACCCAGAGGAAGGCAGTTTAAAACTGTAGCCTTTCCTACAGAAGAAGATACCCTGGAAATCGTTAACACCAAGCTAAAAATGAGGATGCAGCCAGCACAATTCAAGCAAGCAAACCAAAACAGTTGAAGCATCAAACACTGAAGTGAGCAGGCAACACAAAGCAAAATACAGAGACAAACACAGCCCCCTTCCCAGAACAGTGTGCTCATGTTTCCCATGGTTTACCTCAGAGAGCCGGGCCATCTTAACTGCAGCTATAAGGTTTTCAAGTTCTTTCAAGGTGTTATTCTATGTTGAGATGATAAAGAGAGAGAAACCATAAAGACATTACATCATCTATTCCAACAAGGATGCTGGTAGCCAGAGCAAGGCATGTTCTGGGGAGAACACAGCTTGGAAGAAAGAGTAAGCAAATCAATGGTGACATTTTTCATACACAGAGAGTATGGACAATCAGTGACAGCTCACTCCTCCCAAGGTTGAGATGCTAGTGCTGCATACCTTGCCCACCACCCCTCTCCATGCCAGCCACACTGTTAGTGCCATACCAGGAAGGAGAGCTTGTGCCTCAGCACAGCATTCTGGAAGTGGCACTGCTCCACCTCCTTCTGTAAGATGGTCTTCTCCTGGGTGAGCCGCTGTGCATTGGCTTTCTCCGCATTGAGGGCCAGGGCCAGTGCTTTATTGTTGTGCTTTAGGGAGACTTTAATAGTGGAGGAGTTGTCTGTAAGTGACAGAGAAGTACCCCACAGAATCAGCATCCAAGGTCTCATCCATGCCTCTTCCCTCATCATACTTCTTCCTCTTCCCAGAATTGCCTCCCTCAGGCTCAGATCTGCATAACTCAATAGCCCCCACACAACGTCAGCAGTGTAATTCCTTACAGCAATAGAAGTCCCTAGAGAACAGCAGGAATAACTTTCTGTAGTAACCTGCAACACTTCAGACAGACACCCTCTCCATCCTCAGTGGGTCAGGCTCAGTCAGCAAGCTACTGCTTCAATCCTTAATGAATGATGGCATGGTTCAGGTCCTGAGTTTAGAAAGATATACTCCTGACTTTGAACAAGTCACCTGTAGCTCCGAGTCCTCATCTCCATCCAAAAAGAGGGAGAAAAACCTGCTTTCCTCTGTAGTAGCCCTTAAGCAGATCTAGATCCATATTTCCCAATTTCAAAACAAATGAATAAAAGTTACAGAAATATCTAACTTTGTCAAGGTAGTCCAAATTCTCATGCACTGTCGTTGCATTATTTCCCCCATAAAAACAAATCACAGTTGGGCTAGCTTCTGCACAGGATTGCATATACACTAAAATACTTTCCACATCTCTTATTTTTGCTGTTTGGACCCTGAGGACTCAGTTACCCAGACACAGCTGTATAATGCCATCTGAGATGCTGCCGAGCAGCCTGAGATGATGCCCCCAGCCGCTGCTCCAAAGGTTCTGAATTAAACCTGCCAGTCACAGATACCTCAGACATCTTTGGGCACCTCAGGTGGCACCTGACACTCATTTGCAGGGTACTGAATTCCCTAGAAACTCACAGGCAGAGAAGCAGCTGTTAAACATAAGCTCTGAGTAAGAGACTGCCACCCACCACCACCACCACCACGGCCAAAGGCACAGTTATAAGCTGACATAGCTGCCAGAGTCTGCACATGCTGCAAGGCAAAATACACTCACTAATGATTTTCGTTTTGATTTTTGATGCAAGGGAAGCATTCAACTTCGCAGTCCTCAAGGCACCATTTTTCTTCTCCCGCATCCGCTCTCTTACACCACTCAGGCTGAAGAAGGATGTTTCGGAAGCCTCCCGAGATGCCATAGCTGGAGAGAGCAACGTTAGCACCCGTAGTCTTCCATTCAGCAAGTACTTACCGGCCAAGACCTTCACTCTTCCCGAGAAGCGTACCTGCGGCCTCGCCCCCCGCCCCGCTGACCCCCGCAGGGAAGAACGAGGCCGCAGGGTCGGCCGCAGACACACCGCACCGCACCGCACCTCCCGGGCACGACAGCCGCCATGGGCCGTTACAGCCCCTCCACCGCCTCCCTTGCGCGGCGGCCCCTCAGCGCTCGCGGGGCGGGCGGACCCCCCGCCTCACCTGCGTGCGGGGCGGCAGCCTCGGCACCCTCCGGCGCGGCGAGCCCCGCGGGACGGTGGGCGGCTGCCCCCCGCCGCAGCCAGAGAAGGAGGGAAGGGGGGGAGAGAAAGCCCTGCCCGCCAGCCGAGTTTTGAATGCAACCGGGACGGCGGGGAGCCTGCCCCTCGCCCCGCCCCGCCCCGCGGGATGGCGGCGGCGGGGAGCGGCTGTTTCCCTCTGCCCGCTGCTCCGGCGAGGAAAGCAGCGCACGAACTTTCCACCCCGGTGCCGGTTACGGCGGAGTGGGGACGTTACTTCCCCCGTCCCTCAGGGCGCAGGCGGACCTGCGTGTGCCGAGAGCCCGCGGGGCCCGCGCTCCCGTCTCAGGCCGCGCCGCCATTTTGCGCCGCCACGTCGGGCTGAGCCGGGCCGCCGCCGCTTGAGGGGAGCTCTCCGCCTTCACGGGGAAAGGGGACCCCGAAATGCCGCCGGCCCCGCCGCCCGCCTGGGTGGAAGCGCCTAACTTTGAGGCCGTGCTCGTGAGACACCAGGGCGGGCCCTCGGCGCTGCTGCCGCCAGCTTGCCCCAGGCACGCAGAGCTAAAATGCTCCTCAAACGCCTCAGAAAAGCCCGAGGGTTGTTCTGAAGGACAAATTTCACCCAAAAGTTAGGTTTGTTCGTCCGCAGAATTCAGCACCTGGCTTGCAAGTTTTCACCTGCGAAAAGGTGACATTTTACAGTTTATTAAAAGGAGATTTTTTTTTCTTAAGTAATTTACATTTCAGTCCAAATTAATGCATTGCTTTCCAGACACTTTTGAATTTGTCCTCAAGAAGTTGACATTGCATGTACAGATGTGACAATGTTAAGGAAGTGACGTGTAAGGAAAAAGGAGCTAAATAGTTTGCAGAACGGTAATTTACAGTGGAGGTGCAGAGGGAATTTGTAATACAAACAAGGCTGGCAAAAACCTGCTTCTACCTGCTGCCACAGGCATGTGAATGGTAGCCTTTTGCAAGAGTCCTAAATCCTACTCCTATTACTATTTTATGCAGTACTTGTTAATACATTAGCTGATGAGCATTAAATCATGCAAATTAAGTAAATGTATTCTTTCCAACTTAATTAAGTAGCAAAACACCCTCCATACCAGCCCTGAAAATCAGACCTGGAATGGATAACGTTGCTGCAAACACGCAGACCTGCCTGTTGCTTTATTTATTGCTCTGGGGAACCTATGACTGGCATTAAATGTGCTGTGGTGTGGGGAAAAGACTTAAGTATCCTTCTCTAATACATATTCTGTGCTCCATGCATGACAAATTCCACAGTTCGAGGGGCCTAAACTTGCTCTTACTAAATTTACTAAGTTACTTTACTAAGTTAATTAAGCACACTGGTTAGCAAATTAACAGTGGACAGCTTAAAACCAGAGAGCCTTTCCCCTGCAGCCCTACTTAAACAGTGGAAATCTTTGCCAGGTGATATTGCAGATGTCAATTACTCAGGTTTCGAAAAGTGATTGCACAAGTTTGTGGGAGTAAAAAACAAGGAAGGGCTATTAACTGCCACGACAACACTTTTTGCTCAAGAAGGTCTTGAGCTGCAAATCAGTGGAGAATGTGGAAATACACTCAGAAAGTTTGATGCCTACTGGCGCAGGTCTTCCATCTCTTCCCCAGGCATCCCCCAGTGGCTGCTATTTTTTTTCCCCAGGAAGAGCACAAACACAATGCCACCCCCTCCCTGCCTTGTAATGATAGAGGCATTTCTTGCTTTTTGGGAAAATAGCAGGGGTCAGTTCACCTCAGGTCTAGGGACCAGCCTTATTTCAGGAAAGTCACTTTCTTCATCAGGGTATCACCCTTGCCACATAATAGAAGAGGAGTTGGGTTAGCAGGACTTTGGGTCAGTCCTGGCATGGCTATGTTCACTTTGTGAAGGTCACTTTTCACACTCACCTGGCCATACCAGCAGGTGAGCCCTGGGTAGGTGTAACTAGAGGAAAGGCAGGCAGTAGATCTGCATTTCTCAATGCAGAGCAAACAAGCAGCAGCTCTACTGGAGACATGAGGTTGCCATGATGCCTGCTAGGTGGATGCCCTCAGAAATCAAATCCAACTTGATTACAAGCCCTGCATCTGGAATGAAAGGTGGGGAAGTGCTAAGCTTGGTGCTCCCTTTGCCATAGAATTAATGAGAATGGTCATAAGCATCTAATGCTGCTGGGAGGGGCCATTCCCAATCTCCAGCCCTCCCTCAGTGGCTGCCCACCCGGCTTTCCCCTGCTACAGCAAAGACACAGTAGGTGACAAAACCATGTCTGCCCCTTTACCTCTTGCACCTGCCTAGGCACATGTCTAGGGCTTTGGAAAGAGAGTGGTGAAATGAAATAAGGAAGAGAAAGCACAGCACAAATTCTGTAAATACCAAGTAGGCTTTTTCCTGGAAAATATCTATGTCTCATGATAATACATTTGCTTTTATGTTTTCCTAAGCTGTCACAAAGAGAGGCAACATTATGATTATGTTTCATAAACCCATTCCTATTGTTTACTAGGTAATCAGTTAATAACATGAGAAGTACGTTCCCATTGAGGGGGGTGGCTCCTTCCACTCAGAACTATAGCCTGCAAACCTTCCTAATCTACAAAATCCAATAGCCTCTCACTGACTTGTTAGTCATCATGATGCATTGGCTACCATCAGCAATCCTGTGCAAGATGTGCCCTGCATCCATTGGAAGGACAACAGCAGGATTTAGTAAGTCATGTCAGGATTTCTTGGCTGTTAGAATTTCTCCTAATACTGTAAGCAAAAACATAACATTGATGAAAGAACAAGTAGCAGGATCCTTGCTATATGCCATAAACACTGCAAATGGAACCCCAGGTGGGCTCTTGGGAGGTATCAGGTCTAGTTTTTCACCGTTCCATGCAGAGGAATGCTGGAACAGTGGAAGCTGATAGCTTCTTCTACAAGCAATTAGATCCATCAGAAAACCCAGTGAATAGTCTCTGCCTCCCTTGTTAGCAAGTCTTCTATGTTTCCAACTAGCCACTCAGCAGTGAAACTCTAGAAGTGTAAAAGGATCATTTAGCTTGAAACTGATAACCCAACCTGAAGGTACAGGTTTAACCTCTTCTCTGTGTTGTTTTGTTTTTTTTTTTTAATTTCTCTCAGCTCAGCAGCATTGTTTCTAAGCAACGAGACAAAGCTGCAGTCCTGTGTGAAGCCATAGCCTAATTTCCTTGGCACACAAACTGAGTGGCAGAGGCAAGAAAGGAACAGCAACATCAAGAGGGAATTCCTCCTCATAGATACCTGAAGTCACAGAGGCTCCAAACCCAGATCCTGAAGCCTGTTCCAAGAGTTGACACAGGTAGTGCATGATTTCTTATGTACATGTATGAGAGAGAGAATAGAGGGATAATATCCAGTAGCACAGGAAGCTTACTAGGTGTGTCATTACTTTGTGTATTATGGAGAAGAGGAGTGAAGCATGTGCTTTGATTTTACAATAAATTGGTGGGCCAGGTGCTGGCTGCTCTCTTTGCTGTGTCCTGTCAGGCCAGCTGTTACCTCATCTCTTCCAGTCTGTCCTCTTCCCAATTCATCCCCTCTTTGTACTACATAGACCCGATTAATAAACGCACAGTGGGGAGAGCAAGCCATGTGCTAAAAAACTCAGAAGTGGCAGCAGGTCAATAGATTGCATTATATGAGAGAATATACATCATTGTGATGGGGGTGCAAGCAACCTGCAAGGTGACATTCAAGATTGATGCTCATCTTCAATGGGCTCATTCTGCCCATTTCCCATTACCAAACTCCTTACCCTCACTTTCAGTACTGTGCGTGTTGTCTTCTCCTTTTTGACTAGATTTTTCTCACCTATTGCAATTCTACCTGGGAAATGTTTTTGGCCAGATTTTTGTAGGGGGTCTCCAAGTGTCCCATACTCTTTATCTGTGATTCAAATTTGACAGAGATACTTGGTAGGATGCACTTTTCTCTCTCCTAGATCCCATTGAGCTTATGTTACTGTGACAGCTAGAGTATGGAAAGAAAACGCTTGAAGAAAGAGATTGAAAAACTCCTGTAAGTAGTAACTGCCCACAACTGCCTTCATTGCATTTGAGATGGACTTGTTTTCATTGCAAAGGGTTGTACGACTTAGCTGGATGACAACTGTAAAGCCTTAGTCTTCTCTTGCTGGAAAGAATGAACAGACTTCCTTTGAGATGCTCTTCATTTTCTTACATGCAGTCTGCAGTAAGAGACCTGATTGCATATGTGACAGTAGAGATGTCACAGTTCAGAACTTGCTCTGTGTCAGTGGGAGTGACCAGGGAGGTGCAGAGTTCCTCCCTTGCCATGCAGCCAGCGCTAGTCTCCTAGTTCATGCAGCAGTGCCTCATGCTCTTGGATGCAGGGGCGCCCAGCAGACAACTCTTAGGGGATGTAAGCAGTGTCCCCTCTATTCCATATTCCCGTGCCCATCTTCCCTAGGACTGCTTGCATGGATCAGTAGTACTTAGTCTGAGGAAAGATTGCAGAATCAGGCCTCCCCTGAATAGAAGAAAAAGCACCGGTGAAGCATCTCTTTCAGTCTCTTGGCTGTACAGTGAAATCCTTCTGTGAGTCCCCGGACTTTAAATACTTGATTAATATTTGTACCTCTTCCTATATTTTGGAGCCTTTGGGGAAGACAGCAGTGTGGTTTGAGGGAAGCTAAGATTAGCAGTGATGCAGAAAACTAACAGCTTTCCTACTTAGGAGGTGTCTGTGAGAAATCCTGCAGCAGATTCCTAGCCCTGAATCATAGCAAATGTAGCCCCAGTCTTGCACTAGCTTTAGAGTCATCTATTATATTTCTTACGCACTGGATTGCTTAGAACAGTTGTAATTTGGAGTTATTTTCTTGCTTTAAGGGGAGATTATGTTGGCATCAGACTACGAGAAAATGAATTTGATCCAAGAGGCCAAAGGCAGCCCACCTTTATAGATGACATGGTAATCACCAGACTTCTTTCTTCCTATCCTCTTTAACTGCATCTGACAGATGGCTGTTTGGTACAGCTGAATAACCTATTCCTACAACGATCAATAAAAGCCCATTACTGAAATTAGTATCTAAAGAAATTGGCTGTGAATAGCATCCAGGTGTAATGTATCCAAGATAATTCAAGTTTTTGCTGATTTTTCAGTAAGACAAAGCTCATCCACAGAGGATGTTTGAAGAAGTTCAAATCAACTAACCAAAGGGAATTCTTCACAAACTAAAGCTGTCTGTGCATAGCAAAACATCTTTCAGCTAAGCTGAGAAAGTCTTCCTGGGTGTGTTTAAAACCTCTCAAACCTCAGGAAGTGTCTTACAACTGGTGAGCTACCCAGTGTACTTGAGAAAACTGGGCTCCAGCTCACATTTCCCTGCATTTCTCTGGTCTTTCTGTCATCCCTCAGTCAAGCACTTACAGTAAAACACAACACATAAGGTTCTTCTGTCTTTCCAGGTCCATTACAACTTAGCCTTCAGTGTTGCTTTGCTGTGGCTAAGTGACTTGGATGCTCAGACTGCACTGACAAGAGAGAAATTGTGAGTATTGCAAAGCTAAGGCCCTGCTGTTGCAGAGGGTTACACCAGTGTGCAAATGGAGTAAAAGCAGCAGCGAATCGAGCCCAGGACTACTTTCTGCATTTATAAGACCAGGCTAATAATACTCTTGTTCAAAACACCATACAGGAATTTTGCAGCTTGCAACCGATACATGTATCCCAACCGAACTGAGAGAGAAGCTATGATATTATCTTCATATGCTGGAATATTAATGGTAAGAGGACAAGAAAGATAGCAATATCTTTTGCTCTATGGCACCTGTCTAGAAACACTCCCTGTACCCTGGATGTCTTTGTTCATTGAAAGCACAGTATACAGACAGTGCAAATATTACAAATCTGTCTCATTTTTATCAGGTAGCCATTAAGTTTTGCTCAGCCTTAGAAAACAAAATAGGCAGTTTCAGTAGTTGGCCCTATGCGTGTATATAGATTACTTATCTTGTCTCACCCAAATGCAAAATGGTGAGCAAATTTCGGGACCAGATCTCAATAAATTTGCACTAGCAGCATGAAACAATACTAGGAGTTCACATGAAAGCTGTTTTAGAAGATCAAAAAAAGGGGATACGAGCTGGATTTCATACATTCACTTTAAAGAATACTACTTCTGAGAGCTCTCTCTTTACCTGTCTTCACAGAACAGCATTTCTATTGAAGAGATTTTTGAGATTTACAGCATGAGGACCTCAGCAACACACAGGCAGAGCTCTGCAAATGTGAGTGATTTGTTGTTTTTTCAGCATCTCTAATAGGGGTCTGAGTGAAGATCTTTCTTACCTGTAGTGCCCAGTCCAGCATGTACTGCACTGGGCTGGCATTCTGGGAATGCAATCCACACGTGGATTATTTCTCTTCTTGCTCAGAGTAAACACTGTTGAACTCTTCCCTTCTCACATCTGCCATTGCGGCTTAAAGCCTTGTGGGTGGCCTTTCAGCATCATAAGGAGGTGTAAAGCCTCCATGTGCAGTTGTAGTTATCCATGGGGTACTTCATCCCTGCTGCTAGTCTTCAGGGTGTGTGTCTGTCAAAGCTGCAGAGTGCAGCACATTTCTTAATTGCTTTCAGATTGTATTGTGTGTGGGTCTATTATTATAGCTACTGTTTATTCCAGCTCTCCCATACAAATAAAGGAAGGGACTTCATTCTGTGGAAAGCAATCACTGCTGTTAGATCAGCAGTAGTTGGGGATCTGTGGATGATAGCTGGCAACATCCTACAATAAACTCTCATGTATCTCCTTGTTAGAGCAGAATACAAGCATTCAGGTAGCATTCAAGACCACAGGCTAGGTACAACTGTGAATTTTATCTGAAGTTAGCGCTTTCCTTTGGGATTATCATCTGGCTGCCGAAGATGCACTTTGTGCCCAGTCTTCTTCCCCAGTTCACTCAGGTTTCAAACCAGAAATCATCAGGGGATAATACCTAACCTTTGCTAGCTCCTGGCCTCTGGTGCTGCCTTGCACTGCTTGGCCTCACTGAGGAGCCAAAGTTGTTTTGCTGGGCAGTATACCCTGTAGGTAGTTGTATAAACAAGTGAAACTCTCCCTGCACAGCCCACCTCTTTGCTACAGTTTTTCTGCCCTCCTCTTTTGTATGGACTCTGCAGATCCTTCATGGTCTCCTTGACTCATTCTTATTCCCTTGTAAGATGATAAATCTTCCAGCTAAGGTGTGCTGTAGGTCTGAGATAAGGCATTTGTCAGAGGAACCAGAGATGTGAAATTTGGCTAGAGACCTTTAACCCTGCAAGACAGAGACTTCCTTCCATACTTCCATGGGGTTTTTTGTAAGCTATTGTATGCTGCTTAGTAGAGCGTGCCAACACTGCAGGGCTTAATCTGGGGTCGTGTTTACGCAAGTTCATACAGTCAGTGCTATCTTTACAGAAGCCAACTCTCAGAAGGGCACTCTGGCTCTTGCATAGGCATTACATGACACTGTTCAAGGAGATTCAGTATCTACATCCTAGGAATACTTTCTGGATCACAGTAAAGGATCAGAGATGGCATCTGTCAGAGAGCCTTAAATTTTCCCTTTATTGCAGTGTGAAAAAGAAGAGATAAGAAAACAGTGCTAAGCCAATTTTTACTTGCAATGCATTGCAGTCCTATGGAAGGTGGACACACAGATTAAATAGAACAAACCAGCAACTCTGTGACTGCAAGGTCATCTGTGTTACCTGTGCACCTGCAGGGAAACGATGCTCTAGAGTCTGGAAGTATCCTTGTGCCAAATCATACAATAGTAACAGAAAACTTGCACAAGGATTTACAATTCAGTTATTGCAGAGGTAAGAGGTAACATTACCCTGACTTGCAGATTAGATTAGACTATCTGACTTTGGGCAGGTCATTTAATCTCTGTCCTAGTCAGTCTGTGGCACAGTTTGGGTCATTATTTGCAGTTAAAAAGCCTCCAGAGAGAAGGAGGCTATGTTTCCTTGGGCACTGTGCTCTGACAACACGGCCTGCTGTCAGCCCGTACACCAGAGTTGTTTGGGTCTGGTCAGCTCTTAAGACAGGCAGCAGGGTGTGTGCCTCCTGCTTCCCTTCATCTGAGATTTTTAAGAGTGTATTTACATAAGCAAAGGAATCTGATACTGTTTACGACCTTCCAGACAAGTCACATCCCCACTCTCTGAGAATGAAACCTCCATGTGGAATGATCCATCAGGTCTTAGGGAGCTTGTAAGACCTGAGCAGTTTTAGACGTCAGGACAACTTCTGCATCCCCAGTTCAAATACCTTTCTATTTATATTGGGCATAACTTGCAGGGTTTACTGCTTTCATGCAAGTTCACACATGGGTGCTGTGTTAGGCATAAATGGCAGAGTTCAGGCAGCCAGGGCTGCAGTGGTGACCTATATGGGAAGAGACCATGAACTGCCCTGTGCCAATCAACTCACAAACCCATGTAAGCAGCCAAGCATGAGCCAAAATTTCAGCCAGAAGAGCACATGGCACCTCTACTCAAACATATTTAAGACAGAGCAGCAGCAGCTACTAGGGAAGGAGACATGAAGACACATGTAAGGAGATGTGTGGGGTGACTATTAAAAGACACATGCTCTTGGAAGGAGGCATCCCCTCCATGCCATGGCCTGCATGGACAAAAGCACAGAGGAAAAGTAAGAAGTACAGAGAAATGCCAGACAGAAACCATTCACACACAAGCCCAATCTCCTTTGCCACCCCTCACCTCACAGAAGGAATTGGAGCAGACTGAATTTAACCATGCAAGGGAAGTTCAGACTAGGCAGGGAAGGAGAGGCACTTACTATATTTAACCTCTAGAGTTTGACCTCTTGATGCTTCCCTCATTACACCACCACTGGGATCAGGAACCTCTAGCAGCATAAGGGCTACTTCTAAAATCCCTGCTCCATCTTTTTAATCTAAAATGTCACCCGTTGCATGCTAGAATATTTGAATGATGTGCTCCTGGGTTTAGAGGTTTACGAAGGCTTTTTACTGGCATGCTTCTTTCTGACTTAAATGCCTGGCTGACCACAGGCTTGTTCCTTTCTGGCCTGCACACTGGCGTGGGACTTTGCCAACCCAAGCAAACAAAGTGCTAGTGCAAGGAAAGCACAGACACATAAAAGCTCTTTGTCTTCAGTAGCTCTCCTTCAGGGAGATGGTTTTATTCTTCAAAGGGCGGAAGCAGCGTGTTTGGCTCTGTTGTGCTGTTCCTCTGTTGGACCTCTGCTGAAAATTATCCCCAGGCTACCAAAAAAAGAAACTCTGTATTTGGTCCATGCAAAACTGGATACAGCAGACAAATGTAACTGAGCAACCAGATGGATACCAAAAAAAAAGCCTTCAGTAGACAAAAAGGAGATACTTACTCCAGCTTTACTGATCAGATCTCATCTTGGCCTTGCAGAGATTTCACCAGTTAAAACTCTACACTTAGCCCCAGTCTTAAAGTGGTATCCCATTCCCAAACATACTTAAAAGGCTCTCAGCATTGCTAGCATCACAAACCTTGCAGAATCTACCTCAAACTTTTTGACATCTTCTGCCGTTTAGGTCTGAGAGAGTCCACCAAAGAAGAGGTACCAGTGAACTGGTACAGTGACTCCTAGCTTTGGCCATAGCAATGGTAAGCTATTGGCCCCTTCTCCCACGAGCCTACTGCCTAGGCTGCTGTGCTATGAGCAATAAAGTGGAAGGAATCTCCTGCTGCATAAAGGCATAATGCGTTTGGATCCTATAATATCTCTGCCTTTTAAAAAATATGTTGCATTTTAAACTCAAGTCATTTGCCCCTTTTGCTTTTGCCCCATTAGTAATAGCAAACTAGCTCCAGCCTTCTCTCTTTGAACATAGCAAAAAGCTGTGTTCACCTCCTCCTCTACCTTACAGTAGTAGTACCTTACACCAGCGAGAGGCAAGAAAAGGGCAGTCCAACTACTCACAACCACACTAAGATGTAACCCATCTTCTGGGCCTTTGGCATAGTGCTTTACAGAGGAGCATTCCCACCAGAGTGCTCTAATTACCATTAATGTGGAGTGGGGAAGGAGGCTATGCAAGTCTGAGGAGATATAGCCCCCTTCACAAGGGTCTTGCTTGTGTTCAGAGCAAGTTTCTCTAGCAGCATATCTTTAATCATATAAGTGTAATTGCCCTTTAAAAAATAGGGGAGATATTATCATTTTTAATTCATGACTCAAGTCACAAGAAAGCATTCTGTATGGCCTGGCTATTTAATGAAAGAGCATTTGTTCTGGAATATGTAGAATTTATTTTCAGTAACACAGACTTTATTGATGTTTCCCAAGCAACCATTAAAAGTTGCTGTGGAATTGTAATCAGACTATAATAGATGATTCACATGTAATTCACAGTGTTTCTGGTGCACTTAATTTTTTTTTACCTCATGCTTAGCCGTAATATTAATGACGGACTGCCACCCGGTGTCCAGAACGGGCTAGAGCTACACTCCAGCTCACAGTTACAGGCATCAGAACAGCCTTGGCCATAACCTCTCTTAGCTGAATTTTCCCATGTCAAGAACTAAAAATGCCACTAGATGCCATGTAGGGGCATTTCACAACATGTTAGTTTGAAGGAGGGATCTTCCCCTCTGCTTCTGGGACAAGTGGGTGGATCAGCTCTCCCTCCTTTTGCTGTGAACATTACACTGTATATTTTTACTGTCATGCTCCTCATGGACAGGAATCCTTTTCTCTATGAATTTCCAATCCAGGATATTTTTAGAAATGTCCATTTTGGGTGCACACCATACACTGCAGAGGAGTGATGTTTTCTTGGAAGTTTTCCAGCTACTCACACTGTTTCCCGTGGTGTTTTTTTTTGTTTGTTTGTTTTTGGGGGGTGGTAGTGGTTTTTTAGTTTTGATTTATATTCTGATGTTATGCAAGCAGAGACAAAGAAAGAACATAAAGAGTCTTTCTGTTCATCTCATGTTACTGTGCACTTGCCTAGATCCTGTCCCTGGTGGACTCAGGGATACTTCTTTGATGGTCATGAGGTAGCAAAGTTACAAAATTTTCTGAAGAGGAAGATAAGCCATTGTTACTAGGATCTCCAGTTTTTATTTCAGCCAACAACGCTGCTTAATTTTAATAATGGGCTTGAGATCATTCCCACTCTATGAGAAAGGAACAGAAATGCTTTGCTGAATTTGGAAACTAAGGATAATTCATTTGCAAAGCCCTAATTAGTTTAAGAGGTTAAATCTACTGTTTTCATTAACAGTAACTCTTGGAGCACAGCTTATGCCTCCTTAAAAGTCCTAGACTCAAAAAGCTGGAATCCAGCCCATCTCAAAATTCAATTTCTGTGGATCTCAGGTTTGGTTATCTTTTTCTTTCCCCTCCCACCCCATTTCCTATCAAAGTAAAATGGTGGAGATTCCTGTAATCCCCCATCACTTTTGAAGCCTTGACTTATATCTCCTCAAAAATCAAGCACTAGCTTTACCAAGATATATAGATACTTAGGGAGCCTAAGTCACATCCTAGTGGGATTTAGGATCCAGAAGATTTCTGATTCATGAGAAGGGACGTCCTAACCTGAGGTGGATGTAATGGTTGCTATCCCAACTGCTTGCTGCTTTTCAGAGTTTCCTACCCCGTTGTCCAGACATTTCAGAAGCTGCCATGTGAACAGCTGAGCAGTTGCAGGCTGCCTGCCAGGATGTTTTGGCAGACCACAATCCCCAGGCTGCACCAGTACAGGGCTATAAAATGCAGCAGTTCAGCTACTGTGTGGACAACTGAAATGTCTGAGCAATGGGGATGGGCACTTCAAGAAGCTGGGTGGGCCAAACTGCCAGGACAAAAACTGCCAGCAAAGCTGTGCTCATTTACTCATCAGGACCTCTGAAGCAGTTATCTTACTTTCAGCTGACCACAAAACAGTATGCCCATTTGGCTTGGCACATAGTTTCTGCAGACATACTAATCTATGAATTGTCCTTCCAGGACCACTGGATTCAACCTGTCAAGTTCTCCCTGCATCCATTTGCCATGCTGACTGCCCCTGAAGCTGCAGAGTATGCCTGGAAGCAAAGTGAGCACATTTCACCCCAACTCCCACAAAGCCAGGGCTGGGGGACATGGGGCAGCAGCACCTGGCCCAGCAGAGTCACCAAGTTACAGCCTGCTGAGCTCCAACAGCTGCACATAGAAAGTAGTAAACCTTGGTCTGTGCCTATTCTCTTGCAGGAGAGGAGGTACAGGCATTTTCTCATTGTAGCCTAGAAATAGTGTTTTGCTCAGGCTCCTGAGCTCAGGACAATTGCCTAAGTCACATCCTAGTGACCCTAGTGGGATTTAGGATCCAAAAGATTTTTCTCAAGTTGAGGTGAACAATAAGATTACACATTTCTGATAGGATCAGCCTTCACGTCTCACAATCACTTGTTTGTTCTTAAGCTTGGACTATTACTAGGACCTTTTGCAAAGGTCAGTTATGCTACTGACCAGTGAAAGAGCCACCCTCCCTTCCCTGCTTCTTCTTCAAGTGCAGCAAAACAGAGTAACTCCAAGAGCATTAGAGAATTTGAAGCTGGAACCCCTTACCTCCAACCATGTATTGCAACTGATCCCATGCAGTAGGTCTGTAAACCAGCCTGGTGGCCCCCTGTAAGCCCAAAATGATGCAAGGCCCTTTCTCCCTCCCAAGGCATCAAGTACCGGAGAGCAGCAGCGTATCAAAAGACCAACCCTTGTTCAGCAAGGAGAGCTAAGAAGGACAGCAAGCAACCGGACTCACTCACCAGAGGAAAGCAACAGGTTGACAAAGTAGGTCTGAAGAATTCACACAAGCCAGTAAAACTGTTTTTGCAACACTACCACTGAATGTCACAGCTGGAGCGGCACCTCAAGCCACCCAGAGCCCACAAAGCCTTCCTTGTCTGCCCTGCTCAGCACTCTTTAGTATGAGAAGTTTCATAGTAGCACTAATCTATAATGTAGTGTCAATGCTAAATTGGACTTTCACGGCAACTGTATCATACCTTGGCAGGAGGTGTCACTCATGAGCTGGAAAGTCAACTCCAGTAATACTCAACATACACATGGAAGGTACTCTTCTGCCTAATATCCCTGCAAAACACATTCGCTACTATCACTTCTAGGTTAACAAACAGTTGAAGACTATTTTTAAAGAAATGAACAAAAACCTGACTCTATAAAGAATCAAGTAATGTCAGATTAGCCTAGCATGTACATGCATTAGGCTCTGCCTTTCTAGTTGTCCATGATTTGCTAAAGCCTATTGTTTGCTGCAGCTCCACTGAGCAGGAGAGCTAAGAAAACATTCGTTGTAGCAGCAGCAGGGCTGGATTTGACCAAGTAGAGGGGCTCCCTCACAGCCTCGAGTTCAATGTGCATCACATGTCACACAGCAGGAGGGAAGCTGATCTGCCATGCAGTCCCCATCTCTCCTGATGGATTCAGCCCTGCATGCTGTGCTTGTGCTTATTAACATTTGCATCCTGCAGGGAGCTACAGAAGCAAAACAAGGAACGTCTCCAGAGAAGCCTGGAACAGATTCAAGAGCAAGGAATGCAGAGGAAGCAAAGACATAACAAAGACCCAAACTTCATGTACCTCACTTAGCTGTAGGTGAGCTAACTGATGTCTTCTACCTTAGCTTTGGTAATGCATTTGCGACTTGTGGTTTGGGTTGGGGTTTTTTTGTTGTTTTTAAATCTTAGCAGTCATTCCTTCCTTCCCACACCTCATATCTTGTACCCAACACTCCAACATTCCCTCCTCTTCCCTTAGCCACCTCTCTCCTGCTTCCCTGTCAGTGTGTTGGGAGCTTACGTTTTCCCAGTGCATCCCTACTGCTTCTCAACCCACCATGCTACTTTTACAGAGCCAAAGAGGGGAGGGGATGCAGCACTTAAGAGGCAGGGAGTACACACTTCCCCTTGTCCACAGTGCTGTGCAACTCCCACACATGATCCAGCGTGGGGCAGGAATGAGCTTCCCTGAACGTGACATGAGGGTTGTGCCTTTCAGGATGATCCCATTTTCTTCAGCTCTCCCCTTTAACCATCCTTCCTTATTTTCTTAAAGGACTCGGCTAAAGAAAAGGCCTCTCCCTGCAGTGCCAGTGTAGCACTGAAGCCTAGCTGTCTTCCATTCCCCGTTTGTAGGTTTCTAATGGTTTGCCTCTGTTATGTCCATCCTGTGCTGCCCAAGAACACTCCCCATTTCCTAGATGGGCTGTCACAACCCTCATCCTTATATTAACTCTACCTTGCGATAAGAGTTGGGTGCACATGGTTCTCCTTCCACATCCCTCTCTTCCTCTGGCTGGAGACCTGGGCACACAGCATGGGGTGTTTCTATAGGACTCCTTTTACTTAATTCCATAGAAGTTTCAGGGGTCAGTGGGGTAGAAGAAGTGTTCACTGCTGAGAGGTGTGTTTAACACTAGCTGCAGGGTAGAGGGACTCCATTAGAGCTCTTTACATATAAAAATTACAGAAATTAAGATTCCCAGCTACTTCTAGCCAGGGGATAGACATCCATCCAAAGTATGGTCACATATTGTACAGCTGCATTAAATCATGCCTTGGAGACAGTCCTGTACTCTAATGCAAAATACCTGCTAAAGGAAAAAACAATAAACACTTGCGAAGCAAAACTGTTCTTCTTCTGCCTGTTGATTCTCAGTCGCTCAGCCTATTTATGGAGATGCCAAAAGACAGCACTATGCAAGAAAGCCTGGGAATGGTTAAACTTAATCAGGGATTCAAAGGGTCTTTTAGAAATCCTCATGGACTCAAAGCTTGCTTTCAACTCACCAGGTTCACAGCTTTTTTTTTTTTTTAACATAACTTATCACAAATTTCCTGTTAAAGCCAGTCTAAAATAAAACATAGTTGCTGTAAACACCTGTCCTTTCAATTCTGAGCTGCCCATGGGGAAAGACCTAACCACAGCTTGGTACATTCAAAAATTACAGATTAACTGGTGAGTCTTTGTGCTGATATTGATGGGGCTTCTTGGCCATCCCCCCACTTTCCTTTCAAGCCATGTGAGCCAAAATTCAAGGCCTAAGGAAGTCAGATGAAAAGGCTAGAAGGGACTTAAGATCAACAGCACCATCACCCTCCCTTACACAGGAACTCTTTAGCCATGAATTTCTGCAGCATCAGCTGTTTTGGCCTGGTTAGTTCACCCTGCAGGAAGCGGGATTGCTGGAACGCACTATCCAACGCCATTTAGCAGTTCCTACCTCTCCTCCATGGCCTGTGTTCACTGCTGGGATAGGCCTGCCCTGTCACATTCAGCTCAGGCTCATTCCTGGAGCTCAGAGCATCCATCAACTTCTAAACAGAGGCTTCTGTTCTTGCAAACAAATGCAGCAAGCCAGTGCCAGGACCTGAGCAAATTTCGTTCCAACTCAAACAGCATCAGTCTGACCCCTTAAAAGCCAAAGCAGAGAGAAATTGTACTTTGAAATGAGGTCATTACAAGAGAGGAGGAGGGGATATTGCAGCTGAGCACATGAGTAGGAGAACAATGGCGAGGGGGTGGTTAATACTAAACAGCTAGAGAGAGAGATTAACATCTCATGACTGATTTTTGTTCACTGACCTGAAATAAAATAAACAGTAAGACTTTAACAAATAGGTGATTAGCCGAGTTATTCCAGTGCTGTCTTTGCTATTAGAGTAGTGCCATGGTCTTCACTTTTCATTGGCTAATACTTCCTGGTTTTTATAGATAAGGCTGGTGGAGTTAAGAGGAGTAAGCAACAGAAATCTTGCTGTGCTAATAAACATAAAAACAATGTTTCATTTTCAGAGTGAAAAGCAGGGGCAAGTACCTGCCCCTTCGCTACTCCCTCCCCTGTTGACTGGTGTCTGGTTGTCTGCACACAAAAATCAAGCCCAGCGGATCAGGTGGTTTGCCATTCACATGTTCACATTTTCAGATAGCCAAAATCGGGGAGCTGAAAGGTGCTTGTAGATGTGTGCACAATGGGATGGGTGAATGACAGCCTTCTGCCGCCTTGACTGAAATTTCCTCCTTTCCTGAGCTATATTGTTTCCTGAATAAAAAGAAGGCTTTGCTGTGACCAGACCAATTAGCCAGGACAACTTCAAAATCTTTTCTCAGCTACGCAAAAAGCAATGGACATAATTCAGAGCTCAGATGAGATGCAAAGTCACAAATTTGTTCTACAGGACCCAGAAGAGACCTCTGATCATATGTGCATACTTAGCAAGTTGTCACATGCATGCAGTTGGTGCCCACCACTGCACTGCAATACTACCCACAGTGGGAAAGGTAAGAGACCATTCTGGGTCTGTTCTTTGTAAGTACCTGAAATCACGTTGTACAGCAAGTAAGGAACTGAACAGAGCATCATCCACTTTCCTTCTGGCAATTTAAGAGCTGCCCATGGTACCCCGGAGACTGACTCCAGTAGCAGAACTCATGGTGGCAACTTGGTGCTGCAATTCACAGCCCAGTTTATGACACTGAAATTGGTGATGATTTCAGCTAACACTCGGCTGTGAACAACACAGCAGCTGAGGCACAGACATACTGCCTGCAGGACCAGAGGTGCTAACTTCTTAAATTGCCCCACACAAGCTTGTGAGTCAGAGTCTTTCGACCATAGCCAGAGTTACTAGACCACTGCCCATGCAAGCAAGCCCCAACTTCCCCCTCATTTCTGCTACAGTAATCCTGACTTCAGATACGTCACTACTGATTCTCTAGCTGTTCCTGAAAATTCTCACTCATTTTGGTTAATAGGTTTTTCCTAGTCAAACACCAGGTGGAAACACCTAGCATCCATCTTGGAATGGCAAAATACCCCTGTTTTGTGCGAGAGATTGGTTTGTCCGTAGGACAAAAATATAACCAATCTGTTTTGAAAATAATCGATTTTGTCAGGAGGGAATCTAACATATTAAGTACATATGACTATGTATCTTCAAGAGGCAGCCAGGAGCAAGAGCAAATACCAGAGTCAAAGTAATGAGAAATTCAGTTTTACTGAATCTCTCTAAAACAATGTAAAGGATACTGGCTCCACGAGGGCAGTCATGTTTGAAAGATCGAGCATCTCTGCTGCATTTTCTATATCTAAGAATGGTTAGAGGTGCTCAGAACAGGAACTAGCTTCCAGCAAAGCAGAGTCAGAGAGAACACCAACTGCCAAATTCTGCACAGACTGTCACCAGGTCAGGTGCTGTTATGGAAGTGATCTGCCAGGTACTTGCACACAGGTATTCCCACTGCCAGTGCTAAACATATAGTCCCTTTATGTGAAGCAAGTATGTGGTGTGGTTGTCAAAAACATCTGGGGCCACACTTCATGGCCTTTCATGGCAATTTGCATTAACATCTGTTGTTCAAAGAACTCGTGTGCAATCCGTGTAGCAATAAATGTTTCCCTACATCATTAATCATCCTGAAGATCTACCTACCAGTTGGCCATACAGTTGGACTCGATCTTAAGGGTCTTTTCCAACCTAAATGATTCTACGATTCTATACACAAGGGGTTACACTTTGAAATAGAGTCAGATGTGACATTAAAGCACTGTGACAACTTTGCACTAACTTTCTTATTGAGTATTTTGTGCATGCTTACACTGCCTGTTGCCAGCTCCATTGAGTCCAGGTCAGCAACCCACCCAGTCTGCAGACAAAAACCAAGCCCTGAACAGTGTACTTACAGTAATAACAACAATACATCAAGTCAAGTACAACACTCAAGCAAACATCAGGACAAGGAAATCCAACAGGATGAAGGCAGGTGGTCTGAGGTAACCCAGAAAGCTTGGAAGAATAGGGCTGAATATACTAAAGAGGACAGGAAGGTATATAACCTGTTTGGCAATGGTGAGTGCACATTAGCCCCTGTCATTTAATAAGGATACAGTTAAAAACAACACCAGTGGTTTGTGATGGAAGGATGTGAAGGGGGAGGTTTCATATTCCCCCTATCTGTTTCCCCAGAAAACACCATTGTCTTTCTTTTTCCTTTCTTGCCACAGCACTGAAAGCCCTTTTCTTTGGTCTGAGACCTTGTAAGTAAAGCTGCACTCCACTAAGTCTCCCAAACCTTCCCCTGTTCTCTCTCCTTACAGCCTTACAGCCACTCATTTGTTCCACTGGAGGTGGAGACTATGTAGTTGCAAAAAGAGCTCTTTTAAATAAATTGGATCTACAAAGGTGTTCATCTGCATTCCAAGTTAACTGATGAATCATGTTGACAAGGCCTTTACATGCTTGAATGAGTTTCCCCAAATACATAAGATTATAAATCTGTTTTTGGAGTACAGTAGTTTCTTTTGATCTGAAGCCTCACCTGCTGGTGATATAAGACATTTGTATAACCAGCTTTGCATATTCCATGAAGCAGTTTGTTTTTAAGAGTCTAAGATTTAGGTTCAAGAAAATGATAATCAGAATAGAACAAGCCAAGGTTTGTTCCAGCCCCGCAACAAACAAGAATAAAACAACAGAGGAAACGTTCCGAAAGGGAGGAATACAGTTTTCTGTAACCTACTAGCTGTGCTTTAGTGTTAAAGCACTCTGCTTTAGTGTTAAACAACAATCCTTCCTGGTTCCAGATAGAAAGCAACTTGAGTTCAAAGCAGCTTGTTCCTTTTGAATTTTTAAAACAGACTTCCAAAAGGAAAAAATTGAACCAATTGATTTATAATGTTAGCCAGAAATTCAGATACACTGATAAAAACCTAATATAAACCATTTGATTTCAATCTTTTTAGTCTTCAGGGATGCAGCAGTTAACCACACACCAGGAAGGGACTGAAACTTTTAATCACTATTTCCTCCTAACATATCTGTGTTAAAATCTGTATACAATAGAAGGGATTAGTAGGCAAAAGCTAACAACACCACGTGAGATGGAGACTTTTCCTGTTTCCAGGATAAAGTGGGTAACAAAGTATTGAAATGGAAGCAAAGTTCATCTGCTCTCACAAAAGGAAAGATTGAACAAATACCATGGGACAAACTTAGGCAAGAGGTAACCGACACAGAGTGGGGAAGGAGAGGAAGACCTACACCAGAAACTGCTCAGATCCGCTGAGTTCAATAGCTTTCAGGCGAAGGAGGTTCTGTAAAGAACCATTCTTACACACACATCCCCCATCGGGTCAGGTGCACCACATGAAATAGTTGATACCAGCTGGAAGTGTAGTCCATTCCACAGTTACACACTAATTCACTTGCACACAGCATCAGCAAATGTAGCCCAAATCCCAGAAAATGAGAGTCCCACATGGTGAATGCAATAAATGCCATAACTGCAATAAAGACAAAACATGAGATCTCCCCACAGCTTAGAATGGGCCCTTTTGTGTTTCTTTTTGCAGATGCAGCATTAGGACTATGGCATATAAAAGCAACCACAGTATTTGCTCACAGCTTTCAGCTTTCACCTCAGCAAGCTGCCAAAATGGGAAAGGTAAGTGGAAGCCCCAGTATGCCAGTACTCTGCTCTAACGCAGACACTGGGATGGACTCTGAGTCTTTGCAAATGTTTATATTGCAGATCATTTTTTATGAAGACAAGAGCTTCTGGGGCCACTGCTATGAACGTAGCAGTGACCACCTTGTCCTGCGGTCCTATGTGAAACAATGCAATTCCATCCAGGTGGAAAAAGGCAGCTGGATGATTTACGAGAATCCCAATTACTCAGGACACCAGTACTTTTTAAAAAGGGGAGACTATCCTGACTTTCAGAAGTGGTTCAGTCTCTGCGACTCCATCAGGTCTTGCCATGTAATCCTACAAGTGAGTTCTGTTTGGCAGTGTATCACAGTTTACGAAATTGGGTATGGTTTATCCTCTAAGAATATAGTTATGCAGTCTCTTCAAGTAACTGAAGAGACAGGCAAAGTTCAGTAAGGCAATGCAAGTTGCACTGGAGATGAAGGAAATAATCTGTTTAATATCAGTGCTATTTCCAGGACCTATACATAACTCGGAGATGCTAAAAGAAAGCTGAGTGACTGTTTCTAGGTAGAGAATGTTTTTATATTGCTCAGGGAAGGGCTAGCAGGGCCGGCTGATAGAAAGTTCTGCTGTAGGCCGATATATGCAACTTGGTCATGACCACACTATGTTATGATTCAATGACACAAGAACATGTTATATCAGATTTGCAATGGGTACGGCTTTCCTAACATAAAAGCTGTGTTGGTTAAAATTAGCAAAGAATTAATACTTGCTAAAGTACTTCTCTGGTTAGTAAGATATACTATACAGCAAAAGCCATAGCAGCAGGAACACTCCACATGCCCGTGCTTCACATAGCTCTGCAGTTTGCCACATGGCAATTGCCTGCGCACCAGTGTATAACGGAAGCATATGGAGTAACATGGTAAATGTCTTTTAGTAGCACAATCTTGAAGAAGCCACATTATTCATGCCTGGTCATGAGTAAGTGACACAGATCATCTCAAAGTCACATGAATACATTTTCTCCTACTGTCACAATATAGAGTCCTTATAAATCCCATTTCTTCAAATCATAAAGCATCCTCCATCTACTTGCTACCACACACATTATCATACCCATTTGCTCCTCCATGTGGGTAAGAATTAAAGCTCCTCTATTAGCTTCAAAAGAGTGAATCTCTTCACAATCCTGTCGCCAGAATAGAACACAGTTTCTCAGAAATGCACATAGTAGCTGGGAAAGTTGCCTTTTTCTGAATGTCTGTCTGTTCAGTAATGTCAGAATCAGTCAAATTGCTGTCTTTCCTACATTTTTGCTGTGTTTGCCACTGCAGAATTGTGTTTCCCACAAGATTCAGCTCTATGAAAAAGAGGAGCTCCAAGGCCAAATGTTGGAGCTCACTGATGATTGCCCAGCAGTCCCAGGTTACACTGAGATCTCCCTGAGATCTGCTCCCTCAATGTTGTAGGTGGCTCTTGGATCTTGAATGAAATGCCCAACTTCAGGGGCCGACAGTATTTACTGAAACCCGAGGAATACAGAAGATCCCCTGACTGGGGTGCAGTAAATGTCAAAATTGTCTCTTTAGAGAGGCTGGCTGACTTGCACTGAGTTATTGCTCCCACGCTAAATAAACAGTGAATGCATTCCAAAATCCTTGTTCAAACAAATGTTCCTTCATTACTACAAACAAATTAAAGTTGTGCAGTCCAGAGGGAAATCCGATTCCTCTCACATTTTAGGCGGAGAAGGGGAATACTTTAAAAAATATTCACAATTATCCAGCTGTTCCACAGTATGTGATAATTTAAATAACTGTTGAAGGTCCAACTGCATATTGCTAACCCTGGTAAGTGTAGAGCTCCTCAGTCATTACGTCACTGGATATACCTATTAATGGGAAGGTCTGGTTCTTTGATCTAAGTTTTCCCCAGTTTTACAAGTTTTGACCTAGGAATAGATTCCAGCTCTATACTTATGTGGTTGGACTTTTAACAGTTATTTAAATTACCATGTACTGTGCAACAGAAGAGTAAGTCCCATTAACAGTTATATCCAGTGAAGTACTGACTGAGGAGGAAAAGAACAGAAAGATGCAGAGGAACTTAGAACAAGGTGAACACTGCATTTGGCATCAAATTATTCATGCAAACAAGCTGCTCCGTGCTACCACCAGTCCAGCAAAGCTTTCCAGTCTTATCCCAGCTGATTCCTCCAGAAAGAATTTTTCCAGATCCTTAAATCACATGACCTTTATACAGCATGTTTTAGTGAACCTGTTCTTCATGAACTAGATGTTTAGCTGGTGTCAATCGTCCTGCTTCTACTAACTTCAGAGCTGCACTATCTGCTGCAGCAGGAGATTGAGCCAAATCCCTCAACTGCCAGGCTATTCTGCATGCAAAAGGAATTAAATAAGCATACCAGTGTGGATTAGAAACAGGACATCATCTTGTTGTGCTGGAAAAAGTCTATTGCATCATTAATTACCATTCAAGTTATTATGTATATGCCTACTAATCATCTCTGAATCCTGTTCCAGCAGGCACTCTGTGCAATAATGAGTGAGAGCCATAATAAGATGTAACAAAACACAGTTAAGGGATCTCATATCTTAACATACCTCTTCTCATTTAGGTAGTGGAGTCTAGAATTTTTTTCTGGGCATAGTTAGGCAAATATTCTAGTGCTCTTCAGCAAGGTACTGAAGACTTTTGGAAAGAGAAAGCAGTAGAGAGAGCACAGAACTACTAGGACAGTCCACAAACTTATCTAGTACATGTTTAATTTTAAATAATTTCATCTGGGCTTTAAATGGTAGCCTTTGATTTTGTTTTGCCTAGTAAACATTCTGATAATGGAGTCCTTGAATAAAACCAAGCAACTTCTACAGCAGTGAGGTAGACTGCTTAAAACTCACATCTCCATTTGCTAATGTCAGAGACCTCATTTAAGCCATTATTTCATGCTCACATGACCCATCAGTAATAGCCTGTTAGTGATCCTCACCAGCCTTTCCCTGACAACACTGGAGAGGAAAATAGAACTATTCTTTGCCCTTCTCGTCCTTTCTTTTGAACATGGGACACTATGTCTGCCCTCCTGCCTGTCCTTTACTGCACAAAGGAGGCTGTTCAGCTGCTGCAAATGTCTGGTGTACATAAGAAGACCATGCTTCAGCTAGAGAGAAATGGAGCGTGAACAATCAGCTCTCAAGGCAGAAGTGTGAAAAAGCATGTTTCCTCTTGTTCACAAATGCCTAATATTGTGCATTTATAGGAACGGCTCAGTGTAAGTAATATGTGTGTTAGCATGCTTAGGTTAGCATGCTAACCCAGGTTTGCAAAATAACACAGCAGTTCAAGCACAGCATCTCCTTGCCTGCTTAGAACAGGAAACCAAAATATTTTGTTTGCCTTCAGCAAGAATAAAATAAAGAAAAAACAGACCAGCTCCCCAGACAGCAATTAACATATGCCTACATACTCCAGCAAAGTATCTAGTTCAATTAGTGCAATTGAGAAATATGGCTACATAGTGATGCGTAGGTTACATGCTGGCATTCCTTTGGTCAAAGGCAAGAATGAACAGAAATGTACTATTCAGTGATCAGAGCGATAGTTAGGATGTCTGGATTCTTGACTCTGCTGCATCCTAGAGTTTGGGGGTGGCTAAACCTCTCCGAATTTCGCCATCTGAGACAGGAGTGGTGGCAATTCCTAGATTTCAAGGAGCACTGAGAGGTTTTACTTGCTTTTGTTTGCAAATGTTCAGAGAATCTCAAGCAGACATTAAGAACAAGGGTGCTAGAGGAGAGGAGCACTGGGAATTCACAGAGAACATCCAAGTTTTCACTAACAAGTCTTCTAGGTTCCTGTAGCTTGTTTTATGATTGATAGCAAGCACTACAGTTGCTGGCATGCAGGGTATGTTTCTCTACACAAACACTCACTGCTATTTTCAGATTATCCCTATGCTTGTGTGTTTCTGGGGTGCAAAAGCAGTCAATCTCCATGTAAAAGCAGCTGTCATAACAGCATATTAGTTGAGGGCAGATGGAACAGATGTAAATAACCAGACTCCTCAGATCATGGATACCATTTGGCTAACAAAATATTTTGGCTCCAGAGTTTAAGATCAACCCACAGCCCTTCCTGCAGTGCACAGCCCATCTGTGGCATAGGGTCCTGGGAGGGGAAAGTCTACAGGATTCAAGGAGAAACTGGATAAGTACTTGGAAGACAAATCCACTGAGGGTTATTAACCAGAGAGAAGTAACCTCCTGCTCAGAAAATCTCTTGAGCTAAAAATACTTTAGGTCTTGAAGTTTGAACGAAGTATCATATGTATTTTCTTCATATCTACCCTTCCTTCGGTGCCTACTCATGGTTGCGGTTGCTGCCAAGTTACCTGACTAGCTGGTCTGACCCATGATAGCTTCTCTACATTTGTAGCTACAATAAGGAATTCACATATCACTGCCCCTACCCTGGTCTCTCAAGTTCCAAATTTTAACACAGTGGGCTTGGTGATGAACTATGAAGGACCATACAGGACCCAAAAGACAAGCCGGCTCCACAAAGCAAGCATGATCACAGAAAGAACAAAAAAAAGTGTAACACTTCCAAGCCTGTCAAAGATCTTTGAGAAATGCAAGCAGAGGCCTGCACATAGAAGTTGTTCCTGTAAGTGAATTCAATTTGCTTAGCATTAACCATCAGGAAGAAGTTTTTTTTGGTCCAAAGAAAGCATGGGGGTATTCAGAAGCAACTTCTAGACCTAAATTCACACGATTCCCTCAGTCTGCTTTCAGTGTTAAGGGCTACAATTTCCTGGCTGAGGAAGCACCTCCAAGAGAGAGGCTGACAGGAGTGATACCATTTACAACACCCACGCACAACTAGAGCTGTGTAAAAACAGGCCAGCTAAAGATTTGCCCCTGAAGTTTTGCAGCTTCATGAAATCACCATACAAGACTCATAGTGAAAGACACATGCAAGAAAGCACAAACATGTAGTGTCTTGGTTGAACAAGAAGCCAGTGAGACAAAAAGATCCACTATCGCTCCATGCAGTATGAGCAGGAATATGAAAATGTGGCACTGCACGTGATAGGATTTTGTGAAGGTTAGTTCAAAGGTGGGTGTGAAAGGAGAGAAAAGGAAGGCAAGCAGGAGAGAAAGGAATGGTCTCTGGGAAAAAAAAAAAACAACAAATTATAGAGACATATTTAAAACTCCAGAAGAATAACTCAAAACTGTGCTGTTTCTCTTTTTCCTTTGAAAAAGTGTCTTGGATTTTTTTTTTTTTTATTTCAAATAGATAACATTTCCTTGATATTTTAACATTGGTTTGTACTTAGGTTTGTACTAGACCGAACGGAAAATACTTAGAAGGCCTGATCTAGCACTGGTAGCACAAAACTTTTACTCAGGTTACCTCCCATTACTCAAACAGACATAAACTAAGGAAAAAAAGTTCCTGCTGGCACCTGAAGATGATCAGCAGCAGAATAACTTTACCTAAACAGCCCCAGAGTACATCAGCTTCAGCCCGCCCTTCCAAAACAGCTCTGACTTTGAGGCTGCCTAGACTTCTAAAGACCACTGCAATGTATCAACTGGCTGACTGAGAATTGCACTACACCATATCAAACAAGGGCCCAGAATGAACACAGTTCTGAGCACCTTTGGATTAATCAGATCAGACTGAAAACTTACCACAATGTTCTTTGTAAACAACATTTTTTTGTAAGTTCAACTGCAATTAAAGTTTCTTCAGCTGAAGAAATTACTATGCTGTTGCATTTCGCCTCAGTGACTCATACCTGAGCTCCAAAAATCTGTACATCTCTCAAATGAAACATTTCTCTGTGCAGATTTTAAAAGGTTCTTCTCTGCCTTAAACAAGTGATATCCATCCTTCAACTTCTAGTCTCCTTACCTATGAGCTCTGAATTATAGAATTTCAGCAGTGAAGCCTGGATGGATGTAAACGTCCATTACCACACATTTTTTATTACATCATTTTCTCTCTCATACACATACTCTTACTGTTGAAGGAAACAGGGCAGCAATACCTGGTCTGAAGGCTCTTGAAAATCAGCACAGTTTTTATTAGCATACTGTAAAAACTGTTTTACAGTATTGTCACTGGGAATCGATAGGCATTAAAAAACTTTTGACTCAGATAATCAGGGAACAGAGAGAGATTAAAAATAAAATTACATGAAACAATTCTGCTGCAGCATTTCCAGCACTTTCGCTTGCACATGTTCCATCAGTAAAATAACAGAAACATTGCTTGACCTACCTTTACTCTGATCCTCTGCTCACTGATGGTAACAATAAAGTTGGTACCCCACAAACTACTGCTATTGCCTTTTGTTTAGAGAATGACAATGGAGAGAGGGAGAGGAAAAAACATTCATTCTCTTTACAGAGCAAAAAATTCTCTTTTATCCTACTCCTGTGGATGCAGCACTGTGCGTTCTATATAAAGGACTGCTGACTCCTCCTGCATGCTGAAGTCTCACAGCTAAACCCTGGCAAAAATGGCAAAGATAAGAACAGCTGAGTGAATGGAGTACTGACAAACAGCCTAGCACATGCATAGCTCCTTGTAGGCAAGTATGTTTGCAAACATAGTTTGTTGGTCTACCAACAAATTAGCAGAGGGGAAACCTCCAGTGGTTGTTTTATTATCTAGCTCTTTGATAAGTTTCCTAAAGAAAGCCTATAGTGTACTTGGAAGCTTTCAAATGCTAAAACGTTTACACACATAAATCTTTTGGTTTTATTTTTCTGCCTGGCTAGTTTCCCTTTCAGTTTGTCAGCTGCTGAAAGAGACCTAAAGTTTATATATTCATAGACTTCTAAGATGAACAGGAAAATAAGGTTGAAGTACTCTATTCCAAACAAATGTGATAAATATCACCAAACAATGCCACTGAATTTAAATATCTCTGACTTGATTTTACTGCTGCTAAGATATAGCTGCCTAACACGACATAGAGTGCTCAATGATTAACTCAGGTTAGACACAACAGTCTTGTTTTGTTCCTGTATCATTAAGAGGGGTGAAAACTTCAGCACAATTCACATGTAGGAGAATTATTCCTTCCTTTGTCTGTATTCTCACATTGCAGAAGATTTCTAGGAGCCCAGGACTGGGTGCAGGAGATGGGCACAAAGTTGAATGATTGTGTCATACACAGAAGTCGTCCATGGAGCTTTCAGTCAAAGAGCAATTTGGGTTTTGCTTTCTCCAAATGTGCCCAAAAACTTGTCACGTGCTGACAGGCTATTTCCAGCATGAAATCATGATGAAAGTTGCCCCTCCACTTTCTAGGGTCCCAAAGGGACATCCACCTGTCATTTGTAGTACAAGAGAAATGAAGACACTAGTAACTGTCTGTACATCCTATAGAAAATGGACATAAGGGCTTTGCTAGTCTTTGGGCCTGGTAGAAGTGTCCCTATGGACCTTTGCAGTCTTTGGCTTGTTTTGTACAATCTAGGCAAAACAAAGCCAGCTTTCAAATACTTTCCAGTGTGACTAGGGTTACTTTTGTTTTATTGCAGATCACTTTCTTTGAGGAAAGAGACTTGAGGGTGGCTTTTGTGAAGCCACCACAGACCAGCCAGACCTGCGTGCCCACCTCAACCGCTGCAACTCTATCAAGGTGGAAACTGGCTGCTGGATGATCTATGAATTTCCCAACTACATAGGCCATCAGCACTTCCTGAAGAAGGGAGAATATCCTGACTACCAGCACTGGATGAGCTCCAATGACTCCATTAGGTCTTGTATCATCACAGCAGTAAGTTTTCTATCTTGTCTCCATGTATGTTACTGCCTATATTAGAATCAGAGTACTACACCCCGTTTTGACAGCCCTGGCACAAGTAACAACTTCCCCAGAGACCTCTATGTAGAAGGTAGTAGAAAGTACATTTACCAAGTTCACCTAATGCGGTTTAGACTCCTAAAGTGGTAGGTAAGTCAATTGGGATTCTCAACCAAATAAATGGTTGGTTAGTGCTTGGGGTGGGGGGGTGTGTGGGAGGGGCCGGAAGTTTATTATATTTATTTTTATTTTAATAGTATGTTTATCTATTTTTTTTTTATATATATATATATAAAAGCACTTAACTTCACCAATCTTCTAAAACCACTCTGGCTATACATGATCCACACAAGGAAGTTTAGTCCAGAGCTAAGAACCAAACCACATCTCCTATGCCCCAGTCAATGCTCTTCTTTCAAGGTAGGCAAAGTTGGTGACTACACTACTACAGAGGCAACCTGATACATCCCATTGTAGAGACACCACAATGTATTTGAGCTGCAAATGAAGGCATATTTGCCTCATGATAGATTTTTTTCTGAGTACTTCAGCCCAGAATAGATCTGTGTTTTTCCCTCCTAGACTCATTCCCTGGAAGAGTTTTACTAAGAGGGGAGAGGTTGCCAAGATGTGACAGATTTCCATACTCACACATAAGGCTAAGGATTTGAGATTTGGCCCAGGAATAGCCTTGATGCTGGAATGTGTCCCTCCAATGTTCACAAAAAATTAAGTCCATCCATGTTGTAAGCTTTATGTGCAATTCAGTTCCCCTGTCCAGTAGCAGCTTCATAGACCATCACAGCAAGTTTCCAGATACATTCCATCTGCGTAGGATAATGCAGCTATTTTTTTCACTGACATGCAGTTCTGGGCTTCACTTAACTAAGTTCTGGGTCCAAGTGCTGAAAGCTAGTGCAGACACTCTTGTGTCCTTTCAAGCTGTAGAGGGAAGGAAGTCACAGATCAGGACAGTGGGAACAAGATGGACTGAAGGGAAGTTGACTTGGGAGACTGATGGGAAGTATCTGAGAAGGAGCAGAGAAACTGAAAATTACTATGGGGGTAGAAAAAAAAAATCCTAAAATTAGGACACATTTCTGCATGCTTTCCAGATTCAGAACAAGAGTGTCAAGAAAGTTTGATTCCCCAAATGTAGATACTAAAGTGGTTTGGGGTTTGGTTGTGGGTTTTTTTTTTTAATTAAGTAGGGTGTTGGTCTTTGCACAGCAGCAGTAGTCTTGTGTCTATACAACTGCACTTGAGCACCTGCAAAAACTGTATTAAGCATTGAAGCAAGAGCAGAATGTATTTTTCTATATTAAATTTTTGCTGTGCTAGATACAAGAGTCAGAGACAGTCTTGAAACAGTTTATTATCTTAGTAGATGAAAAGAAAAAAAACCTGCCCATCCAAGGCTGTGTAACAAAAGTAGGATCAGAAAAAGCTCCCCTCTGTCCCAGCCAGAGCCTTATCCAGTTCTTATATCAACATCTAGGAACACTGAGGGCACACGGCGGCTGCGGCAATCCAGGTATGTCACTGAGCTTATTTCTTACCTGCATGTACTGTTGAAGTGTGGTGATCTTGGCTGGACCCCACCTCTGCTTCCTGCCCTAATGCAATTCTTTTGAAGCAGTTGTACTCTCACCGGAGCAGAAAGGACCCACAGCACTGCTGCTTTAAATTAGGACCCAGTCAGATTTATTCCTGTTAAACTGACTTTTCTGCACATACTAGTGGCTATTCACTGTTGTATTGCTAGCATCAGTATTGCATCCAGCAAGCTGTAGTCACCTAGAACTGCCACTTGACATCCTCTGCATCCATATCTGGATTTGCCTTCGCAGCCCCAGGAGCACAGCCAGCTACAGATCTAGGAGAGGAATGACTTTGGAGGCGGGATGTTGGAATTCATGGATAACTGCCCTTCTTTCCAGGATGACTTTCATTAAAGGGACATCCAGTCTTGTAACATACTTGAAGGAAGCTGTGTTTTCTATGAACAGCTACACTTCTGAGAACAGCAGCACCTTCTGAGGCCTGGCGAGTACATGCAATTCACCGACTGGGGTGCCACGACTGCCGAAGTTGGATCCTTCCAACCAACAGTGGATATTTCCTAACCAGCACTTTCCTAAGCTATAGGAGTGGTGCCATTAGCACTTTATTAAGGCCAAGGAGTTTCAGAGTCTACACGGGTTAGGTTCCCATCTCTTGCAATGCTTTTAGCCTTTGATTTAAAGCCCAGCAGAGTCAGAAACTGTCTTGGCTACAGTTGGCTTCAGAGCCTGTGCTTGCTTTACTGGTAGGAAAAATTCCCCTGAAGTCAGTGGAGGTAGGCTGGTAATGAGTAACACCCAAGCTCAGAGGAAACCTGCATCTAAATTGCCAAGCTGAATTATATGCAGTCTCAAATCAGTTTAAAAATAGCATCTTTGAAGAAAAATATTATTTCAGACCTTAGAGGAAAAAATTAAATACATTCATTTATGACCATGAAAATCCAAAAATCCACCTGTAACTGAGCCCATGGGACCAACTCTCTGCTTGAATTTATCATAGGGTGTACCTTACATCTTGAACGGTCCCATAAAAGCAATGTCCTTCTCAATAGTTCTCGTGTGAATAGAGTGGCAAATTCACAGCCACAGTGTCATCATGGAGGTATAGCGTACCAAACCTGCAGCTGTGACACTAGATGACTTAAGACAGAGCAAAGCGTTTACAGTATTTGCCATCTTTATTAAGAGTTATTTCTGTCAATGAAAATTCGTAATGCTACAGATACCAAAATAGATCTTTCAGTTGCTTATTCACTTCCTGATGAAAAAAAACAGTCCTGGTGTCCAATAGTTCCTGCTGCCATTTGGCATTAAGTCTGAAGTTGTGCACAGGACTGCACTGCTCCTATTTCCAGTTCAGGGCCTACACTATGCTCTTTTGTTTAGCCAGGACCTCACACTGTTTGTAGACATGAACTCATGTTGACCCTCCATAGCACAGAGAAGTAGCAACTTTCCCTAGGGTCTGGGATTAGAAACCAGAAGAGAGACACATTATGTTAAGGAGTCTACAATCCGTTCAGTGTGCAAGTGGGCCCCCACAAGTCTCACACATACTTTAACAGCACACTGTTTACACAACACTGCAGGATCTTTAAAACTCTGCTTTCAGGTCTTAGAACACTAGGGATCATTCACGTCTCCATGCCCTTTCTGTGTCAGGAGTTAGGCTAGCAGAGTCCCTGGAGGATTCACGAGGTCACAGGGAAGAGCATAGCCTTGGTTTCACATCCCACTCAGAAGCAGGCACTGTGCTGCAGCCAACACCTAACTTCTGGGAGGCCATAGTGCCAACATTTTGCAGGAATCCCCCCGCTAATAGCAGTTGAAGCTTTCCTAAGCCCACTTCCCTTTAGTTACTTTCCTTCACTTGTACCCTTCCCCAAACCAAGAGGAGTTAACCTGCCAAATCTGACAGAGTGCCCACAGGCCCCAAGTTGCTATAGCAGGCATTCTTGGGACAACCTTACCCTGTCAGCCGAGAGGGAAATCAGTTCAGACAGATCTCCATAGACTACCAACACCTACACACCCTTAAACCTTGGTCACTGCCCTGGGTTTTTTTTCCTGACAGACTGCTTTCAGGAGCCATGCTGCAGATCTAGATCTGCTGAGCAGTGCAACATAATGAAATCATTCATCAAACAACTTCTTAACTAAAGCAGAATGATTTGAAGTGCAAGTATGATAACCTCACTGATCACTGGCAATAAGATGTTGATCAGTAAGGTATGGTTTACTTTGAGTGAAAAGTCAGTTTTGATGGAGGAGGGAGAGCACTTACAATGCAATCGTGTGCAGTAACAACCAGTGTCTTAGAGCATCTGCAAAATAAAGACACATGTAGCATGAGTCTAGGCATGCTAGCTCTAACATAGCTAACCTACATGACAGCAGAGGAGAGGGGCAGTTCTAAGCCTGAACGTGAATCCAGGAAGCTTTACTGGCTGTTAGAGCTTCTAAGAACCTAGGCAGACTACGGCATATAAACACATACTATATATTTAGTCTGGAAGAGTCTTTAAGATGTACCCTACACAAGAACATTCCTAGCACAGCTGCAAACTTAAGGCCTCTGGTAAGGGAGCCTATGCTACAGAAAAGGAGCAGAAGAGAGCAAGTCACTGCCTGGGCCTTTCACAGCAGAGGATTCATTATATTGAAGGCCCCCTGTGGAAACAAGCTGAAAGGACAGAGAAGGACAAAAACACTCACCATGGTCCCAGGCTACCCTGGGGTAAATTCCTTCCTGAATTTAAGTGTGGTGAATAGTTTAACACTGAATATATGAAAGCAGAGCAGCCAGGGGCTGCTTAATACTTAATACTATGAGCCAGACCATCACCTCCCAGCTTTAGCTGTGGCCAGTCTCCAACACTTTGAAAGAAAGCAACTAAAACCCCTAGATACTAGCTTGTGTGTCAAGGGGCAAACAAATTCCTTCAGATTTCCAAATTTTGCAAACAACTAACAAGCCCTGAACTACCTGGGGTACAATGTGAATATGGTGACAGAAGGAAGATTAAACACTAATTAAGTTTGCTGGCTTACCTAATAGAACAATTGCACTCATTTTGTGCAATCACAGCCAGAGAAACTCAAGGCAAGCTGATCCTGTGCTACCCTCAGCAAAACCATTTCAGAGGCCTTGGCATCTTGCAAGGGCCAGCTTGCTCCTTTCCAATAGCCACACCAAATGCAGTCTCAGGTTAATTTGGCTTGAGTGCTAGAAACTAGCATCCACAAAGTCCTATTTCTTCACATACAGCAACAGGTATTTTGATAGTGGGAGTTTTACACCTAGCTGCCAAGGCCACTTGCTTACTTAGAACCTTGCTTCTGTGCAAGGGTCTGTTTGTAAAGGACAAAGGAAGAGTTGAGAGGCAGGTTCATTTCTAAGCATATTTCAGGTCTTCATTGTTAGTAAACAAAGCATTAGCCCTATCAAGCAAAACCTCAGATAAAAGCTTTGCCATAGACCTATGTCAGCATGATTTTTGCTGGTGGGGCATGATCTTAGTAGAAGCCTTAGAGCCAAACAACAGGTTTGAGAATATCTGAAAGTCAGATATAGTTTTTCTCTTTTTCATTTGCTTCTACAGAAAACAAATATAGCTTAACAAAAGCATTACTGTAAGGTGTGTGTTTTTTCCTGCCACTTCAGAGGTCCCTGTACTCAAAGCTGCAATCCAACGCAGCCCATTCCTTTGTTGAATCTTTCCTTAAAGTCAAATTCATCCCTTTTCCCTATCCACACCCTTCTCTCTACCCATGCTGTTATCTGAACTTGCTGACTGACAAGTTCAGTCCATCGTAAGATCACTGAGTTACTAATATACAGCTACTGAAGAGAGATGAAGTACAAAACCACAAGTAATGAACAAAGTATGAGAAACAACCACTGTTGTAAACAGACAGCTACCACAAAACAGCAGCTAAGGGACAACGAACTAAAAATGAACACTGCCTACCTGGCTATTTAAGGTCCACATCTTCCTCTGTTCTTTGACTTCCATATCTTAGCTGAGTCTTTATGAAGGTAAGTACACCGAAATATAAATTCACTTAGAATTATACAACACCTGTGGGGACAAAGCTGTAGCCCACCTTTCTCCACTGACATCTCTCATTATTGCTCATATTTGCATGTGAAAAAGAACTCATAATGAATACTGAAAGTCTGTCTGTACCGACAGGGAGAGACTGAACTTGACTCACACCCAGACGTCCACAAAGCCACCTTAACAACTTTACAGTGAGCTACCTAGCTTAGAAAAACCTCTAGAAGGTCAGACCAGGAGATGACTCACCCTGTATGCCACTGGAACACACTGTCCTGTTACAAAACACAAATGCTTTACTTTCTCTTCAGAGCACCTATATAAGGCAAGAACTACCTACACAAGCAGCAGTGATTGCCTAGGCCCACTGGGATAACTATGTCACTACAACTCCAGCAGATTGGAAAATGGCTGCTTTATAGTCTGTGAGCATCCTAATTACATGGGCGGCAGCACTTAACAAGGGATGAGTCTCCCATTTCTATCAAAGGATGTTTTTTTGTTGTTTCACTAGAGCCTGTTGCAGGGCTTCTGTATGTGGGAGCAGCTGCTGTCACTTGCAAAAGTCAGTAATGCAAGAAAGCAGAGCAGTATCTCAAGGGAAGATTGGGGTTTGTACGTGGCTTTGCTTAGGCCTGACTTCTTCAAAGGGAGCAAGTTGTAAGAAAAGTTTCAAATAGGCTGTTTAGTCTAGAAAAGGCTGTAAGAAGATGCGATAAAAATTTGTAACTCAAAAAGCATGCTACAAAGAGCTTCCTTTTCCCATATTACTGTGGAAGGGACAAATAGCAATGGTTTGCATTTGCTTCAAAGGTGATGCAGGTTGGCTGTTAGGGAGGAGCTCCTAGCAGTAATCAAGTCCTGAGGTAAGTCCCTCAGGGAGAAGGCAGAATCTCTTCTGTTCCTGGAGGCTGTTTGCAGAGAGGGGTCCAGGGCGGTTTAAGCGTAGCAGATCCTGCCCTGGGGACAGAGCTGGACTCTGAGGTCTTGGTTTTTTCTTGATGGAAAAAATTATGTTGCAACCTCAAGGCGGGAGACTATTGTGGCTAGCAGCAAGTACCAGAGCACAAGTGTCACCCGACTAAAAATAATTTTACAGACTCATTTTTGTCAGTGTCCCTCCATTTGCGCTAGGAACTATGTTTAGATATTGCAGTAAAAGATACTTCTCCCATTCCTGCACTGCTGATCCATGTGATACAACACTGAGCACAGATTAGCCCTTAAATTTCTCCAGGGAAACTTCACTGATCTTCTAAAAGCAAGACAAATATGCAAAGGCATGTTGCAGGGACCAATTTCAGACTGCCTCTGAGCTCTTGGTGACGCTTATCCATACCTAGCAATTTTTTATACAGCAGACAATATAACGATATTCCACAGTCAATTCCTTTGCAAAGGATTTCCAAACCTCACATGAAACCATTGCAGTGGTGTGGAAATCCCCTGCAAAGGAGCCGGCTGTGCAACGAATGGCAGTGAATGCTTCATCACATGAAGCTGTACTAGATTTACCCAGGTAAGGACACGAACCAGCAGCAGAAGGACCAGGGCTGCGGACAGAGGTTGCAGGGCTGTGATTCTCCCAGCAAACTGAGGAGAAGGCCCAGGTCTCCTTAAGTCTCCTTCTCCCTGCTTTGGAGCCTGGCACAACATTAATTTCCAGCCCCGCTTTCCAGGGGAGCAGACGGACACGGAGGGAACCCGTGCCCCGGGTAGCACCCTGCGAGTTGCGCTAAAAGGATCCTGCTGTTGAACGAGCAGGAGGGAAATCCTTTGCTGGAGTGCTCTGCCTCGGGAGGGTCAGCACGCTACCGGTATGCTTGGGAAGAGCCACACCAGTGAGCTGAGGAACGTCTTTTCACAATTCTCCCTCAGAAATCTGACTTATTTTAGGAGTGTTTTTAGCCCTACGCAAGCTCTGCATACGAGGTATGGGCTGCTTTGAAGCGGTGGCAGATTGCATGTATGTATATATCCACACTCCTCAGGCAATGCAGGCAGGCCTCTCCGGAGTGTATGTAAAGTACATGTACGCGCTTGATAACCTTTATCACCTATAAAACAGTGTGGAGGTTTCCCGAGGTGCTCTGTCCCACGAGGATCGGGAATGCCGATCCTTTTACGGGCAAACAGATTCCTCGCGCGGCAGAGGAGCGCGCCGCCTGACAGGGACCGGCTGCTCCTCAGGTGAGGCGCCGCGGGCTGCGGCACGGCTCTGCCGCCGGGGCTGCCCGCCGCGGCCCGCCCCGCCCCGCGCGGCTCCCCCCGGCCCAGCCAGCGGCCCCGCGCTGCGCTTCCGGGCGCTGCGCCTCCGGGCGCTGCGCGACGACCCCCGGGCGGGCGGTGGAGCGCGGCTCCGGGCGCTCCGCCTGCAGGGGAGGTGCTGCCCCTGCGCCTGCCCGCAGCCAAGATGGCGCCCGCGGCCTCCCCGCCCCTCGGCGGCGGCCCGGGGCGTGTGCCGGAATGCGGGCGGGGTGGGCGATGTGGCGAGGCCCGGCCCCCTCCACCGCCCGGGTGCCGCGCGGTGTTCCCGGCCGCCACCCGCCGTGGCCCGGGTAGGCTGCGGGGAGAGGCCGCGGTGGCGTGGGGGGAGCTGGGGGAGGCCGAGGGCGCGGTAGGTGGCGGCGCATGCAGCTGCTCTCGCCCGGGAGCGGGCGGCGGGGCAGCGCTGGGCTTCTCCCGCGCCCCGCGGGGGACGAGAAAGGCCGCGGCCGGCGTCTCTGCCTAGGCAGCCGCTAATCTGCCGGAGACGCCGCTGCCTGGGCCCGCCGGGCGCCAGGGCCGGCTGTGGAGCCCGGGGGGTGGGGAAAGTAGGGCGGTGGCTGTCACTGCCGGGCCGAGGCCCTGGCGTGCGGGGGGCGGCCGTCCGCCCGCCCCCGGCGGGAGGGGAAGCCGCGCTACCACCGCCGCCTCTCCCCGCGCCCGCAGGGCTCCGGCGTCCCCTCTCAGCAGCCCTGCTGCTTCCCCCCGCTGGGTCCCTGCAAAAAAGAGAAAGCGCCACGAAAATTAGGAACCGGACTTCTCCGTCTTAGGGGTGATAATGTCAGAGACGAAAGCAATGCGACCTGCCGCCGCGTAATTCCCGAGGTCGTCCGTAGGCTTTAAGTGCGGATTTGTTTTTTCCTTCCTCCACCAAAGGCCTGAAGGGTATGTTTTCACTTTCAGAGATTAAAACCGAAGCAGCGCTGGCGAAGAACGGACATGCTTGACACTTGTCTGTGGTTGCTTCTGTTGTGCCACGTTGTTTACCCGAAAAGGAGAGACTGAGACCAGACCCTGTTATTTTCATCCTTGACTTCTTCTTGGGTTATGATATAACTAATAATAAAGCAAAAACTGCGGAAAGAGCACCTGGGAACTGAGCATGGTAGGATCTTGAACAAAAGTAGCTGGTATCAACGAAAAGAGGAAGGGAAGGAATGGCATCCCGAGAGAGGCTGTATGAGCTTTGGATGCTTTACTGCAGTAAGGTAAATATTTTTGGGGGGAGGGGATGTTTGGGCGTCTTTTTCCTCTTTTGTTTGGAAGTCAGGTATTTAAAATGTATCTGTAACATCTTTTAACACATTTTTTTTCTTAGAAGTTGCATAGAGTTGTCTAGCCTCTGTAAGGATATAACTGCACTTCTTAGACTATTTACAACCTCATCTCTTGATTTGCTGTTCAGGTTGGGGTTTTTTGTGTGTGAGTTGTGAATTGCACGGTGTTCCTGTCAGCTTAAGCAGTTATTGTAGCTATATCTTTTAACTATGTGAATGCATATGTTCATATAATTCTTTGTTTTGTAGAGCCATGGCATTAAGATGTATTCTATTCATTTAATTCACAGCTGTCTAGTATTTAGTTTTATACTTACTGTCCTCTGTGCAGCTCCAGTTTCATTTAAACTATATTAGCGAAAGCCTTCCCAAAGAGCAGACTTCTTAAGTTACTCCTGAGTCTTCCTTTGCTGGTTATCACCATAACATCTAAGTACTCCGTTAATAATAATGAATTTCCTTCACCTGGCAGGAATGTTATTAAAATACTGTCCTGTCTCCATTTGCATTTTACAGTGTAAAGCAATTCATATGTTTAAAGCACAGGTCCTAATCGCCACTGGGCATGCTGAGTATGTACACAAATTGGATTGCAGATTATCTAAATAGATATCTGTAAAATAAGGAACATACAAAAAATAACAGTAAAGGTAGGGGAAAGGACTGGCCTACTGTCATATAGGAACTCAGTGGCAAGGATAGCTTTTGGTGGCCTTATTCTGTGGTTTTGGTTTGCCTTTTCTCTTTGCAGTCTCATGCTTTGTGTGTATCACAGTTTCTTTAACTTTTCAAACCAGTAGGGCATTAAGGGTAGAAGAAACATTCTCTTGTTCTTCTTCCCAGTTCATTTCTAGACAAGGCCCATCTCAAGCATAGAATGTGAGATTTTAAGTACAGACCATCTTAACAATGCAAGTGCACAAAGCAGTGGATGAAGGTTGCACAAAGCAGTCTTAATTGTAACTTTTCTTATTTTTTTGTGGTGTGAGTTTGCAACCCTCGTGTTGTGTATGTAGTTAAAAATAAAACTAGTGCAAACATAACAGCACTGCTACCCGCGTGGGTGATCTGTTGGGTTGAAACATATTTGCATAGACCTTTGCCTTTTAAACTGATGTAGGAATGCCAATGGCAGTAGGAAATGGGCTAGCACTGGAGGAGATGGATGTTTTGCCAGTGAGTTCATCGATGTGAGAAGAACAAAGACACTTAGAACAGACTCCAAGAATCCAGGCTTTCCTCAGCTTTGGGAGACACAGGGCTGCAGACATGAGCCAAGCTCTGAATTGCTTTGCCCAGCCAGTCTTTGTCTCTTTCCTCCTTAGTTCTTTATAAAATTCTTTTGTCTGTCTTATACCTTCTCGCCCTTTGCTTGAACCTTTCATTCAGATTGTATGCTTTCCATCTCCGTGTTGTCCGCATGCTAGCAGGAAGTTTGCATGAATAAAGGAGCACTAGTTAAAATGTGTGCTTTAGACCACTTAGAGGACATTCAGTTTCTTTATGACAACGTTGCATACGCAGTCTAGTCAGCTCTCAGGTGGTGGAAGATGGACTATTAAAAAAAAAAATCTTTTTATATACTCAGCCTCTGTGAGCTGTTGGTGACTTTTTTGGCCTTTATTCTTCCAGACCCATATATTAAGGGCACAATTAGGTGGATTCATATGTTGATAAGGACTTGTTCTTAAGTAGGAAAATATATTTTTTTAAATAAAATAGCTTGTCTTCAAAATCTGAAGGCAACTAGAGTGACTCCAAAAAAGGAGTCTTTTTCAAAAGGTGCCAGACACAAAACTGGTTTTTTCTTCTCTCTCTCTCTCTCTCTCAACTGATTCGGGTTAAAATGATACCTCGTTCTGCTTGAGGAAGGCATCCAGCATAACGGTGTTTCATCTTGGATTAAGTTTGGTGAAGTTAAGAACAACTGAAGGAGGATGTAAAATGTGAAGCCTTAATGTAAATTAGATTGTTCAGTCATGTATTGAAAACACCTGTGTGCTGTACTTTTTTCTCCTCGGAGCATCTAGCACAATGGGAAGGTGTGGCAATAAATAATCACCAGTGACAGGATATAGTGGTTTAGGGAGAAGTCTCTTTATACCTGGGACTGCCCAGTGAAGTGTAGTATCATATCCTGTATGTTGCACTGTCATGACTTTGTTGTGGCTGACATCCTGGGAAGGAAAGCTAGGCAATTTCTCCAAACTACAAAAACTGCTGGAGAGTCACAGTTGAGTAAGGTGGGAATTTGTTGTGCCACAAATTCTAAACATGTGGCTTTAGCTTTTGCAGCCTTGTTAGCTAAAAAAACAGTGAAATCCAAGCTCCTTTCTTCTTCAGACTATTGCTAATAAGTAGCCTTGTTTGTCTTGCCTTTTTTAGATAATCAGGTCCTTCGTGATAGTATGTTAAATACAGCACCCTGTGCTACAGCAGCAAGGCTTTTCATGGCTTTAAAGTGATGGATAATGCTGTTTTACCATCTTACCATCTATCCTAGGTCATGACTCTTGTTGTTTGTGATCACTTGACATCTCTGGCATTGTCAAGTGTCAGTTGCAACAATTACTTTTGTGCGAAGTAACATTAGGAAGGCATTTCTCTATTTTCATTGCCTCTTGTACAGTTAGCAATTGGAGATTTGGGCAGACAGCAGCATGTAACTAGGATCTGTGCAGAAGCGGTCTTTGGATGACACCATGTATAAGGTGGTTTCTTCTTTTTTTTCTTTTTTTAAGATTATGTTTGAGTGACTGGAAAAGTTCATCTTTAGTTGGTATTCAGTTGTTTTTCGTCTGGCAGTGTCTAATCTAAGGTTGGGGTTTGTTTTTGGATGTTTTTTTTTTCTGCTTCTGTTCCCCTAAAAACTATCCTGTAGGGCAATAGCTACAAAGCTGCAGATTACAGTCTGCTGTTTAAGATGCCCAATGAAAGTAGTAGCCACACATGATTTATGATGCTTCTGATGTTGCCTGGAAGCAGTTTAAAAATTCATTAAATTTAGTGAAGTTTAGATGTGAGTTACTGGGGTTGTATCACAGCCTTGTATTGTTAATAGTCTGAGCTGTTCCTGCCTTGAGTTTTTTGTTGTTGGCTTTTTTTTCTTTTTTTTTAAAATGATGACATCAAACTTTCTGCAAAGAAAGCATTGTTAAGGATGCAACTTGCTGGCATGTTTTTTGATGATTTTCAGTTTCAAATGGTGTGGTTTTTTTTTTTTTCCCCTGTTCAATTCTCTGTTAATGTACAATGCTGTTATTCACTTGAATATTGATATGGATGTAAGCTGCTGTCCTCTCATCCAAATATAGGAATGTGTGCATTTTAAGATAATTGAATTATGTGTGGAATATGTAACACAGGTCCTTTCTATAGAAGTCACTAGGAAACATTTTCTCCAGTAGGCTAGGTAGACAATGGTAGTATCAAGCATATTGATTGTCAGTTCAAAGCCTTCAATAACCTGCACAGGAGTATGAAACGCTTCTTATATAAGTGCATATGCAGCAGATACCCAAAAATGCTTTACTAACGTAAGTGTACAGCAGGAGAAGAGCTCTATTAGGTGAACTGAAGTAGTCTGGGAAAAGGACATGCTTTCATGTGTGTCTGTGACCTTTTCCTGTTCATGTGACTGAGGTAATCTCCACTAGTTTTGCCTTGTAGCCTTAGACCAGCATGGCTGTAATAATATTACTATTGTAATATTAGTTGATTAACCTTTTCTTAGATGTTAATTATGTATCAGTATACAAAATTAATTCGTGTTTTATAAACCTCTGAAGTAACTGTTACTGCAGATTCAAATTAAAGAGATTCAACCTCTATCTTATCTGTAAGAATTTAACTATGTGTATTTCATCTCCTCCAGTTGTTCATGTAGGTATTTCAGACTCTTAGACATAAAGCATGTCAGGATTGCTGATATTTTTTATTTTACTCAGAAAGTGATCAGATACCTTTTTATATGGAAAGAGATTTTTCTCCTCTATCAAAAAAAAAAATCCCCAATTGCCTTCAGGAGGGGTTTCAAAGGCATAAATGCAGACACTTAGCTGCCATATGTACCTTGGAAAATCTTCAGTTTTCATTGTGTTACAATGGTTCTGAGTTTTTTCTTACACTCTCATCTTCAGTAAAGCCCCGATTTCATTTAAATGCTGCCTTATCTTGTAGGTGATACAATAGTTTGAAGGGAAAGCTGTGAGTCTGTTCTTCAGCCAGCTTTTAATCTGTGCTTCACATTTCAAAGAGGGAACATTCAATCTTACCGTCATTAATACAGTAGGGACTCTGTGTGTTAGTAGTTGTAAAAGCTAATCATAACGTTCTGGTCTTTACAAATGCAGATAGCCGAGATAATCACATCCCTTGCTGTATTTAAGAGCAGCAGACTTGTGTATAAGCTGTCATCTTAAATGCTTATGCTTAAATGCTTATGTTGTGCTGTATTTTTTATTTGTTTTTACAAAATCTGATTGTATTGAGATAAATATGTTGTAGTTTTCTGTCTCTCATAGTGAGGGATATCTGTATGTTATAAATAACTTCTCATTTAATATTGTAGCATAGAAAGAGATATGGTACTTTTTTATAGGAGAGCATTTTCTAGATCAAAAGCTAGTACAGAAAAAAAACATTGTATGTGACTATATGCATTATCCTAAAGATGTGCTAAAGTGATTAAAGTCCTGTTACTTTGAGTTATTTTTTCGTCATCTGGTGTCCTTATAGGCTGCCTTACAGGAATCAGAAGAAGACTTGAATGAGAAAGTAAGTGATCTTGGGACAAATCATGATTTCTGTGTTAGTCAGGAGCAGATCACTGTGATGACTGAAGTGCTACGAACTGTGGTGTGCTAGCAGTGCTAGCTTTGCTGTAATTACATGGCTGTCTCTACCATCGGAAGACCATTGCAATGCAAATCCTTAGAAGCTGAAGCTTTATGTATAAACATGTGCATTTAATTGGCTTGAATTAAACTTACATTTGCATTACGAGGACTAAACAGGTTATTTAAATTAATGTGTGCTCTGTGCTGTAAGTGAGAAGAGTCTGTGAAAGAGAATAATTTCCATTCATCCCCTGTTCCCCTGTCTTAATCCTAACATACTATATAGAATTGAGGTAAAATTGACCTGGAATTGTGAGAATAAAGTTACTTGCCTTTGGATCCTTTCAAGGATGTGCTCCTTGGGGGGAATTCTGTTAGCATCAGCTACCTTGTGTTGGGCCAAAACTAACATAAAAAGAGGGCGATCTTGATAGTCAAAAAAGTTGGCTTGGAGCAAGAACATACCAGTTTTCTCAGTGTGTGGTGTTACGGTCTTGCTAAGCTGGCCTACTAACTGGCTGCCACTGACAAAAGGGGTCCTGCTATATTGTCAGCATCCCTTCACTACTGTTTTACAAAGTACTGCCTCCCAGACAATATTTGATAGTTCGATTGAATCCCTCAGTCACCTGCATCAAAAGATTGGGGTGATGTTCAGCAAATGACAGCAGATGTATACCTTCTGGAAGAGTATTATGAAATTACAAGGGGTGGTTCATCAGTTTATATTAAATAACGTGAGTTTTTGCTTGTAAGAGGTTTTTAACCTCTGTCCCTGTATAAAATTGGAGAGTATTTGTAAATAAACTAAAAAAGCTTATGATCCGATCAGCTTTTAGACATGACTATTGCAGACCTGCATAAAGGAGTATGATTGAACTGAATTAGTTCACCTAAATGGTGTTGTAGTTGTGTTTCTCAAAGAAATGTGGTTTTAGCAAAATTATGCTTAGTTGTGGTGAGATGCATGTGATTCAACCAGAATATAATCTTTGACGTTAAACTGTAAGCCCCATGTGAAACAGACCTTTGCATCCCAAATATGATCTCATCTTGACTTTACTTGCACTTGTCTTCCTTCTTGTGCGATTGCTGATTTGTCAGTGATTCATATCACATCACTATGTATCGCCTTTGTTATATTAGTTAAAGAAGTATTCAGCTTACAGCTAGATGGATGCTTGAGCAAACCAAATGTTCAGTAAAAGTAGTTTTTTGTAAGTCACTGTCATGTAAATCATGCCTCTGCTAAAACTAGTGAGTGAAGGTTTATTAAACAATTGCTGTGTAAAATATATTTTTTTTGATATTGTTTTAAATAAATCTCTGCATTCTGAGAGAGTGTAACTTGTAAAAGAGCATGTCACAAGTCACTTGTGGCCATGTGTTGGTGAAAATATCTTTGTTCTGTCTTTATGAGATGCTGAACTAAGAATGGATATAGATAAACAAGAACAGTTGGTCTTCAATTCTGAATTTACTGTCTGCTATTTAAAGACGTCTCATAGTCCAAGAACTAACATAATTCTGATATTTGCAAATATAGAACTCTTCATGTAAATAACTGACATGTATATATGAGACATTAGTCTCTTAACTTATAGTAGCCATTACCTTCCTTAATTATGGACCAGGGTGACCTTGTGCTGATGGGTGTTCAGATGCAGAACAGGGACTCTGCCACAGAGAATGCAGACTTCAGGTTGAAATGAGACAGCAGATAAATCTAAACAAAGAGAGATGTAAGAAAACAATAACATTTTGCAAGCTACGGAGAAATTATTTTTGTTTCTTATCATTCTATAATATATTTGACAATACATATATGTAGCCACTACTTTTAGATAAAGAAGTGTCTGAGGTTTGTCCATGCTTTTGCTGTAAGATTCAGGGTTTTACTGATGTCCAGCGTGAGGTTGAAATTCCTGCATGTCCACAGGTTTGTGGATTAGTGCTTTATAGAATCAATGAGAAACATGCAGTTCTGAACATACCAACAAACGTATTTCAGATCAAGCTTTTACTGAAATGAAAGAATCAAGTGTCTCTTAAATGGAATTATTTATCACAAAGCTAGAAACACAGGCTTCTGGTTCTATGTGTTGATGTACTAACGTAAGAGCAAATTTAACAAACACTGGGCTGTTGTGTGGTATCTGAGTTATGGCACTTTTAACTTGGTCGTCTGGTTCAGATCTGGGGATAGCAGGGATAGCATATGTCCTGATAAAGGAATATTGCAGAATCAACTCAAATATGCAGTATGTTTGTGCTGTAATACGGAAATGGGAGAAAGGCTTGCCAGCTGCCTGTTGAACAGCATTGTAGCTTAATGCCTGAATCCAAATGTTGTCAATAGATACTATTAAAATATTTACAGGCTTCAGAAAGGTTAAACAGCTGCCATAGAAGAGGGAAGAGCTTCTTTGATTACTGAGCTTTTCTTGATGTAAGAAATTATATATAAGAAGGAAAAAACCCACCAAAACATGCACACATCTCGACAGTACAGATAAGCATCTTATTTTTTTAAAAAAGTCATTTGTTCAGATAACTTTTCCAATTTATTTTCTCCTAAATGGGAGGCTGCAGTAGAGGAGGGTGGGAGATACAACAGGAAACACCAAAAAATGAAAATTATACTTGATTATTCTCATCATAAATGCTGTTTTAAGTTTGACATCTCACTAAGGCTCCTCCATGTATCTGCAAATCTAAACATTAGCTGTTAGATTTCTGTGCTGATAAAATATTTGTGTGTGGTGATGCTTTCTCTGATATTTAAAGCATTTATGATAATCTGTTTACCTGACTTATGATTGAGGATTGCATGTACCTATAGTAACCAATAGGAATAAGTGGCATTAAATAATTGTTTGACCATTAAGTAACACTGCTAACTATGGCTGTGTAAAATTAGGAATTAAATTTAACTGTAAAAATGACTAATTATACTAGTATCAAAAAGCAGAGCATATTTTAAAACAGTGAGGATATTTAAGAGGTTAAATTCCAAAGGCTTTAAAGGCTTTTGAATGCTTTATCTAAAGAACATTTGAGGGAGGCACAAACAAAACCTCAAAATAAGCTCATGGTTAAATACTACTCTTACGTAGCACAAAGAGAGCATAAAATCAAAGCAGATGTTGAACCTTTAATTATCCAATAGATAGCAATTTAACATAGAAAATACGCTTTTATTTAAATAACCAGTCCTAGTAATTCTGGCTTTTAGACTGAACTTGTGGGGTGGATAGGGATGAAGACAAATCTTTGAGGACATATTCCTGAAGTCTGAATGAAAAGAGTGAATGAGTTTGCTTTTAATTATTAATGTAGGGAGAATTGGTACTCTCTTTATTGTCATTTATCATTCACCAGAATCTGCCTAAGAACCTGTAGAAGTATCCCATAAGACATTTAAAAACTAATAAGGAAGCGAAGGCAGAAGTTGAAAAGGTAGCACTTGCATTGGAGAGAAGAATTTAGCATTAATGCCAGAAAGGTCTATAAAAAGCAAAGTGAAAATGAAGCAGTTTGAGTTTGACTTCTTTAATAAAATAGCAAGATTATTATTTTAATATTAGTAATAATTTTAGGAAGGCATCATATCTTCATATGTTTTACTGCCAGTTTTCATTTGGAATGTGGAAGGAGATTTTAGGAATCAAAAAAAAGTTTTAAAAGTTATTGAAACTTCTTATTCTAAAAGCATCATGCAAAGAGAGTAAATGCTTGGCTTCTGTGGAAGAGTGGTAGGAAATGTTAACTGCCAATATATGTGGGGGATCAGTCCAGAGTTTCCAGTGACGTAATCCTCATAAGTTTTGTAGAAAGTGGTTGTGGTAGATGCAGGCTGCTTGTAAGTCGCCTTACCAACTCTGTCAATAAATCTTTGGCTAATGCATTCAATTATATAAAACTTGGTATTCATTTACCTGTGCTTTTGCTGAACTTTGGACTAGCTGGAATGAACAGTTTTCTTGATAAATGACTGAAGCTTCATCAGAACTGTAGGCTAAATGGTTTAGCATGTTCTGAGAAGCAAGGAGGGAAAAGGTTTTATTTGATGTTCCTGAATATTTTTTTTAAATAAAAATTTTGATTAGAGCTGTAGTGTTCACATGCTTTCAAGGGCACACTTGGAATTTGGGAGAGAAAATACTGTGATGAGAAGGATGGTCCTTTAATATTTGCTGTGTATAATAACCTAAAATACAAAAAAAGGTCTCAAAAATGGCAATGAGCGGAGTGGCTCAGGTATGACTGAGTTTTTTCTCCGCAGGACCCTGCATCATTCACTGTACTGGGGATAAAGCTCTTGGGAACAAAGCAGGGTATAGAGAACAAGGGTGTTATTTGCAGAAATCGGACCTCATTATTTACTCATTATGTGCTAATCACTTAAAAACTGTACCAGCAGAAGTGCAATGGATGCCAAACAACAGTTGCACAAGTAATGCAAATTCTCCTATGTCCTAGTTTTTGAGTCTTTGATTTTTAAGGGTGCTTTTGAAAAGTGGATTTGGGGTTTTTATACCTTCCGTGTATGGTTCAGCTGCAGTACAACATTAATGTAAGGCCTGGTGAGGTTGAGAAGCAAAAACAAACAGTTAAATCCATAGCTGAAGAAATAAAAATTTGCTTTAGTTAAATTCGGTGTAAAGTAATCACGTGACGCTTTGAAACAAATACAGACTTCTTTTTGATAAGCTGTGCACAAGTTCTCAGCCTTTTTCTTTATCTGCTGAAAGACTTGACAATATTTAGCTGTTGATATGGTGAAATAATAGGCTGATTTTTTTTACTGTTGTAGCACCATCCTGCTTCCTTTCAGTCTGTCTGTGTCTTCTATCGTCTCTTGTATCACACTGAAAGTTAGAAACTTGATGGGGTGAAAGCTGGCTTTGTGTGTGTTGTGGCTAAAACTCAGGCCTTTTCTGATGTAAAAAGGCAGCATAACTTTGAGTTTCAAAGCAATCAAGTGTTAAACTGTAAACCTTTCCCAAGCTATACTTTGAATTTTCATTAAATTTAGGCTTATCTTGACACTGTAGATTTTGACATCGTGTTATTTTAGTTGCCTTTGAAATATTTAGGATGTCTTGTTCCCTTAGGCTTAAAATACAGCTTCCAGCTTTTACGGCTGTTGGTTTGTTACATCAACTTTGATGAGAAAAGTGAACGTTAATAGAATGTGATATGTCACAGTATGATAAATTCCTGGTAAGTGGACTGTGCAGTGGACTCTGGAAGGCTGAAATGCTGTATGCCAGCTTGTACATGGCCCTTGCCTGGTGGTACTTTCTATCAAATGTGAAGACATTAAAATCTGAGTTCAGATTAACTAGATTCATCCCATGGATGGCATCAGTCACATGCCAGCTCCAAGCTACAAGGCTGTAATTGTATTGTCATTCAAAAACAACAAAAAGAAAGAGCAAGAGAAAGATAAATTAGTAAGAAAACTCTTTCATTTTGTTTTTCCGGTTTTGCTGGGGATCTGAATTAGAAAGGAAATCGAATAACAGCTCTCCGATAATTGTCTTTTTCTTTAACCTAAGGCATTAGCCCAAGATTATAAATATTTTTCTTGTTTTGAAAAGAGAAGAAATATATTAACTTTGACTTCTAATATTTCTAATATCATGATTGACCGCTATAGGTTTATTTTGGTATAGATCTCTATGCTAAACGGTATTTTAACGTGTCTCAAAATAGTAGTTCCTATCATGATTCACTGCAACTCCCATTTATAAAACAGAACACCCCCCCCTTTTTCTTTTAATTCCAGAAACGGAACAGAATGCTTGTGTGAATTTTGAAAAAGGAGGCTTATAATTACTTGCCATGAGCCTTTCTTCTTTTGGATCAACAGCTGATTCAGAAATTAGTGTTGTGATTAAAATGAAAAGTTGTGCCCAAAGGTGATTCCCTTGATAATTAGAATTGATTGATTGAATTTATCAAGGCAATTTAGCCAGTTTAGAATGGTTTATCAGGAAGTCTTTTACTAATTCTACCCATAGTATTGCTGCCATAATGAAGCTTTTCAGGTTTTATTTTGGCATTTTACAGATTTGAAAGGTTCACAAAAAGCATAAGCACTTTGTCATATTTCAGAATAAAGGCTACTAGGAGATCTCATGCTAAAAATGTTGCCTTTTATGTCTGAAAACATGAAGAGGAAAAAGCTCCCTTAAAACAAACCTTCTAATCCCCCAATGAATAGTTTATTTCAAACAGAGTTGAGAAATGTTCCACAAGTCTGCATTATGCAGACTACTTCAATTAGTTTTAAGACTATTAAACTCACCAGTGATCTAAAGGCAGTATTTCATGTTTAATTTCCTAACGTTGCTTTTTGTAGGTCTAATTCAGCCTTAACACCAAGGGATTGTTCTTATTTAAAATATAATGCTTGGGGATGGGGGATTAGTTATCATAATACCAGTGCCAGTGAGATTTCATGGTAGTGCTTCGAAGCTGAAATCCACTTTGAAGGTTGACTGACTGCTACGCACAGCAGTCAGACCAGGCTGGCTATTTTATGGCTGCATGTTAAATTTAACGACTTCAAACAACTGTCTTGTCAAACAAGTCGGGCTTGTCTGACAGTCGGACTCTGAACTGCCCTGCAGGGAATTTTTGCCTTTAGAGCATGGAATGTGACACTGCAAATAGCCTCGGGCGGATCCAGCTTTTGTTTTTAGCAACTAATACTTCCTGAATGTAGCTATAAAAATTGTACTAAGCTTTGCCCTTCTAGTTGTGTCTGTTTGCTTGAAACCTTAGTAGAAATAGAAGTTGCTGTTAAATCTAAAAGTAACACACATATAAATAGATAAATAGTGTCGATTTGAAACCTTGAGTAGATGTGCCTGTATTCCACAGGCGCAGGTCTAAAGACTTTAAGTGGGAGGACTTCAATGCCAGATTTGTGTAAAATGTTTTCATTTAACTTAGAGTAAGCGGTAAGAGTTCAATACTACCTGGCTCGTTATGAATTTAAAAATGTTATTACTGGTGCAAAAAATTCTCGTTGACCTTCTTGCATAGGCAAACTAGTTACTGAAAAAAAAAATGACTTGTTTAGAACATTTGTCATTTATTTCATCAGTCTTCAAAAAGAGTAGAGAAAGCTATTGTAATTTCTAGATAATTTAGTGTGTCAAAGACAAGAGCCTGTCCCAAGTTAGTGTAGATTTTGGTTATAGTTTCACTTCACTTCATTCCGTTAGAGAATGTCATATTTGTCAGAAGGGCATTAGACTAGACCTCCTATCTGCTATTGCCTTTGTTTCAGTGTTGTTAAATGTTGAAGTTGGTGTTAGCATTGAGAGCTTGTTTCCCAGTTCTGCCAAGTCTAAGGATGGCCTTGCTAGAGTTTATATATTGCAACTGTTAAAATGTTAGACTTCACTGCCAAACAATTAGCAAGTTTCCCATGTTTAGCCACAGTATTGCTATGCATACTGTAGATCAGTTGACTGGTTTTATTTAGCAACTTTTTATTCTTTCTAGCATTGTACTAAGTCTGTTGGTAAAGAAAAAAAAACTACCCTCTTCTGGATGTTTTGTGGGGGTTTTTTTGGGTTTTTTTTGGTGTGGTTTTTGTTTTTTCTTTTTTTTTTCTTTTTTTTTTTTTTTTTTTAGGTACCTGTTATAAACACCATACTGCTCAGGCCTGGCAGTCTTTCTTTTTAAAGTGCAACGAGCTATGATAACTATTATTGTGCCGAGAGGATCTTATGAAAATGGAGGCCTAAAGGGTGATGTGTTGTTTTGCTGGTTGGTTTTGTGTTTTGTTTTTTGCGTGGTGTTTTTTTTTGTTGTTTTTTTTTAAAAAGAGGAAACCAGAAGTATTTAAGGAAGGGAAGGAACAAGGAAGTATTTTCACTTTCAGGTGCTCTGAGCTACATTTGATATAATAGGCTTAAAATACCTTTTTTTTCATTACTGCAGGTGAATGACTGATTGTTGCTATAGCAGTTTCACAGGTCTTCTTACAATATGTTGAGCTCAGAAGCCTAAGCTTAGTCTCTACAGACTTGTGGCTATCAATTAAAGGACTTTTTTTTTTAGATTCGCACATATCCTTACAATGACACCCTTAAGATAGCCTTGTTAAAACTCTAGTTGTTTCAGTTTGTCACTATGAAGAGAAATGGCTAACTTAAGTTGGATTTTAGCTTCTTGGAATTTCAAGCCGTGGAGAAATTATCTTTCAGAAGTTTTAAGGCATGCAGTTTCTATATATGAATTATTATTCAAATAAGATACAGAAATTTGTCTTGGACAAAAGCCAAGCAAGTTTCAGGTAAATAAATGAAATTATTAGGCTTGCGACTTAGAAAGCTGCAAGGTTTCAAAAATCAAAATTTTCGTATCATCTTCTAGAGATTGGAAGGTTGTAACTGGTGAAAGGTGTTTTATTACCACATACAGCTTCTTTCTGCTTTCACTGCTGTTGTACAAATCAAAAATTTCCTTCTGCATTTCTTGCTGATCTCATAGGGCATGTCTGCAGCGTGTGTGTAGCAGGGCTGGGAAAGAATACCAATCTAAAATTGGTTTATCACAGTTTGTCCTTCCTGTGTATTATCAAAACATACGTTACTATGTAAGCTGTGCTTTAAAAGCATGGTGCATCTTCAACCAGCACCATGGAAAACAATTTGGAGTTGTTGACTGACATACAGCCTCCAGCTACCTGTCTGCAGAATGACAACAAAAGGGTAATTATGAAAGTGGGGAATAAGAGAATATATTCCATAGGTTTCACTGCTTTCACTGGTAATAAGGCTTCTGAGTATTTAAGATGCTTTATTATGGTCTGGCTGAGTTACGCTGCTTCCTTAGGAGGACTGCAGATATAATAGAGTAGCTAACAGTTTACAGTGAATCAGTTGGAGCCAGGGTTGCAGTTCAGTGATTTGTGGCTCTCAGTAGCAACACAGATCTGAAGTGTGGCCATACCCATGGGATGCAATCTTCTGCCATGTGGTAACACAGATATTTGTCAGATTGCAACATGTACTGGCTTGGAAAGTTGATCTGGCATTGAAGAACACAAATGTATTCATGTAAAAATTAGGTCCATTTGTGTTCTGCTGTTAATGTGGTTTACCACTTCTGTCATGAGAAAATAGAGGATAGTTGAAAAGGTGGGTGGGAAGAGAACTCAACAGAAATAAATTCTAAAATCCACCAAATTTAAACTTCAGATTAAATGGCAGCAGCTGACCTCAAAAAAAAGTTCAGTTAAAGATAAAGATGCTGGGTAGGATAATTGCAGTGTACGTGATGCACAGGAAGCAGCTGATATCCATTACTACTGTCTCTTTTTATTATGAAATTAGAATTTTAAACCAATGTAAAAAGACAGTTTTTCTCCTAAACCATCACGCTTCTAGTTTGGGAAAATATAAGATGCATTTGAAACACGTAGGCTGGTCTCCAGAAAGATACGTATTTAGCTGTGTTTTAGGAATGGACGTTTTTGTGTACTTTGCCATGGGTAACACCATTGTTAAGTTTCTTTTCTTAAAACTGCTTCAGTAAAATTTAGATGACTGGTACATGGGGTCTGGGCTGATTGCTGCTAATAAGGAAAAAGGAAAACCTGGGCCAGATTCAAAGTTTGAAAGCTGTTTTTTTTAACTTCTGTTTCTAATGTCTTTGAAATAACTTATATGTCTTAATTTGTAGCAAAACTGTTAAATATTGGGTCACTTTTCCGTGAAATGAAATATTGGGTCACTTTTTCATACTCCTGGTTCGTAAGTCTTCATTTTTGTTCATTTTCTGGAAAGGTGGCATACTTCTATTAGGTGGTTTATAATGGAGACTTATTTCTTAGTATTTCTTACGTTGCTAAATGATCTTATTTACTTTTTTGCCTTGATGATTTTTTTAATATTTTTTTTTTTTCCCCCAAGTGGTGTTGAGTTAGTGCTATTGCCTGGATGGAAATCTCTAGATTTGACTCAGAATGAGTCAACTATTGTGTAAGCTATTTTCTACTGGCACATACCAGTAGTATTACCTGGCATTTTGATAGCAAAGCTGATTATTTTAATAACTTGGAATAATATATAATTAATTGGCTGGCAGGGGATTGAGGTAGAAGGGAGTTGGGTTAAATAGTGAGATCAAACAGTACTGCAGTTCTTAGTTTTTACCAGAATTGGGAGGAGATTTAGTGGCAAAGTGAATTGAGCAGTACGTGCACTACAGGTAAGCAAAAACTTTTGGCCTTTTATAACATCTGTGGCCTACTCTTGTCATCTACATAATTGCTTTTTCTTGCACATTTTGTCTACCAATGTTCTCTCTTACTGCTAGTCTGCACTGATAGCCTTGCAAAGGCATTATAGTTTAAGGAGTTTTAATTTAATCTTAAACTTGAAGCTGATTTTGGCTATATCATTAAAAAGGAGTAAGCAGACATTTAATCTAATTTTGTCTTTTGTCCTCCCCTTCCTTTTCTCCCATCCATAACCTTTTATTAAAGCAATTTTAAGTCAGATAATGACATTATTTGCACAGCTTCCTTCATGGTACATGACCAAGAAAAACCGAGTTTTCTTGCAAAAGTTCACTGTCAACAACTAGCGATGAGCCTCAGCTGTGTCAACAAACAATTTTAATTTTGAAATACGAATAGAATCAATTTAGTAACTCATGTTATATTTCAAGGAGAACTTGCTCATGCCAAGAAAAAGCAAAGCAGTTCGTTCAACAGGAAAAAAAGTCAGATAGGTTCAGTTTTTGCACATGTGTGGGCATTATCATTAGAGGCATGGACACATGCATATGGCAAGCTTCTGTTGGTTACTTCGCCATGGATGCTATTGCTTTGTCCTCTGTAGCCTGAGCTATATTGTAATTGCTAAAATCATATCCTGGTTTTCCTCATCTTTATGATCCTGTGAAATAGCTTGCATGTGGTTAAAATAACTTGCTGTGAATTACAAGAAAGTTAAAGCTTTAAATATGCGAACATTTTTAAAAAGCCATAATGTCTGAAGACAGCATCTTCTGCTATTCTAACTCATTCTTTTAGGATATTAGCAAGTCTTACTTATGGCCCATCTTTTAGTTTGATTTTCAAGGTGTTTGATCTCTGAACCTGAGAAATGTGTATTCTGTACTCACCTGGTTGAGATAATCTGTCAACCTCTGTAGCTTAAACCGGTAGCTTGGAAACCTTGAATTTATTCTTTATCTCAACAGCTTCCTTCATTCTGTATGTTGCAATTTCATCTTGAGGACAATGAATGGGTGTGTGTTTAAGATAACTTAACTGTTCGGTAGTTCAGTGCATATTAAACGTGAGGACAAGGCTACAATACACTTAGAGGACATAATACTTCTTTGACAAATTTTTAACAGAAAAAGAAAGGGAGTGTTGACTTAAAAAAGAAAACCATTGAAAGGGGAATAAAAGCAGAGATGAGAAAAAAAATTATGAAGGAGGGGGAGATTAGGAATGAAGTGGAAGAAGGTGAAATAAGACAATTAGGAAAAATGAGCAAGAAAATGCAGTGAAGGCAGTGGAAGCAAATAGTCAGACAAGATGTGTATCTAGCTGAGGGTTTTATTTGGCACCTGTTGTCACAGTATCTGAACACATATCCATATATAATAGTCATAGTGAAGTAAATTGTGTCTGGGTGTTTCTGACACTTCTTGCTTGAGTTAGAGGGGGTCTTTGGGGGTATGAGGAAGGGTAAAGTCTAGAATGAGAAGGGGATTCCCATGCTTTAACTCCTGTGCTTTCTGTGGAAAGATATGCTAAGAAGAGTTTTGCAGCACTTGGGATTCTGGATTTCCATTTTTATTTTATTCGGGTGGGTTGGTTGGTTTTTTTGTTGTTTGTTTGTTTGTTTGTTTTTCCCCCCTGGGAAGCTGTTTTGTAGGTAGCTATTTTGCACCGACAGGACTCTGTGTGTCAGTCTTTCTTGGTGACTCCTTCTTTCACATTGACATTGCCCCAGAATACTGTGTGTGTTAGAGTTATTCGCATATTGCTCCTTGGTCTTAACATTGCAGGGAAATAATCTGTTATTTGGGAACATCTTTGGTAATATAAAGGCAACAATCAAAAGGGAGGAGATACAGAGAAGGGAAAAGAGAAGGATAAACAAAAAAGTTTAAAACTTTTGCAAAATTTTATAAATTATGGAGTAGATTTAGAAATAATTTAAAATCTATAATACTTTAGGCCAATGTTTTAAAGTTATTTTGAAAATTATTTATAACATAGAATGTGGGACTGCATGGATGTGTATTAATAGACATGACTGTACAGTCCTTGTGGAGGAATATGTTAGCTATGGTCTCGCAGCTTGCTTTTGAAAATTAAGCAGCTAGTCTCACTTTAGAAGTCAATCTCAAGTGGTGTATTTTGACAGAATTTTCCTGTGGTGGTTTGTGGTGGTCTTGTATCTGTCCTCCCTGCTGGCATGGTACCCAGCCCAGAGGAACTGCTGGTCACGAACAGAGTCTGCTCTACTAAGAACAAGTAGGAAGCCTAAATTTAAATTTCTATCTGTTTTATAGATATCTAGTATACACGTCACATGAAAGTATCCTCCTTTCCCCCATCTGTAAGCCACTTGCTTTGAGCTTTCAGATGGGAAACAGTGACAGAAGAATGTATTAGAGGTTGTTCAGTTTCATTAGACATTAAAATGACAGCAACGACTGCCTCAGGCTTCTTAGGTTGCATTGATAATGACATTTCATCTTCAGTCAAAAAACAGTAATACAGTGCAGTGAAGCTGAGTTTTACAGTGCTTTCACCAAAATTGAACTTGTTTTCCTTGATAATCCCAGGTGTGGTACTCCCACACTGTAGTGATCGAGTTCCAAAGTGGATGGTGTGGAATTTTCTGTAAGAATAAGGGAAAAAAAAGGTTGAAAGCTCTTTAGCATCTTTCCCCAGCTCCCCAGGGGCAAACCTTTTTCCTATGCAAGTTTATATTGCAAGGTGGCTCCTTCAGAGCATATTCTTAATGTCCCTTGAGTTTCTTCTATGTTAGAATATCCTGTTACACTTTTCTCATAATGGTCTGGGGTAAATGACACACACAGGTGTTTTTGGAAGTACAGAGCCTGGACATGATTTCAGGTTTAGGGCTACTGAACTCAGAGATGAATCGTCTGACTATCTTGGGTTTGCCAGGGTATGACCCTGAACGTGATAACATTATAACAATGTGACACAAGAGAAGCCTTGTTATTACAGCAGATAGATTAGTAGAAGCTAGAAGAAATATTTTTTTTTCCTAGTGTTATCTTAGCCCTAAGTTAACAACATCTGATCAGCAAATGCTTCTGGCATACAATTTACCTGTTGCTTTTGCAAGTCTTGTCTGTTTGGCAATCCTATAGGTTCTAGTGTCTGTCCTCCATGCTGGCACAGTACCCAGCCTTAAAGAACTGCTGGTCATGAACAGAGTCTGTGTGCTCTACTAGGAACAACTGGGAAGCCAATTTAAATTCCTGTCTGTTTTATAGATATCTGTATACAAGTCACAGGCTCTGCATTGTCTTTTGGAACACTTCATCTGGCTCTAATCTGCTGCTAGCTGCCATATTGCTCAATGAATGAAGCAAAAAGCGAATTATTTTATGATTAGGATTGTCGTTGGAGTTCTTATTTAATTTTATAAGCCATAAAGAGTGTTGTGTACTAATGTCTATGCTATCAAGACTAGAATATACTAGTAATTTTGTAAAGCTGGTATGTGTTACTCAGGAGAGTAAGTAAAGATTGTTGGTGGGGGGAGAAGCTAAAATGCTTTGGTTGGCATTGATACCAGGAAGTGGAAACACATGAACTGATGAATAGAGCAAGAATGTCACATCACAACATAGCTGAGAATTTCAGGGTTTTGTTTGGTTTTTTTTTTTTTTAGTTTTAGTTCTAAAAATCTGTGTATTCCCTCCTTTCTCCCAGTTGAAATGCATTAAAGAAAAGCTTTCCATTCAAGTTAGTGCTACAGCGTAGTTGATGGATGACCTTGAGTGCAATATTGCTTAATGTTCTCTTCTTTTTTACAGAAAGATCCAGATTACCTGAAGCTCTGGTTGGATAGTTTTGTTTCTAGCTATGAACAGTTTCTGGATGTGGACTTTGAAAAGCTGCCAACTAGGTATGTAGAATTACAGACCTGTTCATCTTTGTTTGATATCTGAAACAGACCTGGCTGACAGCCCAGTCTTGTTCAATGGCAATACTGCCTTTAAACAAAAGAAAGATTTTTTTTTTTTTTTTTTTTAGTTGTTGAGTGGCACTCCCATTCTTTTGAAGGTCAAGGTGGGTTGGGAATGATGAAACTAGGCAAATACTGGTATTTGCATTATATCAGGAGATGGCATGAGTATTCACTTGTTCTTGCTTGTAGAAATATAATCACTATTCCTTGTGCATTTTTTGAATAAGTATTCATTAAATGTTGCATATGAAATACTATTAGTCAGTATTAGTGCTTGGTATCTGTATCAGGAGTGACTGAAGAGAAGTAGGATGTAGGTAAAGAGTTTTGTAATTTTATTTCAGGGATTGCTTTAAGATTAGGGATGAGATGAAATGCTAAATGAAGTATTTGGATATCTTAGCTGAAAATCTTTTAAAAATTAAAACATGCACAAATGATAGACTTTAAAGTGTTTTCTTTGTTTGCATCCATGAAGACTTCAGTTCAGGGCAAGAGTATTGCTGACTTCAGTCATGTTGATGACCACAAGTTCTCAGATACAATCATGAGGTGGTATTGAAGCCTAATTTCGGACTTCCATATTTAATATTTTGAATTTGTCTGCTGTGTTCTAAGGATCGTGTTTTCAAGACTAACTTTGCAAATGAGGAAGAGAAACTTGGGCTCTGGATGTTTTCTCTTGCTTTTGAGATGCTTGCATGAACTAAAGGTTTTAAGAAAAAAACAAATGTTATAGGATTCAGAAATCATGAGAACTGGTGTCAGTCTTATAGCTGATACCGCTACTGGTGTCTGAATGCAAAGAATGGCTCTCCCTGCATGATGGCTGCAGTCCAAGCCCTATTGAAATCAATGGAAATTCTTTAATGGGCTTTGGATCAGATCCTGTTTGAAATGTAAGTGATAGCCTCTACTGTTACAAGGAAATGAAGAATGCTGCAACTGGATCTCAATGGGTAAAAACTGTGCTTCTCGGCTCTTTGTATTAATTTTTTCTTCATAATGCCTCTATGAATGCAAAATACATAGTGCAATTACCAATAAGCAAGACTTTCAAATTAATTCTTTCAGTTCTTTCAGAAGATCTGTTTTCTTTGTGCTGTCAAAAATGCATCTCACTGTGTTTAGTTAAGGAAAAAAGTTTATCCTTTGACACAGGTTATCTTTAACATAGTGTTTAATATTGAAATCTGAACAGTGGAAGAGAAGAATATTTTGGTACTTTGGGGTTTTTAAGTGTGTTTTGGTTTAGGTGTGTTCATTGGGTTTTTGGGGTTTTTTTTTTGTACCGTAACATAACAAAAGATAAACAAACATGAAGCTTAGTTGTGCAGAACAATAGCAGCATCTTCATTGTGCTAAATGATGGGTTTGTGAGCATGAAAATAGTGTAATTTTGAGGTTAATGACAGGATTAGTGGTTTAGTCTGGAAGAATAGGCCCATGTGGATTTAGACTCATTTGTGTAACAGATGTAGAGAAGACGTATCAGAACAACATAGGGGTGAAGGCAGATCATTCCTGTGCTTTGATGGCTGGATTAAAAACACACTGTTTGAGAGCAGATATTAGAATTAACAAAGAGTTGCAGTTTCTGCCCTTATTTGCATTTGTGAGATAATCAGCCATGTGAAAAGTGGCATCTTTCTGGAGCCTGTCAATTTATAGTGCAGACATTTACATTGTGGAACTGATATTACTGAGCCTGCAAAAAAGAACAAGTAGGTCAGTGTGGAACCACCAAATGTTGATTTCCAGTGACTCTTCTCTTGGGGCCATAGGACCCTGTGAACTGAACTTTTTTTACTGGAGTTGCTTATTAAATAACTAATTCATCTTTTGGTTTTGGAAATAATATATGATGCTAGCTAAAATGAGAAAATGAGTGGACTAATACTCCCCCGCCCCCCCCCCCCCCCCTTATATAAATCTTGGTATGCTTTACAGCTATATGCCTGAAAGACCTTGTGTAGTGAAGGGCAGATGCCAGGAAATAATGAGAAGCTGTGTAGGGAGAAGAAAGCTTATACAGATTGCTGGACAAAACTAACCTTTTGAAAGACAGGCATGAAGTTTTGTGTCAATATAAAACATATCTGGTTTTTTTAGCATCCAAGAAAACACCACTTAAGAAATGTAATGAAACTATTAGTGGTTTTTTTTTTCCTGAAAGAAGGACTCTTAAGTGGCACTGTTGCCTGCTGATTTAACTGATAAGAGTATTTCTTCTATAAATTAAAATACATAATTTCCTGAAATTTGCTTTGGAAATCTGAAAGATGCTACATAGTGCAAAATTAGGAAATCTGTAAATATAGAGGATGAGTGTATCCAGTGGTATGATTTGACTGTATAAGTAGAGCTTATACACTTATGCAGCTTATAGGCTTATAGAGCTTCAGGTCTACCTCCATCTTTGTGCATCTACCCTATATTTTTAAGTGAAATGGTTCATTAATGGTGTTTTCAATGATTTTACAGACAAGGTGAGGTGATTTTACTGAAAAGGTGAAAATAGCTATGCTGACAGCTTTGAACATGGAGCACAAAAGATTAGTGCACCTGTCTGTTATGTCCCTATAAACATTTGTTCATCTCATATGTATTTACTATGAAAAGGATAAAACCTTTACCAGCTGGTGGGAGATTCTCCCCTCCCTCATTGAAGGAGAGGAATTGTCATTTGGTTTAATACTTTTAGAAACAACAAAGGCCTCCAGAGGGTTGTCATGCTCTTCTGCTTTTGATTTGCATGATCTCGAGCAAAAGAGCTTAAAGGAAGCTCATGCAAAGTACCATAGAAACCATACTTTATTAACTTATTGACTTCAAACCCACATAAAAATGATACAGGAATCATGACAAGAATGCTGATTACATGGTTTCATGGTTGTTGAAACGTAAAGCCTGGTTTTACCACTGGCGGAGGAGAGGTTGAAAATCCCAGTGTGTGAGTTTGAGCTGTAATAGGTGACTACAATTTAGAGACTAATTTAACTTCCTTTTAAACACCTGAGATAGCAGTTTAAATTGGTGCATAATGTAACGCAAGGAAATTATAAATAAAAAGAACCCAAATGTGTCAAGATCTTTCTCGTATTTTTGAGGTAGGATACCAGCGTTCAAATAAGGACATCAGTTAAGCTATGATTTTTGAGATTTTTTTTTTTCCCTTCCTTTTGGAATACTTAGTTTGCACAGCTAGTCGTGTCTGGAAAAATTGATCCTACATGTCCACAAATTTAACTTTTAAATTTTTGTGGTGATATAGTAGTAATTTGCTCTGGGGTGAAAAGAAGTTTAATTATTTATAAATATTTATGTTTATTTATATACTCTATAGTATATTCAGTTTGAGTAATCCCGATTAGTATTTCTTGTGCCAGTCTTCCATAAGGCAGTGGATTCTCATGGGTTGTGCAATAGCACAGACAGGCAGCTACTGCAGAGAAAACATTCTTTGGGACGTGAGGCATGAAGGGTATGCTGTTTGCTCTCTTGTAAAGCATTTTATGATCTTACTGAAAAAGACTCGTCGGCCATTTTAGGGAAACTACTTCTGAATATATGATTTCAGCTGTCAAAAATTATGGTCTTCCTAATACAGAGATGGTGAATTATCAGATTATGAGGAGCCATGCTTATAGTCCCAGAGGGTATGGATCTGCTGGCATCTTGAGGGGTGAAGCTGCTATCACAGAAATTTAAAATTTCTTTCTTGGCAGTTGTGTTGGAAAAAAGCAGTTGCTCTCAGTTTTGTGGTTAGTGTCTCTATCAGTTTAGAGCCTAGGCCCTATAAAATTTGTGTTAAAACTTTCTGAATCCCTTGAGGTTCTGAATCCCAGGGTCTGAAAAGCAAATTGCACAACTCTGAAGAGGCAAGGGAATGAACAGTATTTGGTCCTCTGTATAGGTAACGTTTTTTCTAGGACATGGGAGCTTGCTGTCACTTACACCTGTCTATTTGTTTTACTAAATTGGGTCTCTGTTTTTCCCTTCTATATAGGCTTCCTTTTCAACTTATAGAATCATAGAATCATTAAGGTTGGAAAAGACCTCTAAGATCATTGAGTCCAACCGTCAACCCAACACCACCATGCCCACTACACCACGTCCCTAAGTGCCTCATCTACACGTCTTTTAAATACTTCCAGGGATGGTGACTCAACCACTTCCCTGGGCAGCCTGTTCCAAGGCCTGACCACTCTTTCAGTAAAGAAATTTCTCCTAATGTCCAATCTAAACCTCCCTTGGCGCAACTTGAGGCCATTTCCTTTTGTCCTATTGCTAGCTGCTTGGCAGAAGAGACCGACCCCCACCTCGCTACAACCTCCTTCCAGGTAGTTGTAGAGCGCGATGAGGTCTCCCCTCAGCCTCCTCTTCTCCAGGCTAAACAGTCCCAGTTCCCTCAGCCGCTCCTCATAAGACTTGTGCTCCAGGCCCTTCACCAGCTTCGTTGCCCTTCTCTGGACACGCTCCAGCACCTCCATGTCCTTCTTGTAGTGAGGGGCCCAAAACTGAACACAGTATTCGAGGTGCGGCCTCACCAGTGCCGAGTACAGGGGCACGATCACCTCCCTGCTCCTGCTGGCCACACTATTTCTGATACAGGCCAGGATGCCGTTGACCTTCTTGGCCACCGGGGCACACTGCTGGCTCATGTTCAGCCAGCTGTCAACCAGCACCCCCAGGTCCTTTTCCTCTGGGCAGCTTTCCAGCCACTCTTCCCCAAGCCTGTAGCGTTGCCTGGGGTTGTTGTGGCCGAAGTGCAGGACCCGGCACTTGGCCTTGTTGAACCTCATACAGTTGGCCTCGGCCCATCGATCCAGCCTGTCCAGGCCCCTCTGCAGAGCCTTCCTACCCTCGAGCAGATCAACACTCCTGCCCAGCTTGGTGTCATCTGCAAACTTACTGAGGGAGCACTCGATCCCCTCGTCCAGATCGTTAATAAAGATGTTGAACAGGACCGGCACCAAAACTGAGCCTTGGGGAACACCGCTTGTGACTGAGCGAACTTCAGAAGCTAAACAATGTATTGTTCCCCATTTCCCTCAAATAATCAGTATCACAGTGTTTAGTGTCAGTCATTGCATTTCTCCACACTTTTTGATGCTTATTCTTACATAGATCTATGTAAGCAAGTGTCATATTAGTGAGATTTTGATCTAGCTGAGGTTTTTTTTGTTGGAATTTTCCCCCTGACTTTGGCCATGTTGAAGGCTTTTGTAAGCTGTAAGGCTCTTGCTTGTGCCTTCCTTTTCCTGCGTAGAGTTCATAGAGTATGTGTCAGGGTAAACAGCTGGTGCCAAAGGCAAACTCTCTTTAGCATGTGCAACAGTGGATAAACAGTCTTCATCCCAGAGAATGTTCTAACGCATCTGTATATTTCTGTACTGTTCCTGAAATGGGTTTCTATATGGCTGTTCCTGGAGCATTGGCTTAGCTACTGGTTTTGTGATTTTTTTTTTTCTTTTTTCGTGTCTTCGTTTGGTTCTCAATGGTGTATTTCTAAAAATGTTTTAGTTTAGCAAAAACAATAGGCAAGAGTACCTAATGTTCTTCAGGGCCATGTCTAGCCTTGGTAGAGTTCTTACATTTAACACCAACACAACAGTCTTTTTCTGTCTCCTAAAATAATTAGAAAAAAAAAATTTGCTGCGTTAATGATATCCAGAAACTAATAAGGATGGGTCAGCTTTTCATGCAAAATAAGTGTGCCAAGGGTTGAGTGGATTTTTGAGCGCTCCTGCACATTCAGACCCTGATTTTTCAAGTGTTCATTTGTTTAATCTTATTGTGAACAGCTTTCTTTTTGTATTTAATCTTATTTTGTATAGCTTTTTGTAATTCATGGAAAAAAGATAGGAGGTTCACTGTGGATGAATACCAACTGGGCTTCAATAACTATTTAATAATTGGCATCTTGTTTATTTGAACACTTTTAATTTTCAGTACAAAGTTGAAAATGTTCCCGTTGTGTTTAGTTTTCATGTTTCATTCCACTGTGGCCATCCCTTTCCTTATTTAGGGATTTCCCAGGCCACCTGTTTACCTGCTGAAGATCATGCAATTTCTCTGTGGCAATTAAGGCAGATCGTTGCATGAAGGAGCATTTAAGAATCCACTTAATGAAATTTTTAACACTTTTTTTTCAATGCAGTTCATTGCTGGGGATAAGAAAGCTCAAGCTGGCGTATTGCCACCAGGCATTTCCTTGTAGTTCATTAGAAAGCGTTTGTGAGTCATCGGTTCAGTAACCTTTCTTACTTGGTTTATTGGAACACTGCATGAGCACATTGAAATTGATCGGTAACGTGTCATTTGCATGATTAACAATTTTGTGTGTGGTTTTTCTCTTTAGGGTGGATGACATTCCTCCAGGAATATCACTGCTTCCTGATAACATTCTTCAGGTCCTCAGGCTCCAGCTGCTACAGTGTGTCCAGAAAATGTCAGATGGACTAGAAGAGCAGCAGCAGGCTCTGTCACTTTTACTTGTGAAATTCTTTATCATCCTTTGCAGGTATTTGTTCTGATTGTTACCTCAGCAAGGCTATTGCTTTGCTTAAGAAATCTTGATGCAGCCTATAAATATAGATTCTAAAGACACATACAATGTGACTTGACACTTTTCAGTAGAAACACAGAAATGCCACTTCTCACAATCTTCAAAATAAAGGAAGAGGGACTAAAAGAGAGAGAGGGGAGTAATGCAATCATCTTAGCAATGATGTTTGCCATGAGAAGTGGAATAGAAGGGGGTTAAACAGTAAATTCCTTGTAATTACATAAGATATATCTATGGGAATTCAAGATATGGTGTACCTGGTATAAGAAATACTTTTAAAAGAAAAGGCACACTCTAACAAGTGTTGGATATGAAATAACTCAAGAAAGAATTGTACAGGAAGAACTATTTCACATTCTTAACATGCTTATAATTCCATAAACAGCTTAGGAAACTGACTTATTACACTATTAATGCAACTGGCTTCCTTCTGAAACTTATGCCTTATTTTGTAATTCTGTTGAAGCGGGTGAATAAACTGTTGTTAGGGATCTATTCCTCATTATTTCTTCAGTCTTCTATTGTAAACTGCATTAAGAGAGGAAGGGCATAAAATATAATAAGGAATCTCCTTTTCTGAGGAGTGTTTGAAGCAGCTTTTTCTGAGTCCTTTGGCTCTCCTGACTCCTGAAACAATACAAAGGGTTATAGGGCAATGTTTAAGTATCCTGGAATATTAAATATAAGCTGAGTAGGTGGTGGTAATGTGTTTCTGAATTACAAACTATTGTCAGTCTTATTTAATTGCTGAAAAGTTCTCCTTATGTCATCACTTCAGTATCTGATCTTTGTGACTTGTCCTCAAGACTGAGAAATAACATGTGCATGCTATTTCTTTGTTGTGTTGATTTATTTACATTCTAAAGTAATTTATTAGATGTTTGCTTTCCTTGGGAGAATTTAAAGTGAATAAATGCTTGTAGGTAATATGTTTGCTAAAGTTTTAGGAAGTGTATGCGCTAGTAATGTGGGAGAAGTGGAAATTACTGTCTTTGTTATCAGATGCCATTTCTGAGCCTATTTAGAGCATCCTGGGAATCTGCTTAACCTCTGAAACCCCAAATTCCAGATAGAATTGGCCTACAGCAGAGTGACTTGAGCCTTTCTTTTCCTTCCTGTTAGAAAAAAACTTGTGAGCTCTGTTACTGTGACAGAAATAAACATTTGAGTACATGCAGTCTTTTGGAGAGTATTTTTGAAATGCTGATATACTTTTGTATGGTTATAGACAGAATGCTAAAACAAACATTGTTTGAACTCGCCTCAGATGGTACACTGTGAGCATTTCTGTGGTTTTGTGTTGTCTTCATAGAAATTTGGCTAACGTGGAGGAGATTGGGATGTGTTCATACATTAACCATGTTATCACCATGACTACATTGTACATTCAACAGGTATGTGGTTAACAATTCTCATCTGTTATTTTGCCATCCGATACTTCCTGTTCCTGCTTATGTGATCTACTTTTTCAATAATAGTGTGTGTGGGGAACAGTTTGTGGGCTCAGAACTGTTTTGGAGGAGACCAAGATTAATTTTCAACTTCTAGAAATTTTCTGACCACAGCTTTCTTTTTTTTCCTCAGTTAAAAAGCAAAACAAAAGAAAAAGAAGTGGCAGATCAGACCCCCATAGAAGAATTTGTGAGACATGCATTGGCTTTTTGTGAAAGTCTCTATGATCCATATCGAAACTGGAGGCAGCGAATTGCAGGGTATGTGTGGACTGGGACAGGATTATAAATACTATGGTTTATGATAACTTGAGATAAACAACATGTGAAGTTTCTGACAGAACTACTGCGGCCTGATGTCAAACTAAAATAAAAAGTAGTTACATGTATATTCTTCTGCTGTTGCATTTTACAACTGTTACAATTGATAGCCTTGACCACTTGATACTTGTGTGTTAGTTTTTTTTCCTGAAGATACACTCTTAAGAATAGCATTAATGAAATAGTTTTTCTACCAGAATTAACATCATGAAGCAGGCGTGCTTGAAACTGAACTTCATTGCCACCAAAGTTGTCAGAGTACTAATATCTCCTGTTCCATTTAGTGGAAAGCTGAGTTGCGAGGCTTTTTGAAAGGTGGGAAGTGTAGAAAGCCAGGAAGTGGGCTTTCCGAGATGCTTAATTTCTGTCATTCTAGGCACAGGCCCTCTTCTTTGAAACTGCTAGTGATTCAGTTCATCTGCTATAACTGGCTCTTCAGAGACCTCTTATAAATTTCTGAGAGATCTTTTTCATGTACAGTTCTCCCTTATTAGTCCCAAATTAATTACACTAATGTTAAATGTACATAGTCCTGTAGAGTTAATGTGTTTTTCTGCTGTGTGTACAAGGGCTGAAGTTGTTGTTTGCTCTTTGCCGCTATCATTCAGAGCTGCTTTTCCTTTAGATCCTCAATTTTATTTCTGTCAGGACCATTTTGACATGCATCAAATATTGGACCTGTGCATGCAAATAACTAAAGGCATAGAGAGATATCTCATGTTACCTAGTCTTTTAAAACCTCAGGTCCATTCTCACAGCATACATTCTGTAGAATGCTGCATTTGTGCAGCAAGTCACTCATCTGTCTCTGTGCAAACAGAGTGGGGATCATGTGAGCTGTGTACTTTGGCTGCTGGGGTTTCTTTGTAGCTCGAAACCTGCATTATGCCATAATTCTGCGTGGACTCCAGGCTTCATCAGGCTGTTACGGAAACAAAAGGTAGTATTTTCAATAGCAGCTTGAATCATTGTGCACAAAGTTTTAAGGAGCATGTAAGGATCACAACTTCTGGTATTTTTGTGCAACATGAGAATTCCCCTTTTCTAGGACAGAGCATGAATTGACACCAGTTCTCACATATGGCCTGCCAGCATATTGCTAAGCTGTTTCCAGATTTAGTGTAGATAATGCCAGCACATCTCATGGTATCTTAGGTAGAGTATAAGTACTCAAAATCAATGAATTTACAACCCATGAAGGTGCAGAATTTAGCAATGAATCGATATGATCACACCACAGAAGAGTGTTATGCTTTCTGAAACTGGATATGATTTAAAGTTAAAACAAAATTGAATTTGAGGATATACTAAGAGGTGTTTGGTTGTAACTGACCAACATAAAGGTCCTTCGATTGCTTTCTCCTTTCAAAAACTGGCCCATTTTTCTATACTGGTGGAACAAGGAAGCCAGAAGGAATGGGGTAGGCAGATGTGGTTGAATTAGGGCAAAAGAAGTTGTTGAAAATCACAGTATAGATATGTTGCATCTTTGAAAAGAAGTTTATAAGTGTATCAGTAGAACTGTATCCCTTTAATTTGATGGTCTGCGCCCCCCCCCCCCCCCCCGCCCCCAACCCCATAATAATGTTTTGTGCCCATTTCAAATTGCGTGGTTAAGAAATTTGGCAGTCTATCTGGTGGCTTAGTTACAATAAGCAAGGACTAAATAACAGATTGCTGGCTTTTTTTTTTTTAAACTAAACCAGTTAAGGTATTTCTAGAAGCAGAACAGTAAATACAGGATTAGCTGTGATTAATTTTTTCTGGATGAAATACTACTTTACTATTTTTTTTTTTGATCCTGTAGGCAAAAGATAGCTCCTGATTTTTGGCAGTGTTTTCTATTACGAAGTCATAAATTAGTAAGTCATAAACAAAGGTATCATATCTAATTTCTTTGGTGTATCTTTTTTAATGTAATTGCAGACGTTTCCTTAGTCCAGTTGAAAAGAGCAGACAGAAGTATAAACCAGCTTCCCTCACTGTAGAGTTTGTCCCTTTCTTTTACCGTAAGTATTGTCAACAGCACGTTTAAAAATAGTCATCTTTGGAGGAGTGAACTTAGTAATTCCAAGTGCCTTTCCCCTGAGAATGCCTGATAAATGTAAAAGCCCCTTACTTGCTTTCTGAGGCTGAATGAAGTGGGTTGCTTTGTTTGCTTGTTTTTTGCTCTGAGCATCACTATCTTGCCATTCTTACTCATCTTTGAAAACCTCGTTTTTTTCAGACTTTCTTTCAGTGCCTAACATGGTTTAATAGGGTTGGTTCTGTGAATTGCCAACTTTCCCATTTATTAGGGTACATATAGTGATTGCACGTAAGATCCCTGTAGCAACTGTAATGATAACTCGCATGGAAAAATAATCTTAGGAAAGTGTTCATGCATTTTTGTCTCTTAATACAATTTAACAGCTAGAAAGAAGGAAACTCTGTGCTATCCGACTAGCAAATGCTCCTTGGACTGCAGTTTGGGAAACTGCTCTGTTTTGTCTCTGGTTAAGTCATTAAATATCATGATGGCTACTTTGGAATTAATGTGTTCTTACTATTACAGATTGCCTGTGTGAAAAAGGAGGACTTATGTGGCCATGTTCTGTACTTAAATCTTAGGAAGGTGGGATGCCCAGCTAATTTGTCACTTTAGAACACCAAAGTGCTAGTGCCAACAGAATTGAAGCAGCAGGAATATGCTGGAGGGATGGGGGTATGAGTGAAATCAGCCGTTTTTGCAGCTATCTGTTAACTCAGCCTTAACTGAGGACAAAAAAGGAAGATTTTATTCCTAGAGTGGTAGCATTTATGAATTTGGTTTCTCTAGGTTTGAGTTACCTAATCCTCCTGTTCCCTGAGATTCCCTCCCTGTGTACGTAAAATAGGCTAGCTGCCAAAAAGACCAAAAAGCTGATGCCAGTAAAATGCCATTATCTTTGTGCCAGACCATTGGAAACCCACTCTGAAGGCTGCTACTAAGGAATGTCATCTGCACGTTCTCTCCTCCCCATTCAATGCATTGCACTCTGGTTCCTCCTAAATCCCTTAAATACTTATACTGTGACTGAGCTACAGGTGTACTAATTAACTGGCAGATACTCATCTGCTGGTTGGCCAGCTGGCGGGAAAGACAGAACAAGAAATTGCTGAGCATGTGCTTTAGACATTCTGCCATGGCAGCACTAATTTGAGGCTTTTTTGGTCTACCCAGCCTAATGATTTATTCACAATCTGCTAGGTACTGCGCTCTTGAATTTGTCTGAGGTTCCCCAAAAGATTCAGAGGCTATAAGTCAAGGGAATGGTGAGACTAGCAGACTAACGGTGTGATCATCTAAGCTTTGTTTCCTTTGAAGACCAGATTTAAAAAATAGCTGTGCAATTTTCTTTTAAAAAAGGCTTATACATTCAGTATAGTCAGAAATCTTACTTGCCAATAATTGGTAATTGTCTTAAAGGTTTTATTATTATTTTAATGAATATAAAATTCTTGCATTTTCAGTTTCTATTGTTTGTTTAAAATCTCAGTTTTTACAAACCCAAGTCATTATCAGTTCTATCTGATAAAGTTATTGGAAGTTTACGATGGTTAATTCCAAATAAAATAATCCTTTGTAGTTTGTTGCAGCTGCTTTGAGTCTAGTGTTATCACTATAGCAACAATATCCAGGTTGTATCTATTGCTAAGAAGAGTTCCTGAGGCTGTTTATAACTAATTTATATCAGATATAGCATGAGAAGAGATGCAGGATAATTGTCTTTAAAGAGACTACTGCTAGAAAGGTTACACACCTGCACAGGCTTTCCTAGGAAGTTTGGTTTAAATGGAGCAAGCTCAGGAACTGTTTTTCTGAGCTACATGCACTGCATATGTCATTAGAGTTTCTGTGCCAAAATTGCTCTAACCTTCATCATGCTTGCTCACTGCTTGTGTGTTAACATGTCCTTCTATTTCTCATTAGTATGGACAAAATGGGCTCATTTTACATTATGGATCAGATCAACAGTTGTTGTATGACTACAGTTCTGTCAGACTGCATGAAAAGTTTTATGCAAAGCTGAAGGTCTGGCCCTGTGAATTCCTGATAAATATGGTCTTGTCGTGTTACTTTGATAATTCTGGAATTGATGTCTTTGTGTCTGATTTATATCAAAGACAGTGGATATTATATAGTTGAAAATTTTTTAAAATTTGCATGATGACAGGGAGTAGAGGAGCTTTTTTTTTTTTACTATTTCGTTTGTTGGTGGGTTTTTTTGAGAGGAAAATCTTTGTATAATTGATATGGCCAGAATAAGGAATCCTTCTCCTTTTTATTTACTCCAATCAGAATGCTTTCAAGAAAGTGAACATCTCAAGGAAAGCCTAAAATGTTGCCTGCTACATCTCTTTGGAGCTATTGTGGCTGGTGGTCAGGTAAGGATGTTCTAAACTCTTTTTAGCTACTGACGCCTCCAAATGCCTGTTCATTGTTTAAGGCTTATAAATACCCCATAACCCATAAATGAGAAGTATTTATTACTGACTATGAATTGTTTGTTTGTCTTCCGAAGTTTGGGGTCATTCTGTGCAATAGTATCTAAATGCTAAAAGCTAGGTCCTGCTTTCAAATAACAGTAGAAATTTGCTATCTACAATAACTACACATTCATATGAACTGTAATATTTTCGTATCATAAAGAAAAAATGTGGGTAACTAGATTAGGAATTTCCACCTGCAAAGATGTTAGTGTTGTATCAACACATGAAATTCATCTAACTTACTTCCCAATGTTGGAAGTAAGCTGTTACAGTAAGAGGCACAGGGCTTCTATAGCTTGGAAGCTGTTTAAAATCTTTGAAAGAATGTGAAGAAAAGAGGATGTTCATCATCAGCAAAGCCAACATCCAGTCTCTTGGCTGGCTTCTGTAATGTGCTACTTGGTCTGGTCACTGCAAATGTTACTTCTGATGATCCAGAAGAGAGCGTTTTTAAATGTTGTCAGGGAGCAGCAAAGCCCGGCACTGCTCCACCAGGGAAGGCAAGCTGAGACTGGGCATGATGACCAGACAGAGGCACTTGACCTCACTGGCAAAAGGTGCAGTCTCACTATACCTGAATAAGGTGATCAGAGCAGGTCTGGTGGTAGTAACCAGCAGGTCTGGTAGACTAACCAAGACTAGACAAGTCTGTAGTCATGAAGCCTGAGATCAAGCCAGGAAGTCTGGTCAGCGCATCAGGGTGGGGATTTGGTCTAGTGATGGCAACTAGGTTCAGTGAAGAGTCCAGTGGTTGCCAGGCCCATCCATAGTGATGAGGCAGGTCTGAGATGAAGCCGGGTAGTCCAGTCTGTGGGTCTGGTTCAAGACAGTACATGGCCAGGCATGGGCATGGCTGCAGTGTAAAAGGTTGGTGGTAAAGCTCAGGCAGGTAAAAGGTTGAGAGCCGCAGCTTGAATGCAGCTCCCTAGAGAAGGCAGGGAGTCCCTGGCGAGGCTTCTCAAAGCTCTCTACAAGGCTGGGCTCCTGCCCCAGATTTAAGATGGCCCTGAGCCTATGCAGTCAGACCCCCAGGAAGAGAGGTGAGGGAAATGCACTCAGGGCCCAGACAAATGCTTGCTAATTATTATGTTCTTTTCAAAAATTTTAAAGTATCATGAATCTCATGATTTAGAATGAAAATTCAAGTGAAGGTTTACCTAGAAATAGCAGTTTATTAAGGCTACCTTATAAGAATTTTATAACATGTATTTAAATTATACTTCCTTTTCCCTATAAGCATTCTCTTTGAAAAAGAAAGCCTAGTTAAGTGAACAAGATGGGATGCATTTCATCTCTAGCCATCAATATGATCCAAGTAGAATGTTTGATATTTATTTAACAATTACAGGGCATTAACAGACATAAAAATGCATGTTGCAGGATTCAGATAACTCGGATAGAAACTGCTGGTTTGAAGAGGTTTTATTTATTTATTATTATTTTTTCCTTAATCGCTTTTTTCCCCCCATGGGTTTCAGAGGAATGCTCTTCAAGCAGTATCTCCTGCCACCATGGAAGTCTTGATGCGTGTTTTAGCAGACTGTGACAACTGGGATGACAGGAACCCTGAGGAAGTGAGCAGGAAGGCAGAGCTGACTCTGAAGTGCCTGACAGAAGTTGTCCATATCCTTCTAACCAGCAGTTCTGACCAACGGCAAGTGGAGACAAGTACAATATTGGAGAACTATTTCAAGTTGCTTAATTCAGACCATTCAGCTTTACCTAATCCAAGGCGATGCAGGCAGTGGGAGAGCAGGTTCATAGCACTACAGATCCAAATGCTGAGTGAGTACCCGATTGTGCAGTTCCTTTAAATATCTCTTGATAATAACTCCGAAGCAAGTAATGGTTGAACCATGATAGTAACATAACTGAATGTTCTACAAAAAAACGTTCACTTGGCTAAGCAATTGAAAAATTTCAAACATTTCTTCATTGGCATTACTTTAGATGTATTCTTATTTAATCACTCACTACAAAAAAAAACAGAAGAAACCATATTGGATTGCTACCATTTAACCAGTGTAAAGGTTCACAGACTGCCAGTCTCCATTAGAAAAAAAACAATCTTTTGCTAGGCTACAGCTGACACTCATCAGCACCTTAATAATTGCAGAATAAGATGAGTCTGTAATAAAATACCCATGTGGTGGCTGTTTTGTGATAGTTGGCATGTCAGATGCCGTTATTGTAAACATTGGCCAAAGGTGATGTCTGAAACAGTTGGGTTTAAGTCATTGGATAAGAATTCAGGATTTGGAGTTTTTTCCACTTTGATGTTCAGAATGGGAAATACAAATAAAGGTACTTCTTTTCCCAAACTTCCAAGAAAACTGAGGAATAGTACTGAGGTGATGAAGAATGCTTACACTATAGGGCTGCTGTAGAATGCAGAGTAATTGCTTGATGAGGAAGCAAATGTTTGTGTGCTTTAAATAAAAGGCATGCTGCTTATGTACTCACAAGTGGCAGTGACTTTAGACAGAGCCCCAAAGCAATCAAAGATACTTGGTAGCTGAATTTTTTTCCAGATATAGTAGATTACATGATAATTTTTACAGCATCAAAATGTTTAGCTTTGGGCCTGGTGCTCTGTGCTTAAAACACACATCATTCTTGATCAAAGAATTCACAGCATATAGTTTGTTGTATAATTTTTTCCCCATGTTTATTATGTAATGTGCAGAAGAAGTGCTTGATGGATTTGGGAAGTGTTTTGTCTTTGATGCCAGTTCTGTTTTAATTTTATAGATACCATCACGGCCATGTTAGACTGCACAGATAGGCCTGTTCTGCAGGCAATTTTCCTTAACAGTAACTGCTTTGAGCATCTCATTCGACTGTTGCAGAACTGCAAGGTAAATTTTTCCCTTATCAACATATTTTAACAAAACCTGTCTTGTAATATTGCAGGTATATTAATTACCTTTATATCTTTCTTCTGAATTAGATGCAATTTTATACTACACACTGGAAGTAAAACTTTGGATCAGTTAGAGCCCCTAATGCCTTGAAAGATCTGAAAGATCCAAGTTGCTCTAAAATCTTCTTTTATTCCTAATGAATAGCGGTGTTTCTTGTCTGTCTTGTGGTTAAAGCAATGAATGCCTGTTTTGAGTCCTGAGCAAAATACCTTTATAGACCCCACTCAGTCTCTAAAATCTGTTAAGGTTGTTACTGGAATCAACTGCCCCGCCCCCTTTTTGTGGTGGTTTTGGGTTTTTTGTTAATATTCTGTCACTGGATTGCTGAGAAGTCACTTACAACTGCTGCCAGATGGAGGTCTGAATTCTAATTTCAGAGGCATATTTTTCCATTTAAAAAAACCTTGCTGGTGTGCCTTTGTAAGTGTTTCAAAATATTTGAGTCTTGTGTAGCTGACATAAAACATGAGCTCAAGCTGTTTCAAATGTTCTTCGATTGTTCTTCTCTGTCTACATAGGATTTAGTGTTTACATAGATGTGTTTTCATCTCAATCCCAGATGGTCATAATTTGCAAGCTAGTGTCTTCCACTGATTGCTTTGTAGATTTCATTTTTCCCTGTGCAAAAGAACATAGATATGATGTAACTCTGTAGAATATTTTATTTCTCTTTTTGTGATATGTTGGTGGTGTAGCTAATTCGATGCTAGCTACAGTATGCAATTTGATTCAAATCCATTTAGATTTTGGATTAGAACATATTTCAGTGCAGTGATATATTAAAAAAAAATTGTGTTTGGATTATGTCTTAACTGCAGTTATAATCAGTGGCAGAATGCCACTTGAAGTGTTTTGAATAATGTTTGTAGTTTTTTATCTCCTCCTGAAAATACCTTGTTTGGCCTTTCCATTCTCCTCCTCTTTTGGGAATCTGTGCCTATATTTGTACTGACCTTGTACTCTATAAGAAATTTCTTTTTTACTTAAATCATCAAGCAGTGTGATGTTTACCTGTTCATGGAGAATCTAGCTATGTTCCTGCTCTCATATAAACAAGTGGTGGAATTTAAGAAAGCAGGAACAGCTACTCTATTTTTGCAGCTTGCTCCTTTTATTTTTATTCTGCTTGTATGTATGTCATAAGATATGTTCTTTTGAGGGTTTTTTCCTGTGATACGGTCTCACATATTACTGTGATTGATTGGATATCAATGCTGCCAGTTTGCTACATAGTGGGGTTTTTTTAAGCTTTGGCAGTCAAAATACCCCCGAGGATGAGAGGTGGGGAGAGGGTGGAGGCTGGGAAAGCGTTATATATTTGTATTTTCCAATATACTGTATCTCCGTTCTTTTTCAAAGCCAAATAGCAAAGATGAATTTAGCTGTTGAATTAGGATTTCTCCTTATTAGCTGGGGGTGGAGACCCTACTTCTAGATCTTTTTTCTTTACCTATGAAAATTTTGCTACTGGATTCACCAGCAAGCTGTGTAAAGCGGGAGAGTCCATACATTTCTGAAACTCAGGAAGTTATTGGATGTTCAGCAAATCTGAAGTGCAAAAAATTTCCATGGAAAGGAGGGATGAAGAAAAATCCATACCACTATTTCTGCTATAGATATCCCAAAGAACTTAGGGTATTCAAGGCCATACTTCTAGTCATGCTTTCTAGTCATTTGCAGTTCAACAATCTCCTAAAATTTAAATCTTTTTTTTATATTTGTTGGTTTTAAGACTTATGGGCAAACTGTCTTCCCTTAACTATGGTCTAGGGTTAGAGATCTGCACAAAAGCTTTTCAGAACTGCTCGGTTAAGTTTTGATGATCTGAATGTTGCTTTTTGCCTGTGACATCCGGAAAGAGGGACTGTACTTTAGAGGTATCAGGAGGTGCTTATTCTATACTGAGAGTCATTTAACAAGCTGCGTTGTCAGTCCTGAATCTTTTCTCATCTATTAAACTCTCTTAGAAGTCAGACTTTGAGCAAAGCACAATGACCTCTAGCAGTATGCCTGATTAAAAAAAATTACTATTTTCTGAACAGCTTTTAAATAGAACAGTTAAAACCATATCGACATTGTGATAAAAATCTTTTTCCATTTTACATGTATTATCAGAATTGAAGTGACCCATATGAAAAATTTGATGGTTTTTTTTTGCATGTCTGCATTTGCTTCTGTTTAATGTTCTTATTTCCACTTGTTAATGTTATAATCCTATAATAAGGCATATTATAGTTATTGTGCAGTGTTAAGTGCTCTTGACCATGATGTACCTTTCAAAATGACTTGTGTTTCTAACTATGTGCTTTCACACCTATGTAAGTCAAAGTAATATCTTGAGTGTTGTCCTTCTGTTTGCCCTAATTTATAGAATTTGATTTCTCAGGTTGTTCCTCTTCAGAGACACTACCTAGCAGATAATGGAACAAAATGTATAAGGAAAATAATGACAAATGCTTAAGTTTTTCCCACTAAAGGAAAGTGGTGTTCTTTTTTTTTTTGAAGGGACTTTTAAAACATTTTGACTAGGGCTTTTTTTTTAACACCTCAATAGAATCTAAAAACAGAAGAAGATAAATTTTAGTCCTGATTAGGTTACAGCTAAACTTTGCACACAAAGTTTATGAAGATATTTGGGTGAGCTTTAAACTTGCAAATTCAGGAACTGACTAGGAATATAGCTACTATACATAGAGCAGTTTCTTAGCTGAAGATGCAGTATAGGTATATGTTTGATTTAAAGCTATTTACAACCTGTCTAATTCTTAGGATGGTGGCAGAGATATTTTGCCCTCCTTCCCTGTCCTAAAGACTATGTGCCCCAGAAATTCTGCTGCTGTTGCTGTTTGAAGATTAGGATATTCTGTCTAGGTATCTTCAGCCTTCAGCTAGGATGAAACATAAGTGGAAAATGGTGAAACATCTGTATCCATTTCTTTACTAATGCCCCACTGTTGTCTTTATTTCTTACAAATAAATTTTTGAGAACCTTCTGTCATGTTGCATATTGTAAATGAAATCACAGTTGCTAAGCTAGTGAACAGTATAAATTCCAGATAGATCTGTTTCCTTGTCTCGGCGATTACATATTTTCATTTAATTCGGCGGGGGGGGGAAGCAATTACAATTTAGCAAAAATACAATGTAATCTTCAGTATTGTAAGAATTAACAGAAGACTACTATTAATGGAGGACTGTGTCTCACCAGTGTGAGAACTCTTCTTTTTTTTTTTTTTTTCCTTTTTTTGTATGTGAAATACAAATCCAAGGCAGCCTCCACAGGTTTGGCTGCAGGTAACTGTTTAATGCAATTATTTCCATTATTCTTGTCTCTGTTTCTAACAGCTGTTTTTAAATGCTAACAATAAAGTGGCAGACAAGAGTGAGAAAGACCTTGCCAACAAATTACTGACAGAAATGAATGAGGACCAGGTACCTACCTAACCTGTATTTTGCTTCAGTTGAAGTCAAGACACAATCACAGGAAAATTGATTCCTGTGCTTCACCTTAACCATCCTCTTTAAGCCTTCTGCAGCAAGATGAACTTGTGTTGCTGCACACATCAGTATTTCCTGTCTCTGGAAAATAATTTTTCTGAATAACAGATTGAATTCAACCTCAGTTTTATTCATCTGCTTCAAATTGCAGATATTTGCAATAGATTGAGCCTCAGTTATGTTTCTTTTAAGGAAAAGGTGAAGTACATGAATGGAATCTAAATAAATTCTATCAACCTGGTGGTGATTTTTTTTCCCCTCCCTTTCCTCTTTTTTGCTTCTTTGTCTCAGCACTGTGGTGTTTTGGATTCTGGGGCCTTGTTTGTGAATCTCAATGGTTGTATTTGATGTCCTGATTCTTTGCTTGTCATCAAGAACAGATGTTCACAAAACAATGGACAGGCTGAATCAGGGAGGTAGGAATAGCCTGTTGCTTTAATTTTCCCAAAATACTGTGGAAAGTTTCAAATGCAAATTGTTGTTTTATTAATTTTATAGTAGATGATTTATTCTGATTAAAAACATAAAGAAATGCTAAATACAAGGTATGGTAACCTACAAATTGTGATTCTAACTAATAGGTTTGGCTTTTTTAGAAACTCAGTGTGACACTCTAACCGCATATAAATGTTTCTTCACATCTAACACCGTCTTCTGATTCTTGACATTTTATTTCCAAAAGTTGTCTCATATGCATATAATATTTCAGAGATGACGAAACAGAGTATGTTTGTTTGCACAGTTTTACTAATTAGGTTTACTGATGGATGCGAAATAGTGCTCCAACATTTTTGTCCTTAAAACCACCACAGAAATATCAATATAAACAAGAATTATAGGAAAAAAATCTCAAAAGATGACTTAAATTCGAAAAAGAGAATGTTGATCAATGCGACGAGGCTATGGGTGAGGCAGCCACCTTACTATGCTGGTGTGACTTTATGTCTTATAAATTGTGTGTGTGTCTTGCATTGGCGTGTAGGGACTTGTGTGGAAAAGAAAACACTTTATATGAACTGCAGGTGCCTGATTGTCCAGCAGCACACACACACATACTGCAAGAGGTTTCCTAATTTGTTTTCCTCCCTCCCTCTTGAGGTTGTCCATTAGCCGCATGAGGAAAACCTGTTTGTCCATCAGAATATTTGAAGTGCAATGTGTGTTGTGAATGCTTCTCTCCTCTTGAAGTATGTGGTTAGTTGTCTACTGTTGTGTAATTCCTTGTAGGCCGTGGGGTTATGAAATCTTGACTGGTGGGGAGATGATTTTTGAAGCATGTTAGCAAACTCTTGGTTTCCCTCCTGGCAGGAGGGCATGGTATAGGTTTTGGAGCTGAACTATCTTTGCGCATTTGTATATAACTTCTGTACCTGCTACTTTCAGGTGTTTCAGGGACACCTAGACTGCTTGGCAGTATCAACCATTCAAGCCCTCACAGCAGTAATGCACAAGTCTCCGGCTGCTAAGGTAACAGCATATATGCAGAGGTCTGTTTGCAGTAGGCTTTTTGATGTTGTTTCCAGTTAGTGTTTTTATCACAATATCTTCACGAATCTTGCTAATGAAGATGAGCAGATTGTGGTCACACATTCCTGCCAGATAGGAATAGCTGACTAGCATCCCTTATCCCTTTATATGTGTCTAATGGCTGAACACTGAGCCATCTTTCTATCAAAACTGGAAGATCAGAATGTTAATGGCAGTTGGAACCTTTGTAAAGGAAGTACATTGTTACTTGTCCCATGAATATGTGGGGTAGAATTAATGGGTATTTGCAGGAATTTTCAGGCAGGAGTTTGTGTTGTAGTTTTATCATGGTTTTAAACTAACCCAGGACAGTATTGCTGTCCAAATGGTGGTCTTGCCATTCCCCTGCCCTTCCTTCGTCGTTATTCTTGTGGTTTGATAAATGGATAGGTTGTGGTTAGTTTGTGAATCTGACTGGAAGCTAAGCCCACAGAAAAATAGTGTATTTATTCTTAGATTGCTGAGTTCATTAGATTCACCCTGTGGTTGAATGATTCCCTAGTCTTGCCACAGGGGAAAGGATGTGGTTGCACAGTGGAGGCTAAAGGAAGAATGGGAGTCATATGATTTGTTTGCTACTTGCTGTACAGTCTGAGTGAGAAACGACAGGGTCAGTTATGCTCCTCCAGAGCATTACTCAGAGTGCTTATTTCTCCATTGACTCTGGAAAGCCTGGGAAGAGTTGTATGTTGGAGGTGGGGACTGGCTGTGATTCACAAAGGGTCAGTAAAGTTTTCAATTGTACTTCCACTGCAACACATGTATTTTTTTCTTTCCGTATTTACTTAAGCAATCATGTAATTTCTGCTGACAGATTCATCCTTTAAAAAAAAAAAAAAATTCTTAATTCCAATGCAGGATACAGCTGGGAGAAGAGTATCCATTCCATATGATGTTGTGCTGGTTTTGGCTGGGATAGAGTTAATTTTCTTCATAGCAGCTAGTATGGGGCTATGTTTCGGATTTGTGCTGAAAACAGTGTTGATAACAGAGGGATGTTTTCGTTCCTGCTGAGCAGTGCTGACCCAGAGTCAAGGCCTTTTCTGCTCCTCACCCCACCCCACCAGTGAGTTGGCTGGGAGCACACAAGAGGTTGAGGGGGAGGTGCTGAGTCGGTAGAGCATGAGACTCTTAATCTCAGAGTTGTGGGTTTGAGCCCCAAGTTGGGCACCAAAAAGAACTGTCATGGTTTAATCACAGCTGCCAACTAAGCACCACCCAGCCGCTCGCTCACTCCCCCCGGTGGGATGGGGGAGAGAATCGGAAGGGTAAAAGTGAGAAAACTCGTGGGTTGACATAAAGACAATTTACTAGGTAAAGCAAAAGCCACGCACACAAGTAAAACAAGGAATTCATTCACTACTTCCCACGGGCAGGCGGGTGTTCAGCCATCTCCAGGAAAGCAGGGCTCCATCACGCGTAACGGTTACTTGGGAAGACAAACGCCATCACTCCGAACATCCCCCCCTTCCTCCTCCTTCCCCCAACTTTATATGCTGAGCATGACATTATATGGTATGGAATATCCCTCTGGTCAGCACAAATCCGAAACATAGCTCCATACTAGCACAGATGTGTTGGTTGTTTACTAACTAAACCATAAATGGATGCTACAGTTTGGATTTTGCTGCTTGATTTTTTTTTTTCTTCATGTAAAATCAATTAGTTTTCAGAAAAACTTCCTTGGAACGCTTTTCTAATTTTTGAAGTGTTTAGAATGGGTGGTTTTTAATCAAGCTGGTCTAGGAAAATCTTTCACTCAAAAATCAGTATCCAAGTACTTCTAATTCTCAGTGTAACCACTTCATTTCATGCTTTAGTTTGTATTAAAAAATGAAGCTATTAGTATTTTGTGATAGAATTAACATTTTGATTATACCAAAGCAATTATATTCTTGTATAGGTAATTATTAAAATATAACTTTGATCTTTTATTTGTTTATCTGCATGCTGCAGTGAGATCCTTCTCATCTGCAGCATGCTAGAAACAGCACAATGGACGTATTATCAAAAAGAGATTTCTAGCCTGTAAAACATTATTCTTGCATTCTAACTATTTTGTGTCTAATATTGTGTTAAATTAGAATCTGCTGCAGTAGACTGGCAATTTTTGTCCATTTTATTTGTTAGTGAGACTGGGATTTTTATCCTCAGGAGGTCTTCAAGGAGAGGATTGGTTATGCACACATATATGAGGTACTAAAATCACTGGGTCAACCCTCACGGGAATTGCTGGAAGAACTCATGAATATGGTGAGATGTGCTTGCTTTGAATGCTAAAATGCTTACATCTTTTCAACAGTACTTCTAGCCCTAATTTATTGTATTTCACGTCTGAGTTCTCTGCTGTTTTTCAGGCTGTTGAAGGTGACCACATGGCTGTTGGGATACTAGGCATTAGTAATGTCCAGCCCTTATTGCTGCTTATCCAGTGGCTTCCAGAACTAGAATCACATGACCTGCAGATTTTCATCTCAAATTGTTTGAGGCGAATCTGCTGTATTAACAGACAGAGTCGTGCCACGTGTGTCAATGCGAACATGGTCATCCGTATCATTGAGACACTAAATTCCCACTCTGCGCTCCATCGTACTTGTGCAGAGAACCTGATAGCCCTTCTGGGCTCTTTGGGGAGCCAGTCAATGGGCTCAGAAGAACTGCTTCAACTAATACGGCTCCTGAGGACTGAGGAACCAAAACGAGCTCACCCTTATGTTGTTCCAGTGATGCGAGCCATTCTAGCAATGGCCCGGAAGCAGGGCATGGCAAGTGCCTTGCAGTATTTCAACTTGTACCACAGCATGGCCGGAATTGCTGTTCCATCAATTCATAAGTGGCCAGGCTCTGCATTTTCTTTCAACGCTTGGCTCTGCCTTGACCAGGACCGGGTGGACCCTAGCACGACTAGCAAAAGTGGAAAGAGGAAGCAACTCTATAGGTATAGTTACTATAACTACTTCAACAGCACAAATCTAGGTCATCTGTTCCCTGCAGCATATGGTACCCTATGACATGTGGTACTTCTGCTTATCTTCATAGAATGCAATATATAGTGATTAGTTTATGAAAGGGGGCAGTTTCATCTGTCACGAGAGCCAGGCTGTGCTGCAGAAATAAGCATTTAGTTTCTCAGTTATAATGCTTTCTTGTCTACAGTTTCAATATCCATAACTCCAAATTGTGTTAAGGTGCACAGCTTAAACAAACAAAACAACACCGAAAAAAACCCAAACCAAAACAAAAAAAAACCCCAAACCAAAACCCCCACCCTGAAACAGAACAGCCTTCCCACTGTTTTCTGAAAAGGTAATGAAATCTGTTTTCTATATGAGAGCATAAAGAAAAGGACACCTTCATTTGCTTAAATATTAGACATTGACATGGATGGTTCTTGGTATAATTTAACTTTCTGGGTACTAACATTCAGCAGCAAACAAAATGCAGAATGGGGGAATACTAGTTGAAGAATCTCTCGCTCCCTTCAGTCCATTTTATTGCAGTGCAGTTTCAGGGGAAATGTTGAAGAATGTAATTCTAGTCGTAACAGAATTAGTATTTTCCATACCCTTGTGTCTTAGAGTGTTAACTTCTGTTTATTAGTAACCGTGGCAGCAGGTGGATTTCTGTGGCTGCCCTGTGTATTTGTATAGCACAGCCCTGATGAAGGGTGCTACCTGATGAACTGCTACAACACTGTTTCCAGTGTTTGTCAGTGTGCCCCACTAAAGATCAGTAGACTGTAGTTCTGGAAAACTTGGGTGGAATTGCACTACAAAGTAAAAAAGCTGCAATTGGATTTCAATGTGATGCTATTATACCAATAACTGACTGGTTTTCTACCAATTTACCTACAATTTTTAAGACATTGTCTCGTTTTGGGAAGCTAAAACAGTAGTGTATTGAAATTAATACAAAAAAGAGGAAATGTTTAAAATTCCAGTTTCAGCTTGAAACATTGAGCAGACAACTGAATTAAAATAATTAAAAATTGATCTAGCTACTATGTTTTACAGTGTTTAATTGTAAGACAGCTTGCATCTATTGAGATTGTCTATATTCATGCTCTCTCTGTGTGTATTTGTGTTTTATATTGATAGATGCAGATATTTGATAGTACAATAGTTAATGCATCCACTTGGAATAATGGTGCCTAAGGGTATGTAGCAGGTTTTGATAGCAGTTCACAATTTATTTATAATTTTTTGTATTCAAGTGCTTAAAAAATGAAAGGTTTCTCAAGGCAAACCTGTGCTTGCAAGGCTTATTTATAGATAGCTGCTTACAGCTGATTTTCTTCATTATATGAGTGAAATAAGATATATAACAATGACTGCATTTACATTTTGCACTCAGGTGAGGTTCTTGCTGATAGATAATCACAGATAAAAAAAATCACAGATGACACTGTGTCATCAAACAGTTTTAATGCAGATTTGTCTATAAAATTAAAGATCGAACTTTCTGCATTTTCAAGAAGAGTTATTCCATGTGCTGTTTTGGTCTTTAAAATAAATTAAATATCTGTATACAATGCTATGAGATGAAACAAGGGAAATGGATAAAACATATCTACTGTAATAGTAATGTCACGAATCTGCATGCAAAATTGGCAGCTTTACCCGGGGCTGATGGACACAATTTAATTGATAGAAAACAGCACAGGTTGCAGGTCAGTCTCTTCTTTATCTTTATCTTCTTTATTGTAGCTTCCAGACCCTACAGTGGGCAGGACTTTGTAGCAGAACCAGCTTAAGCTGTGTGAAGCATTACCCGTTGGGACCGAGGTTATGCTTTCATGTGAAAGATGGATGGCTACAAGTTGCTTTGAGAGCTTGGGTAGGAAGGTTCTACAGAGGGACCTGGACAGGCTGGATCGATGGGCCGAGGCCAACTGTATGAGGTTCAACAAGGCCAAGTGCCGGGTCCTGCACTTCGGCCACAACAACCCCAGGCAACGCTACAGGCTTGGGGAAGAGTGGCTGGAAAGCTGCCCAGAGGAAAAGGACCTGGAGGTGCTGGTCGACAGCCGGCTGAATATGAGCTGGCAGTGTGCCCAGGTGGCCAAGAAGGCCAACGGCATCCTGGCTTGTATCAGAAATAGTGTGGCCAGCAGGAGTAGGGAGGTGATCGTGCCCCTGTACTCGGCACTGGTGAGGCCGCACCTCGAATATTGTGTTCAGTTTTGGGCCCCTCACTACAAGAAGGACATGGAGGTGCTGGAGCGTGTCCAAAGAAGGGCAGCAAAGTTGGTGAAGGGTCTAGAACACAAGTCTTATGAGGAGCAGCTGAGGGAACTGGGACTGTTTAGCCTGGAGAAGAGGAGGCTGAGGGGAGACCTTATTGCTCTTTGCAACTACCTGGAAGGAGGTTGTAGCAAGGTGGGTGTTGGTCTCTTCTCCCAAGTAACAAGCGATAGGACGAGAGGAAATGGCCTCAAGTTGCGCCAAGGGAGGTTTAGATTGGATATGAGGAAAAATTTCTTCACCGAAAGGATTGTCAAGCCTTGGACCAGGCTGCCCAGGGAAGTGGTTGAGTCATCATCCCACCATACCTGGAGGTATTTAAAAGACATGGTGCTTAGGGACGTGGTTTAGTGGTCGTCTTGGTAGTGTTAGATTAATGGTTGGACTCGATGATCTTTAAAGGTCCTTTCAAACCTAAATGATTCTATGATTCTTTCTGGATCACCTTTTGGCCTGCGTGTCCTGTGCCTTGGGGTCCCTTCCTTGAGGAAGTTCTTGATCTTGTTTTTTTTGGAACAAGAGTAATAGCTAGTCAAATAGTAAATATTGGACCAGCGACAAATGGCTTTAGTTGGTTCTCTCCTTAATGAATGTATTGTTAGGTGATTTCCAATAGTTTTGATGAAGTAAGTCCTTGATTGTGTGTTTTGTCTTTTCTCTGTAGCTTTTTTACAGGAAGTGGTATGGGTTTTGAAGCATTTATTACATACTCTGGGGTATTGGTGGTCGCAGTTTGCACGAAGAGGGAATATGCAACAGTGATGCTGCCTGACCATTGTTTTTTTGACTCTCTCTGGGTAAGATTTGATACTGGAAAACACTTTGTTTAGGATAGTACTCTTAGCTCAGAAATCAAAGTTCATTTTTTTAGTTGTTTTACAAATAGTCTATTTTATCATGTTTAAATAATTCATTGCATAAGAACAGATCTAATCTCAAATAATGCAAGCAATTTCCGTGTAGATTAGTGGTTGATTGAGCTAAATTATGCCTATGTTATTAGGCATTTGTTACTGATAAGCGTTGTGTTTAGAGACTTTTTAAACATGCAGATTTTTTTAATATTAAATTACATAACAAGCACTGGTGGCTGTGGTGCTATGTGAATGAATAAAATGTGCTACTGTGTTGCTGCCTTGCCCTTTTCTGTTTCCATACTTAAGGACTGATGTGCATTATCATGAAAGAGCTGTATCTCTTTCCCTTCAAAAACCTCTTTACATGTAAACTACTTTAAAATGGAAGCAGCTGATAAGTGGTCTTATCTTCTTATTGATGCTTTGGATTTATTTTCTTAAGTGGTTTCCTCACCAGATTAGTAGAGATGAAGTTAAATACTTCCATACAGTCATTTCACTGCTTTTTAATAGTGACTTAATTATTTTATATTGCTTAACCAGCACAACATAACTATTGTTCACATGCCTGGAAAGAGGCCTTTTGGTCAGAGCCTTGTGTACATCTACGTCAACGGACAGCAGAAGGTCTCTGCCCCACTTCGATTCCCTGCCATGAATGAAGTAAGCTTACCTTCTGAGTCATACCCCTGTCCTGATGAGCTCACATAGAACACTGAGAACCTAGTTGGCTTTTTTAATTTGGAAATTGTGTAAGAGTTTAAGATAGCTTAGCCTTTTGCTAATAAGCTTTTGATCAACTTTGGACAGCGTCCAGGGTATCAATTTGGCGTATAACTAACCATTAATTAGTGCTTGTTTAGTCAAAACCCAGATTACCTTGATTAGATTGTGAGGTTTTCTCCAACATAATTACCTAAACATACTAACATAATTTACGATGAGTAAACCATAATAAATCACACCTCTGCCACTAGGATTGGTGTGACAGTACTCAATGAGGAATATTCCCTGTTGTTTTCAGCAGTAACTTTTTTTACTTGTATTTTCTGTATGTTCCCTTAATATGCTAGTCTTATACCTGCTTTGTGAGCTGGATAAGCAGTTTACATGCAGCTAATCTAACCATTTTGAATGTGTGCACAGTTAGCCTGGAAAAACAAACTAGCTATTAAAATGAGTATATGTCATGTTTAGTTTTCTTTGTAAGCATTGTCCATGCTTTTTGTGGAACAAATCCAATTTAAACTGGGCTACAATACTGAACATTCTTCCCTCTTTTGTAAGTCCTAATTTGATATTTGTTAAATATGTTGAGCAAACACTTAAATTGGACACAGTCATAGTAAAATCAGTATAACACTTAAAAAATGAGAATAAATGTAATTTCCATTGCGAGATAAAACTATGGATTAAAACTCTGAATAAGCACTGTAAATATCAAGGTACCTAGAAGTACGGCAAGTAAGCTTCCCATGAGAGCTTCTATTTGAGTGGAATAACTGATACGAGAAATGTACAGTAGCAGATATGCTGGGCTAGTATTTTGGAATATAATCCAAAAGAGGAATGTTTACCAGGGTATCTGGAGCACCATCCTTCTTGGCTTTGCTCCTGCCAGAGGTCACACAACAGTTGAGGTGACCAAATTGCTCTTAATTGGAGAAAGGGCACTCTCTGCTGTTGTGGAAAGCATATGGGTTTTTTTGGCCTACTGTGCTGGATTGCTTCTTTTCCAGGGTACGCCAGAACTTGTTGCTCTTGGTTTAATTTATTTAGTTCAGGTTGGCCAGAGATAGTTTTCAGATTTGCTTTGTAAACTGTGAAAAAAGGAGGTTAGATTTACAGTATGTGTTTTGTTTTCTTCCATGCGTGACTCTCCAGTCTTTTACTTCTTGCTGCATTGGTTCAGCTGGTCAAAGAACAACAACTCCTCCTCCATCTCAGATACCAGATCCGCCTTTTTCCTCCCCTGTTATGCCCCATCGGACATCACTTGGGGGCATTCTCTCTACAGGAAGTTGGGGTGGGGTGCTTGGAAAACCAGAGCTCATCACCAAGATGATCTCAGCAGGGACTCAGGACAGTGAATGGGGATGTCCAACATCTTTGGAGGGCCAACTTGGATCAGTTATCATCTTTCATGAAGCACTGCAACCTCCTCAGGTGAAAGCATTATATTTAGCAGGTAAGTGGTGATTGTACTGGTTTTAGTGGAATAAAAAGGATAAGTTATGGACAAGACCCCCCTGAGCTTTGCTCTACATGGACACATAATGAAGAAGTTACAATCCAGAAGAATTGCAGAGCTGACCGAAGTGAGAGGGCCTTATAACAAATAAGCTTAAAATGGAATGATAAGTATTTTAGGAAGTTTTATTTAAAATGTTATGTTTGCATAAGCTATTCTATTTATCATATGTACAGACCTGCCAGAATCAAAATGGTAGGTATTATTTTCACTTTAAGTTCTTAATTTTTGCTACTGTTTGCCTACATGTGAGTTTACAGTTGAGACTCTTCAAAGTATTGCCATTGTTTTGATAGGCCACTTAGAAGTGATTTATGCTTGAGAATTTTTCCACAAGAATCAATTAATAATTAAGGAGTCATTTTAAAAAAGAAGATTCTGATAAGCTATGTCTCACAGTTCAAGGTGTTAAGATATTAAGTTCCATAATGACTTGAGGTTGTTAGAGATTAACATAAAAACACTTCTGTTATTTAAAGGAAATACTTTGTATTACTAAACAAAACTATCTTGAAGATTACTCATTTTCTGGATATTTGGGCTTGATGATGGGAAGATTGGTGACAAATATGAGATAGGTATTTGTAAAGACAGAAACATTAGAGCTATTTGAATGTATAAAAAAACCTTCTTTGTATAGTTTAGCTTTTTATCAAGAATGCATTTCTTTTTAAGCAGACCCTATGGAATGAATGATTTAAGTCATAGAGATTACTTCAAACCATGTCTCAAATAGATATGGTTCAGAGCGTCCTATTTGTTGTTGCAACAAAGTATAGTAGTATAAAATTTGTGAAGGTCAACGTTAATATCCAGTGGACTCTTAAATATATATGCTATAAATATTTAATTTTATATTTAATTTATGTATTTTTTTTAATAGGTCCAAACTGTTTAACTCCATGGAAATCTCAAGAGGCTGAAGTAGCAGATCTCCCCAGTAAGGTGCTGCTTCATTATACACCAAAGGTATGAAACAATACATAACTTCTCTGATTACACAGTGTGCAGTAATTTCAGAATATGTTCTAGATGGTCTTTTTTTTGCTTTGCTGTTGCTGTTTCGTAGAACAGGTGAGCTTGCCATCTTTACGCTGTGGTTATTATGGGAAGATAAGGAGCAGTGAGAGCTTTCTTAAGCTGTAGTCTTATGCAGAGATAGTAGGTTTTGTTCTTGTTTGGCAAAAGGACAGAATTATCAAGTACAATTGTGAATGTCAAATCTAAGATAACATATATGATGTTCCAGAGGTTCCAAATTGTTTAAATACTTTAATATCAACACAATGGCACTAACTTCCTAAAACATATTATGCATCATTGAGAAATCTTATGTGTTCAAGGATCTGTAACTTGTTTCCTAAATGATATTGTAGCCTCTTGATTTGTTTAATAGGCCTGCAGAAACCCAATTTGTCTTGACCTGTCTGCAAATCTTTTACATGGAAGACTAACTGGAAACAAAGTAGTGAACTGGGACATCAAGGTAAATGCATACTGAAGAAGCAGACTCTGATGTAAATATGACAGTGATTGTATACATTCACATAACTTTTGGAATGCCGGAAGTTACTATCATAATGCAAATGACATTTAGCAGATACAGCATTTTTTTGTAATGAGAATTAATGGGTTAATGCTGTAGCTGGAGTAGTATTACATTACATTTATTGAGAACTTACAAGGGCTACTGGTCTTAATGTCATAGTAATGCATTAAGATATTTTGTGGTAGTGACTACTTTTCGTAATCTGTTCAATGCATGTTGTGTGTTGAAAGCATTTTATCATCTCTAGGGGATTCTGTCATGGTTTTCTTGCAGTCTTAAACTCTGTATTAGATTAAGATTAGTAGGGTTAAGTTAACACTTGTGACTTTTGCTGTGTTAGTCATATACAAAATATTATTGAATTGCAGACTAACTTCAGCAGAAGACAAGATGTGGAGTTAAAATATTACAAGAATCTAGTTTTTTTAAGAGATAAATTAATCTAGTTGTCTTAATTTACTTTTGATTTGGGGTTGGCAGGACTAGATCATCTCACAGTCCAAAAGCCTCACTTCAGAGAAAACACCAAATATTCACTAAAGTGTTATACCTTATTCTGTCTCTGCTATATGCTAATTGTCCAATATTTTTTCCTTATTGTTGAATATGTTGGGATATCTGATTCTTACAGGCTATGCAAATAATCTTTGTTTAACTTTTGCTAGCAGTTGTAATTACAGCATTACTGCTATATTAGTATTGGAGTTTAAAATTTAACATTTTCTGGATGAACCTGTTTCTGGTCTCCTGCTCAAACATTCTATTATAGCAAAACTGTCCTATATTTTGTTTTTTGTTTTTTGTTTTGTTTTCTTAAACAAAAGGGTCCTTATATCCTTCTGGTTAATCAGTTAATTTCTTAGTCTCATGCCACTGACAGTTCAGATCTGACTTTTTACTATAGAATTAAAAATCACCATTTTGTCAACTCAGCACTGCCAACGAGATTTAGTATTAGTGGTTTAGACTTTCTTGATGCTCCACAAACAGAATACCATTTAGGCAAGTTACATGTCCGTTAGATGTTTTCTGTGTAAAATAGCAAATGGTCTTCTACTTGCTAGTTCGTGGAGAGGAGGACGAAACCATGAAATGCACACCAGCTTAATATATACCTTTGTGTACCTGTCTGCTTATTTGTTCCCTGATCACTAACACATACTAATATCAAAAATCAAAGTCAGACTTAGCTCTATGCATGAGGAAATCAAGTTATTTTAAGGGCTCTTAGCTTTGAGAAAAAATAAAATCCAAAGTCTGAGTGTCAGTAGAATACCACATCTTTTTTTGTCTTGAGGAAAAATGTACGAACAAATAAATATGAGCTCCTTTTTTTTTTTTAAGAACAGCGAACAATCAACTGTACTAGCAAATTAATTAATAAGGAAATATTGTTGGAGCTACACTGTGTATATGCTGATTTGTGGATGTTGGAGCTACACTGTGTATATGCTGATTTGTGGAGAGTAATGTTAAGAAAATTCAGACACTTACTAGTTAATTTTGCTATGATATGAATAGTTTGAAACTACTGCAATTCATTCTCTTCACCCAGTAGTGGGAAGAGGGGTGGGTGAGGAGCATTTAGATCTCCAGCTCTATGGGAAAGCATATTGTGCGTACAAGTTTTAGGAGAATCATTCATTAACAAACATGATGAGGTTTAGCACCCTCCTGAGGAGAACTAGAGTGAGGAAAAAATCACAAGAGTTGATTAAGGAGCTCATGAGGAGGTAGGTACACCCTAGAAGGAGCTACAGTTACTGCTGTCTTGTGGTTCAAACAAATTCTGTTTTTCAAGTTGATTTCTGTTTCCAAAAGCTGCAGGTCTGTGGTGCTTCTTGTTTTGCTCAAAAAACATAGAAATCTTCATCCATGAGATAAATTTTGCAGATTTAAAAAACTTTCTTAATTTAATTGTTCAATTTTGTTAAATTCACCTTAATAAACGTGGGCTGGAGAGGGAGCATCATAAAGACACATGGAGCAGAGTAACAATTGAAAAAGCAGAAAACGACGGAGGAGAAAAGGATGATTTTCTCCACTTCTCCCCAACATTTCTGACTGGGAAGGGAGAGCGATATCCCACGTTAATAAACTGGCTTACAGGACGTTGGGTTTTTTTGCTGTTAAAATTTTGCTACACAGTAGTTTTTGTTGGACTAAGCTGGCCAATTGAATAGGCGTCTCTGGCTAGTTTGCCTGAGACCCTGGTTTTCTAAGTGGCATTGTGAATCACTTCTAGAAATCTTGTGATTTGAATATGTTCTACCTTACCACAAGAAACATTGTTTGAAGTCTCATGCTATACCTGCTTGTTAGGAGGGGGGGGAAAAGGGGGCTTAGGAGACTTGAATTTTAAAAAGAGGCTTAGAATTGAGGTATGTGTAAAGTTACTTTAAGAAAAAATAATCAAATTTTATTATTTTTTAATTGCTTGAAGTTGAAATCTTGCAGGAGTATGATTAAAGCACAGGTCTGTATAATCTTTTCTTAGTTTGCTGCAAGTAACTTAGAAATCAGAAAAATATGTTTTTCCTGTTTTTCAAATGTATTTAGCAGAAGATTCTGAGATTTGTATCCTTCAGTTTCCTGTGTTTAGGTGTGGGGAGGAGGAAGGAAATGTAAAAATGCACTTTCACAACAAGAGCTGACAGGATGGCGTGTGTGTAAGTGCAGCGTCTAAAACTTGGGCAGCTCTGTTGTTAAACAGTGTTTTAAACTGGTTTCAAAGTGGCGTGTGAAACATTCTGATTAATTTGTGAGTACATAAGGTTCCTTGTATTTGGAGTAAATTTCTGTTATGTACTTCAGGGGATTTTATTTATGGTGATGTTTTTCCTCCTTTTTCTCTTGATTTAGGATATGATCAACTGCATTGGTGGAGTGAATGTGCTGTTTCCATTGCTGGAGCAGATCAGTTTTCTTGGTGGACAAATGCCTGAAAAGTCTGAAGGGGAAACTCTACCTCCAGAACTAGTTACTCCTGTAGAGGGAGACTGGGTGGTATTGTCATCCACAAAGGCGTCAGGTAGGAAAGTACAGTTGAACTGAAATAATTTTTAAGCTTGATTTTAAAAGTCTTCCTATGAATAACAGAAAGCCATTTTATTATGTGCTGACTTTTCCGGAGTACCTATGTAAAGCTGAAAGGCTCTTTCTGTTCCTAGATACCTGACATGGATACTGAATACCAGGAGTTCATCACTATGTAAAATTAACTTACTAACATATTTCAAATATAGCTATATTTAATAGCGCTATTTTTCTTTTCATGATTTACTATTACATTAGTGTAAAAGTATGCAGTTTTTTAATTTCTGTTCTGAAAAGTTTGTTCTGATTATTTTGAGAAATTGTGTTTGATGCAAAGCCTACTAATATCAATAGGAGGAGCTTTCCTACAACTTGAATGCTTGGTCAGACAGCCACATGAAGACTTTGCAGCACCAGAATAGTACTGTTTAGCCTTTAGCCAAACTTTTATTTTCTTAGGAAAATGTTCAGACTCCTACCTCTCCCACGCACAGTCAGATTTTAGTATTAAAATTAAAAAAAAAATGGAAAGGAAGCTTTAAGAATACATTTTTTAAAACTGTGCTAATATTGAGGGTTATGTTAACAGAAACCACTGGGAAATCAGACCTTGCAAGGGAGAACAGCGTTTTTTTGTTTCAAATATGAAATGGTGGCATAAAGTAAAAAAACGTATCTTTTTCTCTCTCTCTCTTAATTTTTTGTGTATCATGGCTAGAAAGTGTCAGTTTGCAACTACAGGGGGAGCATACGTAAAAGATTGTAACTGAAAGAGAAGTTTGTCTGTAACCTATAGCCAGATGGATGAAGCAACTGAAGTCAGAACTGGGGTTACCTTGTTTTGGAGAGGCATGGAATGGATATGACTCTGCACTGGAAAAGTCTAAAGACAGCCTACAGCTAGGGAACAAACAGAAAAGGAGTTGAGAAGTTCAGGAAATAGTGAGGAATACGAGCACTTGATTTTACTTCTTCCCCTCTACTTTTATGCAGTGGTCCAATAATAAACCATGAGGGTTTTGCTACTGTTGTTCTGTTTTGCAGAAGCACGCTTGGAAAAGAACATTGTTGCAACTTTCATCTTGATGATAAAACACTTTGTTCAGAGACACCATGTTAATCAAGAAAATCTCATTCACTCCCATGGAGTTGCCACCCTAGGAGCCTTGTTACAGAAGGTAAGCAAATTTGAGAAACATCCTTTAGTAATGAATGTTATGGATGAGGTCCTGATTACTTTGAAACATTTTTAGTTTGGCCAGGATGTGAGGGTCTTCAAAGGTCTCCTTAGTACATGCTTTTCTTTCTCATGTTTCTGTAAACAAAAAGGTGTGAGGAGTTGGTCTTGATCTGCAAAGTGTGGGTTTTATTTTTATGTTCTGCTTTTTTTTTATAGATACTGTATTGTATGATTCTTCAAACTAGAGTGGTTTTGTGTTTCTTGTATTGCTTTAATGGAAGCAGACATTGCTGTAGAAGATAAGACTCTCAAAATTTGATTTTAAAAAATTAAGTTGCTTATGTTATTCAATGTTTTGAGTGCTAACATCTGTTGTTATTTTGAAAGGTGCCAAGGAACTTAATGGATGTGAATGTACTGATGGCTGTACAGTTGTTGATAGAACAAGTCTCAGTAGAAAAGAACATGCAGCTTTTGCAACAGATGTATCAACACTTACTTTTTGACTTCAGTATCTGGAACAGCGGGGACTTCCCCTTCAGAATTGGTGAGCTCTTGGACTTGGGCAACTGCGCAAAGGCACAGTACTACTCACTTGATATAAATCTTTATCTAGGTTCTAATAGAAAACTTTATATTGTAGGGCATATACAATATCTTTCTACAATCATCAAAGACAGCAGAAGACTCTTCAGAAAGAAGTATGGTGTGCAGTTTCTTCTAGACACACTCAGGATTTATTATGGGTATGAGTTTTACCTCTTCTAACTCTTCCTCATTTATTGTATGTGGCTGTCGTCGTTTTTTTTCCCCCATGATCCTAGTGAGAAAATTAATAAATAAAACTGCAGGTTGGCTTTTGGTGGTTGATTTAATTTTCAAAGTTGCATTAATTTTTTTTTCCCATTTGACTTGCTACTTCTCCTTTACTTTAATTTTTATGATAGGATTATATAAAATTTATGTCAATGATACTAGAAATGCTTGGAAAAGTCATTAAAATTACAAAATTGAATCAACAATGCAAATTAAGTCATAGATCATTACCATTATGAAAACAGAGGTTTATCATTTTAAGTTATTTTGTTCTTTTATATCCTTGTAGAATTTGAAGTAGGACTTTTTTAGGAATTTAAAATTTTAGCTTTCAGTCTTGGTGATTTATATCTGCTTATGAATATAGTTATGTCATTGAGCAAGATTGGATAGAAACCTTGCTCTTCCCTTAGGAGGGTGGGAGGGGGGAACATGAAATCCTGACCTGTATCTAGATCAGTACAAGTCTACATTTCAGGGCTTTTGTAGACTTGGTAAGTCTGATCTAGTGTTGCTTATTACTATTCAGTTGCTTTACTTCAGTAAAAATTGAGCTTGTGCCATGATATCTGGGTAGATGAAAAATTACAAAACTAGCACAATCAAATTGCTATTAATGAGCCATGAAGAACTTCCTTAGGTTGCTTTTCCTGTCTGTTGGTGTATAGGAGTGGCTGTAAAGACAGTGATTTGGCTCCTGATGACCTGAGAACAATACGGACATCCCTCTATGGACTGATCAGGTATTTCCTGAGCAAAGGTGGAACACATGAAGAAATACAGAGCATCATAGGATACATAGCTGCCACCAGCGAAGAGGAGCAGGTATCCAATATGGCATAAATTAATAGTTTAAACTTATATGTTTTGGTTTTGCTTCTTGGTGTTCAGAAATCTTGTGTCTTGTGTGCTTAAAAGAGGGGGGAACAAAAAAGAAAGACTACAAGCAAAGTGTTACTTGATGCGTGGTTCTGTTTAGATGTAGCTGAGGCAGGTTATAGAAGCACACCGGAAACTTGACAAAGTGCTCTGCAGGTGGCCATATTTTTACGTTATTTTTTTCCCCTGAAGAGGGCAGAAAGCACGTGATGCGTAATACTGCCATTAGAAAAGTTCTCTTAGTTTACAAAACCAGATGAATTGGACTTCAACTGATCAGAAGTTGTAATGATGCGGTTTCTATTTTGTAGACATCAACAGAACTTGAACTTGCTTTGTAGCTCTAATTACAGTTTGATAAGGTGTTCTATATATAGAAAAAAATGTATTAAAAAAAATCTCATTTTAAATGCAGTAATATTGAGCAGACAAAATGTCTATTTTATAACAAGCAAAGGCTAAAATTTAAAAACCAAGAAAATTTTCCCCAAACAGAGCATGAAGTCTGAATGAACTGTGGATTAATATAGTTGTCTTAATTTTGTAGCTCTGTGGAATTCTGGATGTTCTCTTCAGCCTACTTCATTCCAGCCCAACCCCAGACCAGCTTTTTTTGTTGCTTTTTGAACCAGGGAATGCTGATATTCTTTATGCTCTGTTATTGCATCAAAGATACTCTGACAGGCTTAGAGAACTTGTGTTCAAGGTAATGAATTAAATTATATGTTCTTAAATTAATCAATTGAACATAAATTTGTATTTTTCAATGGTCTGACTGCAGAAGTGTATGCAATTGCAAAGATACTAATCATCCAAGTTTTAATTTTTTTCTTCTCTCTTCTGTTATGTCAGCTAGATGTTACTGTTTACTGCCATAATCACAATGGAATTAGTGTTCTCAAAGTAAAGTACTGGCATCTTTTAAAAAAAAAAAAAGTCCATGTTGTTTGATTTAGTTTACAAAGTAAACTTTTAAAACAGTGGACCGGCATGTTATATCATACACAATTGAGTTTAAGAGGACTGGATGCTCCCTTGTGTTTATTTTGCATTTGTGTGTACTTTTTCTTGCAGATTGTGGAAGAGATGCTGAAATGTACTAAAGTTTATGAACGTAGTAAGCACCGTATGAGACTCAGAGAAGTGGGATACTCTGGACTGGGACTCCTTCTGAATGAATCACCAGTTACTGTTTCTTTTATTAAAAACCTTCTTAACCAAGTTCTGTATGCAGGTAATTGACAAGTGGTGTGTCTGCCATTAGTAAACTCCTGCTGCTCAGAGGCAAACATATTTGTCTTTTTGTTCAGGAAAACCTGAGCTGTTAACTTACAGAGCTGTTCTATTCAAAGTTCCCATTAGTCTCAGCTAACGTTTTCTTAGTTCCCTGAAGTTTGTTCCCTTTACTACCCCTGGATGTAGAGGTGACCTCCAAGGCAATTTTTAATATTTAGCTGTTATATTCTCTTGCACGATATCGTTTGTGTTGTTTTTTCTTTCTCCCCTACAGATCCTGCTGTGAATTATAAAGATCTCATAGCTGTAGTGCATCTGGCTCATAGATCAGATATAAACGTGAGAGTGGTTATCTGTAGAAAGGTTAGTTGTCTTCTTTAAAACTGGAATACTGTCCTTTAAGCCCATAAGCTGTACAGTGTGATATCTTAATTATTTATTTGAGACACAGTGGCGGTATTTGTTGCTATGGCTTGCTTTGGCAATGATTTATGTTAAAAATGAAGCCCATCTGTCACTTAATGTTGAATTTTGTGTATTCAAGTTCTTTTAAAAACCAAAACAAAAAGCAAAGCTGCTATCATGATTCTCAAATAGCTTGTATTTTCTACAGGTTAGAGATAGTAGACTCCTTGAATTACTGAGTTTTCTCAAAGGATGCTTAAGACCACGATCAAAGTTTTGTTTGTATTCTTAGTATGTTATTTTGATAGAACATATTATGGTTCAAAAGAGTGATTGTGGATGCAAGGAAGAGATGGGGAAGGAACAGTGACTTTTTACTAAACTGAGCGCTCTCTGGCTTGTATCACTGGAATTAGTAGTACTGAATGTAGCTGTGAGGCACTATATTGTCTATTAAGGTTTCTCAAAGTGAAAAAAGTGAAACAATAATGTACACTCTGTAAGCTATTAATACTGCAGCTTTCTTAATTTTATTTTTTTTAATAGTTCCTGATCAAGCATATTTTGTGTTCTAGATTTTCTTTTTTTGTAAACTAGTGGCTGAATAGGATTATTTATTGTGATAACTGGCTTTTGCAGGAATTGTTGCAGAAGAGTGGCTGAAATATGAGGACTTACAATATGCTTTGATACCTTCTTTTCTCCCCTACTCCTGAGAATTTTTTCTTTTTTTCTCAAATATATATTTCTAATGAGAAAAATGATTTTGTGGTTTGTTTGCTTATTATTAACCGATTATGGCTCTTTTACAAGGTTCTAAAAAAAAAAAAGCAAAAAAAATTGTAAGATCATAAAATGTCTAATTGAAAAGCTAGAATGAATGCAGTTACAAGCTAAAATTAATGTGTGGGTATGGGATATCTTCTCCTATCCTTAGGTTTTGCACCTTTTGCATTCCCAATTGGATGCAGCACAACAGATTTCTCAGCAGCTGGGCTGGCAGGACACTTTGATTAGACTATTCCTGAAAGAAAACTCAGAGGTCCGGATTGGCTTTAAAGAGAACAGGGCTGATTCCTCAAGGGAAGAGGGAAAAAAACCTCCTGCTGAAGAGCTTCAGAAGCATCAACCTGATAAGACAGAGGGAGACAAAACTGGCAGCTTTGCATCTGTTAATGGTCTGTTTGATCAGTGGAGTTTAGAAGACAACAAATCCCTGGATGCCCCTGCTCATTTCTCTGTTACGCCACTGGAAGATGCATCCACAACAGAGATGTCTTTTAGATTGGAGGACCGAGAAGAATTGTGGCACAGTAATCCTTCACATCTGAGTTTAGATCTGTCCAGTATTGACTCTTATGAACTGGCTGACATTGTGAATCAAACGACAGATAGCCAGCCCAGCACACCATCACCTATAGAGAACACAAAACCATTCTCTGGGCAGCCTGAGAAAGAGCTGGGTGTTATAAATGATGTGGGCTTCACCACTGATCTTTCTTTATTTGAAGACCAAGGAGTAAGTAATTCACTTCCCATGTGGTCAATTTCTCCAAATGTCTGCAATTCCTTTTTATTTTTTTAATCACCTCCCTGATGGATAATTATTGTCCTTTTTTTTTCCCTCCCATCTTCCAACAGAAAAGCAAACAATATAGCTCTTTTATAGTGCATAGGAGTACTTCCTTTTGTAATGTGTCTTCTTTTTTGGTTGTCTAGTTGGAATAGCTTTGATGTTAAAAAAAAAAAACAACCCACAACAAAAAAAAAACCCAAACCACAAACAAAGAAAAAACTACAAACTCCCACCCCTCCCTTCTATATTTCAACATCCTTTATCTTCCAGAGGAGGCATGGAGCAGACTTGCTCTGAAAAAATCAAGGGTAGCTAAAGGTCAGGTTGAAATAATGATGTAAAAGTTAAGTCAGTATGTATTACAACATACAAGCAAGACACAGTCTCTTATATTTGCGTTTTCATGTATTTAGCAATAGGACTTTAGACTGCAGAGCTTTCAAAAATGCTGAAATATGCAAGCATAGGGACTGTGATGAACGAGAAACGTTTTGAAGGTTTTCTAGACTAGAAGGGCTGTAAATATTTCTCTTCTTTCGTAGGGGGGTGATAATGAACTCATACAGTTACTTACAGACATCCTACTGTGTATAATGTGGAAAGGCATTGAGAAATCTGATGATGATGCTTGGATTGAGAGAGGACAGGTGTTTTCTGCACTAATCAAACTGGGGATGTCTAATGAGTTGCTGCGACCTTCTGATGAAATAAAACTCAAGTGAGTGTACAGTTCAAGGACGGGTTCTTTCATCCCTTTTGAGGAAAAACAGAAAAAGTAAGGGGCATTAGTGAGGCTAGGAAGGGGTGGGTGTTTCCCAATAAGATGTACTTTTCTTTGCTCTCTCTTCAAATACTGTCAGAAGTATATTCCGCTACCTATGCAATAGTGTCATGTGGCCATAAGGTTTTGAAACTTACTGCTGGTTTCATGAGCTTCTCAAAATCTCTTTTACCTCATTGGCTTATTGAGAAGATGGCAGTTATGTCATTGCTGACTGAGAGATTCAATTAAATACTTAATTGGATTTTTTTAAAGCCACTTACACTTAGAACATGTAATAATTACTTTGGGATTTTGTTTTCCATGCAGCTTGCTGGAGAAGATGTTAGAATGGTCAGTCACTGATAACAGAGATTCAAAAGGTCTCCCTACACATGCTGAAAATGCCTTCAAGCTCTTGCTAATTGTACAAGATTTCCTGCAGGCAGAAGGACTAGTTAATTCAAATTTATGGACAGAAAAGGTACAGTAACTGCATAATGGAAGTACTGTATATAGGCTGAAATAGTAATGAAAAAGTTGTCAGCTTGGATACTGTCATCCCTTCTAGGCATATGTTTTTAAACTATAGATATTACAGAGTAAGGGTTCATAGTGGAATGGATTAGATAGCCCCTTAATGAGTAAAAAAGCGTGAATACTTACTACAGGGAATATAGTTAATTTTGCAAATTAAATAGGCCTATAAGTGGTACTCTTTATTGAAAATCCAAGTCTCTTCAGACTGGAGAAATATTTAGAAAATGTAGGAGCTAATGAAACAATGTCAGTTGTAGCCTAAGCAGATTTTGCACTGTTTATCAGCATGTATGACTCATTGAGTGTGTCCTGAATAAAAGATCAGCTGAAACCCTGCTCTCAGTTGCAAGCTGAGAAATGTCACTTCTGGGCTTTGACCCGTATTGGAGTTTCAACATGATTTTGTGCATATATATGCAAATAGCTCAATTTTATATATCAGAGTCAGAAACATGAGGTCTGAGGCAGAAAACGACTAGCAAACACAATAAGTAGTAAGGTAAAGAAGCTTTCTGTCATCTGACTATTTCTCCTGCCTTCTTGACATATATGTTGTAGACACCCATAATTTGCCTCAACATTTATGTAATTTCCGGCAGTGGTCTTGCTTCCTTCGCTTTTCCAGTTTTATTATATGGAAACCTTCATTATATCACGATAAATCCTTTAAAAAATCAGGTTTTTTAAGGCTACTTTTTTTGGGAGAAAAGGGTAATGTTATGAGTCATCAACACAGTAATTCCTAAGCTGTTCTCCAAAATGCCTGCTTATAAGTAAACATAGCTTAATCTTAAAGCTTTTAACGGTTTGTTTTTAAAAAGTCTCCTCTTGGTAAAAGCTTTGCCTTCTGTTGTGATCTAGCTTTGTGAAATCTAATTAAAAATGAGGTCTGAACTTCAGAGCAATGAGAGTTGTGCTTATTGCCAACTCTGAATTGAAAATAACAGTACTTTCATAAATTATCTTCCACTGTGCCTGGGGAGAATTTAAAGCACCGTAATACTCTAAGCAGGACAGCTTTCAGTTTGCCACAGAAGCATTCATGTGATTCTGGGGCTTACAAAAGAATGATTTTACATTTGAGTAATTTATTAGGGAATGTATCAAGGTATATTAGTTTTAAGCAAACATGTCTGGATAGTGAAACGTGCCATTTGCCTTGTCAATACCTACCTTTCACAAGGTTTGTATCAATTCCAGTAGCAAAATGCTGAAAGAAAGGAGTGCCTCCTGATTTTTTTTTTTTAATTTTTTAACAGACATTAATAGTTGTTATGAAGTTTCAAGCATTTCACTAAATCAGATATTCATGAAAGAAGCCTTGTTTTCCTTCTCAGGGCACTGTGCATAATGCTACTGCTGGTAAATTACACTAGCATTACAGTCAAATCATTTAAAATACAAAGCAAAAGAATGAAATAAATACTGAACCCAAAAATTGCAAGTTGGTATGGTATCTGTGCTATTAATAACAGTGTCTTTTCAATCGTAGTAATCCTGCTCATGGTGTCTCTAACTTTTCGAAGGAAATGGCATTTAGTGGAGTTAAATGATAGGAAAAACATAAGCATATATACTATATGCTGGTTTTGGCTTTATTCAGGGGAGTGAACATACTGGGCTAGATAGATTTTCGTAGTCAGGAATTGTTTCAAATTACTGGTTTAACTGCAGTGTTCTGGGATAATTTTCTGGGTTTGGGTAAGTTAGAAGTGTGAACACAACTTCTTTTTCAGCTCTTTGAAATTATTGTGTCTCCAGCTGGAGTAGCTGTTGTTAATTTCATGCAATCTTCCGTTTTTACAATAGCTCTTGGAAGAACTAGTGACTCTCATGGATAGCCTGTCAGTCTGGTACTCTGCTGGCCTAGAAGCAATCAGGCTTTCACAGGTGCAAGTCCAGTTGCTCCTTGGATTCATTGCACAAGATAACTTACAGGTTTGTTGCAAATTCCTGCAAGTGGTACTGTGTTTTAAGTGTATATTTGATGTAACTGTTGTGGTTGGTGGGGGAGCTGCTTATACCAGTGAGCAGACTGATCGCAGTCATCCTTCATCCTTCTATGGGGAAGATGTTTTATTGGTTCTTAGCATTTGCAAATTTGCTCTACAGTCCTGTCAATGTGCATCTCCTGAGCATGAGAAAGAAGTAGAGGGCAAGTTGTTTGAAGACGGGACCATGTAGGCACTAGTGGCAGTAAGATAGTGATTCTGATCGTGACTTTTTGTTTCTACCATAAAATACATTTATTAGCGGTTTCATATTTACATACGTTAAGTGCACATGAACCTGGACCGTTCTGCCAAATCAACATTTGGAACAAATTTAGCAGAGCTGTGCCTGGAATATGAGCAATTCAATAAAGCCAGGATTGTTAGTTTAGGTATGTGATTGTCTTAGTGCAGCTGTGTGACTTTGGGGTTGCAACTGACTCGGGTTTGGTCATCACAGAATGAATAAGTAATCAGTGCCCATATTTGATGCATGTGTACCTTCAGCCTACCTGGGATGCAGCCAGAATATGTACGTAGTCCTGTGCTAAAAAAATGGGTGCTCAAAATTACTATTTTGAGGATTGCATTCATTTTTTGTTGTTTGTCTGTGTAGGTCTGTGCTATGGCAGCAGCCAAACTAAACACTCTTCTTCAGACCAAAGTAATTGAGAGCCAGCCTGAAGCATGCTACCTCTTGGGGAAGCTGGAAGGCATCTTGAGTAGATCAATTGAAGAGAAGACAGAAACTTACTCATTTTTGATTCCCCTTGTTCGGACATTGGTATCCAAAATTTATGAACTTCTTTTCATGAACTTGCATCTCCCTTCATTGCCTCCTACCAATGGCAGCCCATCTTTCTTTGAGGACTTTCAAGAATACTGCAGCTCTGATGAGTGGCAAGTTTATATTGACAAATATGTAAGTAGTAGATTCTTTTTGTATCATTTTCTTTTTAGCCATGAAAACAGAGGAACTCATTCAGAAATCACATTGTGCTTTTTGTTTTGTTTTGGTGGAACCAGATTATTCCAAATATGAAGCAGTATGAAGAGAATTCATTCAGACATGATCACGAGCAGATGGCACTTTATTGGAAAGATTGTTATGAAGCATTTATGGTGAACATGCACAAGCGAGACCGCGAGAGAGGAGAAAGTAAACTTAAATTTCAGGTAAGGTTTTGAGTGAGTGCCAGTTTCTCTTAGAAGAACTATCTCAGGAGTTGCCTTCTAAAAGATGGAGAAACTGAATTCCAGGATGATCCAATTCAAGTGATTGCAGGCAGGTTGATTGTTTTAAGATTGTATGGGCAGTGTGACTATATACACTTGTAGGATATGCTTTTTTATTCTATTCTTTCTATTTACGAGTCTTATCTGTAAGCAGAGTTATTTCAGGACAGTAGGCCTTTCTCATAATACAGCAACCTAGAATTATGCTCGGCTGTAAGCTACATCTTCTTTACTCTGATTTATGTTTTGAATTATTAAAACCTCTTCTCCATTATGAGATGAGTCAATGTGGGTGTTCTGTTTGGGTTTTTGGGTTTGTTTTGGGTTTTTTTGTTTTTTTTTTTAACCCTACTTCAATACAATGAAAACATTTAAAACAGTGAACAGTTCCTATTTAATGTGTGGAAAAATTGTTTCTGAACTGACCTTCTGTATAAGGTCCAGACTCAGTTTAAGCATTAGAATTAACTGGTAATTACAGCAAATACCATAGCTAAGTTACATTTATCTTGTTTTCCCTTTGTCTTCTTAATAAGGATCCTTATAGTAAGTCTTTTTTATTCAAGTAGCTAGAGGAAGAACACAATATGAGTCACATTCTACAATACCAGAATTTAAAGAAAAATCCTACCTATTATAATAGGATTTCCAATACTGACCACTTTTCTGGTGATGAAAAATTGCTTTCATATGGATTCAGCATTGATAATGCTTTCTCCACATCTTTAAGTCAAAGTTTGGCACCATTTCTTCCATGACTAAGCTTTTTAAAATTTCTCTCATAAGCATTACCTTAAATTTTCAGGGATTTCTACTGCTAAACTTTTTTTGTTCCTTGTTAATTTGTGAGAATTCTTGCAAGCCACAAAACTGTGTTTTCAAAGGTCAGAGTTATTTCAGTGCTAGATTTATTTTTAATGGTCTTTCAGGAGCATTTTGTGGAACCATTCAGCAGAAAGGCTCGACAGGAAAATCTGCGGTACAACAGTATGCTAAAGCAACTTCATAGTCAACACACAGCTACTCTGAGACAGTGGAGAGCAGCCCAGCTTTACTTGTTCTCTGAACGTGGTCCTTGGTCTGAAATGTAAGAGTGAAGTTCTTAAATCAAACAGTGTATGATGCTTAAAAGGAATTTGCTCACGTGACTAACTTACTGTTTCACATGGTTAGAACCTTGTCAAATTGACTCTGATAACTGTTCATGAGATGTGAAGTTAATATTGAATGCATCTTTGATAATGTTTTCTGCATTTAATTATCAAAATGCAAAATTTGAAGTGTAATGCTGAGCAGGTTACATAGATACTAGATTTTCTTGTCAAGTGACAAATAAAAATTAGTTATCAGTGAAGCATTTGCAAAAACGTATTGAGAGATCCTACGGATCAGTGGTTCTGTTGGAAAAGAGAAACTAGGCTTGTTAATAAAGAGTTTTTATGCATGAAGCTAGTTTCAGTTTAAAAGAATACGTTTTGCCAGTCTTAGCTTTTGGGGAAAGTTCTGGATAAAGATTTTTTTTTTTAGTCTTTTAATTGTCATTAACTGAAAGTGTAAACAATTTGATGTATTTCAGTAGAAAATAAATACTGTTTACAAAGTGCTTCAGGATAATCAGAATGCAACATTAAATATAAAATTAAAATGCAGTTTATTGCTTTTATGTTTCACAATGTACAAATGGATGACCAGTATTTTTCTAAATATGTACTCTTTTGTAATAAGTTCATTAATATAGGCCTTTACCTTCTTTTAACTGTTTTTATGAATATTCTTGTTTTCCTAGGAAACAGCATCCCATTCACTGGAAACTTTCAAATGTGGAAAATTTTTCACGTATGAGACTCAAACTAGTGCAGAATTACAACTTCAACTCTCATCAGGATGCTAGTGACCTGAGAGATAATTTAGGTAAAGTTGTGTTGCATTTGCTATTTCACTTGCGATCTCCAGTCTTTACTGAAGAAAGATACACACTTTACTCTTTGTATTTAAGAATGAGTGTATGGTAGATACTTAAATCTTGATTTTTCTTTATTTCCTCTGTAGTGAAATGTGTGACATAAGAATGGTGCTTTGACCTGAAACAACATCTTTTTACTGAGTAGAATTCATTTCCCCTTGTTCATTGAAATGTGTATTTTTGTTGCCAAAAAAAAAAAGTTAAAGTTAACTCCTTTGTTTTAAAATAAGCAGTCGCATAGCTTTCTTGCATAAGATTACTTTTTCAAGAAAAGGAAACAATGAGATCAGAGTAAGCCAGCAGTATTTGTTAAAAACTTTTTAGAGCTTATGATTAAAATGGTATGAAGCGCTTTGTTTCAGAAGTGTGCCAAACAGCTGAGCTAGCGGTGTAAACTGTTCTTTAAGTTAGATGTATTGGATATCAAGACTCAAACCAAAAAAATGACACTCTTGTAAACCCAAGTAAGCAAAAAACAAATGCAGTGTATTTCCATGAATTCTGCATGCTTTAATAGTGTCTGGCAGAACACTGCAAAATATTTTATTGGAGATGTCCACATCAGAATTCGGTTTAAAATTTTGTAATGTGTTTATGTCTTCCCTTTATAGTGTTGCGATTTGACGTATATTTCAGTATAGTTCCAGGAGTTCTGCTTGCCCCCAAAAGTATTTAAGAAGTCTGGTTGCTTCTTACTCAGTTAAAACCAACATTCAACAGTAGAAGATACACTCAGTAGTTTAGCTTTCCAAAAGTGTTGTAGCAAAAAATTTTCGGAGCTGAAATGTCTATTTATGATAGGTGTGCACCAGACACAGCCCTCTAGTGAGTCTCTGCTTCTGGAGGTGGTGAAGCAGGTGAAAGTGAGTGACTTGGAAGATGATGTTCTTGAACTACCAGAAGAAGACACAGCAGCCAGTTCCAATTTGTAAGTACAGCAGAATAGAACAGTTGAAATTTGTTTCTGTGCTAGGGATGAGGAGTGAGAAACAACTTCGGGCGTTGATTAGCCTACAAAGCTTCCCTCTTTCTTTGTCTGGCCTTAACAATCTGATCCAGGGCTTTGGAATAGTTTTGAACAGCAGAAATGTTGCTGTTGGATTTATCATTGTCAACGATGAGACATAAAGAGCCCCAGGGAAAAGAAGGCAGAGCAGATATTTGTGAGGATCCATTAGTGATTCACTTGCTCACAGTTAGTCTGAAGCTGAAGCTACAGAATTGTTGAGGTATTTCTACTATGTACATCGGCTATAATTCTCAAGAGGCATACACCAGGCTGGAACTGGCTCTTGTCTATAGATGCCAGGGCCATTCCTGATACCATCAGCTGCATAGCATCGATGTTTGCTTGGTTGGCATTAATCTGTTAGAGTGTCCCCTATGTTTAAGAGCATTCCAGAGAGAAGGCCTGCTGTGCTTCCTTCATGTCACTTGTGTGACTTTAAAAAAAAAAAAAGGGGGGGGGGGGATAAGGGGCAGGGCAGGGAGAGAGAGCAAATGCTTCACTCCAATAACTGGACATGTGGTGTTGTGCATGCATCTATGTGTGTTTATGGTGTTGAAGTCCAGTAGAGATGTGGCACTTCTTTGAGTGAATCCGATGCATTTTCTCATACCTTAAAGGTTATTAAAGGCTTGCTTGTGATGTGTCATATCTATAGACTTCTGAGCAACCAGTTACTTCAAATACTTCTGAAGATAACCTCAGTCACATGAATCAGGACTCAGCTCTGCTCTGGGCCAGACCTAGCAATTAAATAAGAAAAGGAAATGCAGCCTGATTTTTTCATACTTCAATGCAGGTCAAGTCCATTGTGCCTGAGACTGAAATATCAAGCCTGAAGAGTGGTGCTATGAAATGATGTTTGGTAGTCTAGTCTGAAACATCCAAGATTGCTGATGGAAGTAGCTTCATATAATCATTTATGTTGTACTTTTAATGCCATTCAAATTTGATTTTTTTCTGAACGGTACTCTTACCAGCACCTAAGCAACTGTATAATCTACCCAACGCTGTAACACTTAGTGGTATTTTTGTAGGGATGAGAAGGACGAGCAAAGTCAGAAAGAAAAGCTAATATTGTCTGAAGACTGTGAACTCATTACAGTAATTGATGTGATACCTGGCAGGCTGGAGATCACTACCCAGCACATCTATTTCTTTGATGGTAGCATTGAAAAAGAGGAAGGTGAGCATGATCAGTATTTCTTTCTTTTCAGTGCAGTTCAGCATTCTGTTTTTAGTAGGCTTTAGTAGTTTAGTTTGATTTTTTTGAGAATGAATGTCAAACTAATTGTGAAGAGATCAGTTGTGGATCTGTACTTAAAATTAATACTGTACACGGTGGTCAGTAGCTGGCTGATCCCTTCAGAATCAAGCAGCTGGAACTGTACTTGCTGAGCTGTTAAATTGATTCACTATTCTTAGTATTTCTTAAAAAAATTAACTTATTAAAAAAAATTAATTGTTTGCTGACTAAAAAAATGTCATTACCTCTAATTTGCTGCTTAAATGGCACCTCCCTGTTGTCCCTGACAAATAATGTTTCACTCATATATTGATTAAAAAGTAGTAGTAAGTAATGATTAAAAAGTAGTAGTAAATATTAAAAAAAGTAGTAAATATTAATTTAGTGAACTTTAATGGAATATACACAGTTGAGTATGAAAACAATGAACTGAAATGTTTAACCAATAATGGTAAAATTTTCAAAAACAGTTTATCAAGAAGTTGGCCTTTTGGGAATTCTAAACATAAAAGCTTCTATTTCAGCCTGTTTAAGAAAGCAAAGGGGTTTGGTTCATATTTTTTGTAAACAGAATACATTTATGATGTGTCTTTGATCAGAAAGCAAAAACAAATTCTGCACTCCACCAGATATTTCCTGCTGCCTCTTTCTTTCAGCAGAACAATAGCTGAATTTAATAGTGTTTTCCCAGCAAAATGGTTAGTCAAGCCACATATAAAGTTTGCCTTTTCTAGTAATAACTGGGGTGATTGGAAATGATACCGCATTATGTCTATATGAAAAGTTTTTTATATATTCCAAGTCAGTAATCAAAGTGCTCTTCCTAGGGGTAGGTTTTGATTTCAAATGGCACCTTTCTCAAATTCGAGAGATACATTTACGTCGGTACAACCTGAGGAGGTCAGCTTTGGAGCTCTTCCTTACAGATCAAACCAACTATTTCCTCAACTTCAATAAGGAGGTATGGGTTTCCCAAATTTCCTTGATTTATATAATTAGCACAAGTGTCAAGTTTAAATTCACTGATCGTGTCTAATTTGTGTCTTTCATAATACCGTAACACTAGTAGCAAAAGTTTTGCTAGATATAGCCATTATGAGAAACTAGACTGCACTCTGTGAGAACCTCTGTCTGGCACCTAGAAGCTGATTAATTGTGAAAAGATGAATAAAACAAGATTCTTCTTTTTCCTGCCTCTCTTTCTCTCTCTGTTATGATACAGAACAATTATTCAACTAAATTTACATCAGTAGTAATCTAAATATCTTGAAGCCCACACATCTTTTAAAATATTCTGAGCAAATTAATTACAAAGCAAAGGAGACTTTCTATTTTACCACAACATTGGAAATCATTAATATTTCTATATTCCATGGTTTAGGACTAGTGAACTTTTTTTCGCTGGCTAATGTAAGTGATCCTTTGCATGTGGGACTAAGATAAATATCAGAACTTAGGGTGAGTTACATACTAGTAGGTCAGTTTATGAATAACTCCTATAAAATGTTTTTGGTTTGTTTTTTTTTTTTTTTTTTTTTTTAAGTAAATAAATCTTTGTAATAGTTTTGTAGGGAAAACATTGGTGTAATTTTATTTGAGCAACAGCAGTATTTCCTAGAAGACTTCTGTGGGGAATGATGATTTTCTGTGTAGCATCTACACAAAAGAAAAATCACTTCATAACATATGTTGCCTTCATATCTTGTAACTGAAGGATGTCATGTCCATCCATGTCCAAACATTTTATGCAGCAAGAGGTAGAAGTGTTTAAAAGTGTAACTGTGTTCCATTTATTTCACATTTTAATTAGCAGAGAAGTTGTTTACTTGTCAGCTTCAATATCCATAATAATTTTTTTATTAATGCTGTTTTCTAACAGGTACGAAACAAAGTATATAGTCGAATATTGTCACTGCGTTCTCCAAATATTTCTGGGACTAGATCTCTTCAGGAACTTTTTAAAGCTTCAGGTTTGATGCAGGTACGAGACTTCAGCATAAATGGTCTAGAGCATTCCTCCTCTTCTTGAAGGAGTCCTGGAAGGTCCTGGACTACTGATTTTACTTTTTTCTCCCCAGTGTTTAGATGGCAACTGCCAACTGCTGTACCCTTGCTCTGGTCCCTGAACTTTCGCATGCATGTTTTTAGAATTGCTGTGTTTTGTGTTTACAGTCAGTGAGGTAAATGGATAGAGCCAGGCTCTGTTGATGTGATTGACAGGTGTTCCAGCAAGAATGGAAAACATGTAGCAGACTTACTTCTGTTTTTAGTCCATGATCTTGAGTGCACATTTTGGAACTTCTTTCACTACATGGGCAAATACCTTTCCCTGCTACCTTTTCATGATAGAGCTTTCAACAAAACCCATGTGAAGATTAAGCAGGAAATATGGTATTGAGGGAATTAGTAATATTGGTATAAAAGGAAAATGTCAAAATGTCTGTATTACCCTAAACATGGATAAATTTTTTAAATGTAGTAAATATATTTTTATCTTCCATCTCTTTATGCCACAATTATTGTTTTCTCTGAGGGAGGAACCTTTACAAATGACTGTTAAATATTGGAAATACTTTGGTTTTTCTTTGTTTCCCTAACGATAGGAGTTATCATGTTGTATATTTAAGTAGAGAAAATATCGTCTATAATGAAAAATCTCCATCACACTACAGACAGATATTGAGCCCTTCTGAACACAGCTCTGTCTGTTCTTTTGGTTTAAAATATAATAGTGGAGCAAAGGCGCAAGGACAACGTTAGTTTAAAAAGTCCTGTACCATCAACCAATGGGAGAACAATTTATAAATAAGTTTTGACCTTAGAACTCTAATGGATTTCAAAGTTCTGTTCCGTTTCTTTCATTTCTGTTTTTCTTTATTTATTCTGAGGCTACTAGTTGTCTGCTGCCCTGTATTTAAAACAGTACTGGGATTAATCAGTGACATGATTTCAATGAAATATAGGCAGCACAGTCACTGAATCAAAAGGAAAATAAACTTTATAAGGAGAAATTAAATTTGGACTTTCATACCATTCTTACAGTCTTGTGCCAATACTATCCTCTGGCAGATAAATACTGATAAGACATGTAATTTGCAATAGTGGTATCTTTGATATAGTGACTTCCATTGTATCTTTTTTTGTCCTTCAGAAATGGGTGAATAGAGAAATATCAAATTTTGACTACCTTATTCAGCTGAACACAATGGCAGGACGAACTTACAATGACCTTGCTCAATATCCTGTGGTAATTAAAATAATTTTAAAATTTTTGCCAAAGGTATGTATTTTTTCTATTTTGAAAGATGAATTTTTAATCTCAATTTGATCTTTTTTTAGTTCCCCTGGATTTTACGAGATTATACTTCAGAAGAACTGGACCTGAATAATCCTGCAGTCTTTAGGGATCTGTCCAAACCCATAGGAGTGGTAAATGAAAAGAATGCTAAGGCTGTGAAAGAGAAGTATGTATTTGAACAGTCAGTTATATTTCTGTTTTTTCTGAGCTTCCAGGCTAATAACACATTTTAAAAATTAAGTGGTGACAGTGAAATTTTTAAAAGCTAGTTTTATAACATCACAGATGCATTTGCAAAGGTTGTTTATTTGTTCTTCCTGCTGCTTTGAGATTAGTTAGCTTATATGGCACTGAAACGACAAAACCTACTGTTGTAAATTTTCAGTTAAAACTTACTGTTGTAAATTTTCAGTTGTTTCTCATATGTGAGGATAAAAACTGAAAGGCTGTAGAACACTTAATGTAATGGCCCAGCATCTTGAAGAGATGTACTGTGTCCTATGTCTGCTTCAAGATAAGGAATGTGAAATCATACTGATGAGTTGAGCTGCCTGTGCTCAACTTTGATTGAGTAGCATTGATCCTAAATTTGTGCTTCCTGCTCTTTTTCTCAAGCATAGATTATTATTTCTGAAAGAAAATATAACTCAGTGACTTCCAGCAACTCCTCTGTAGGTAGGAATGACAAGTACTTACACCTACACATCAGTGTAGCGATCCTTCCTTTTTTGCTAGTGTGGGGAGTGAGTGTGCTATTATACCAGATTGCACTTGTCAGGCTTCTTCCAAAACCAGCTTTCTTCTGAAAACTTGGAACATGGAGAATTTTCTTTGAATGATTAGGCTCTATCCCTCACTGTAATGAAATTGGTTCTCTGACAGTATGCTTAACTATAATTTCTCTTGCTAGCCTTGTGAGACTGAGGAATGTATCAGCCAGATGGTGGCATACTGCTGTAGAGTGAGTTTGCCAGTAGAAAAGGAAATGGACTTGAGTGTTAAATAAATCTCTCTTCTGCATCCTGACACAGTCACACTCACTCTCTTCTTAATTTTATTTTTTTTAAATCTTGCAAGAAACTGTCACAAGTCCCTTCAATAATAAATATTCAGCTTAGTGATGTGGGAGGTTTTGTCTATTGTATAAAGTCATGATAAATCAGGCCTGTCTTGCCCTTTATCCAGTTTCTGACAGCTGATAGGAAATGTCTAGGGAAGAGTATAAGAACAGGTATGCAAAGGCTTCATCCAGTGTACAATTCTATCTCTCAGCAGTCTTTTGCTTGGGGATTTTCTAAGTCAGAATTGGAATCCTCATGTTTAATAGAACTCAATGTATTTTTCTCTTATAGATTGCTGTGATTGTTTCTTTTGAATCCTTGCCTCCAATAAGTATAATCCACATGTAAATCAGCTGTAGTGCTCGGTTGTATTTATAAAGATTTTTTTTTTTTTTGTAGATATGAGAATTTCGAGGATCCCCTTGGGATAATTGACAAATTTCACTATGGGACACATTACTCAAATGCTGCTGGTGTCATGCATTATCTCATTCGGGTAGAACCTTTCACAACACTTCATATCCAACTTCAGAGTGGCAGGTATGCTGTGAGCAAATAAGCAGCACCTTTATTGTTCTTCCTTATCATTTTACTCGAGGGAGTGATCAAAGTCTAACCTGAGTTTTGTGATCCACAGATTCGACTGTGCTGACAGGCAGTTCCACTCTATTCCTGCTACCTGGCAAGCTCTCATGGACAACCCCAATGATGTCAAGGAACTTATCCCAGAGTTCTTCTACTTCCCAGAGTTCCTGGAGAATCAAAATGGTAAATGACTGCTCAGAATATTCTCATAGAAAACTGTTCTTGTATTCTTCAGAAAAGAATTGTTACAACCATTTGTGAATGCTGTGGAACACTTCTTATTTCAGCTTTATAGTGTGTTTGTAGAAATTACTTAATCATCATGCTGGCTTCAGACTGTTTAATGAAGACACCAGTTGTGTTAAGCAGCAGCCTAAACGTTTTTAAAATTCAGACTAGGGGCTTAAGGATGGCTAAAAATAGTGTTGTTTATCCTAATGTAAAATATCAGAGATGCTTATTTGGATGTTTGAAAATGAAAAAGTTAGCAATAGTTAATAGTGATTAAATAATGAGCAAAAGTTAATACAGGTTACTTAGTATTCTTTTACCCAATGGGTTCATTGGGTGATAGAGTTTGGACATCTTGAAACATATGAGGTCTTGTATTTGTTCTAGGCAACCAGTATATTTTCTGCTTGTTCCTGTTATCTTCCAACGCAACGTTAAGTCACCTGATTTTTGAGCCATGTAAGGTTTCAGTACCCATCAGAAGGAGGGGAAAAAAAAAAGCTGTTTCACTCATATATAATGCTGATTGAAAAAACAGCATCCTGCATTCTGATATGAGACTCCTAGCCATTTTTTAATTCACATTTATTGCATAGTGAATTGTTTCTCTACCTATTAGACAATTTAAAAATGGATTTGTATGTTTGTGCTGCTGCTAATTTAGTCTGCTAGCTACACGTTCTAAGTTATAAAAATTGGAAACAGCCAAGTCACGCTTTCAAAAGTCATTTAAGTATTTAAAGTTGTTGTAATGAAAGCTGATGGGATTTAAGACTTCTTGAAAGCCTTGATTCTAATAGTCATTTAAGCATATAAGTAACTTCATTCTTATGAATAACCTCATGGAAATGTTTTGGACTCTTAATCCTGGTAAAACAAAGCAAATGCAGATATGTTTACAGATAGATATGTAAATGATTTATGCTACTTTTAAGGTTGGGACTTCAGCTTCAAAATCATTTAGGTGCTTTGCACATTTGTTATCCTGTATCATTTAACATTTTAAACATTCAGAGCACAACTTAGCCTCCTATGTCAGTGGTAGGGTTATTGGAGATTTACATTAAAAGTTTTTCAATATCCTTCCCTTGCATTGAGAAAAGAATGCTTTTTAATTTTTATTGAGAAATCAAGATATTTGAAATATCTTGTAGTAACTCTTAAAATTCTCCAAATTTTTCACTAGGTTTTAACTTAGGTCAACTGCAAATATCCAAAGAGGTGGTAAATGATGTTGTTCTCCCCAAATGGGCCCACTCCCCAGAAGACTTCATTTATAAACACAGGAAGGCTCTGGTAAGATGATGTTTATATGTGTGAAGTAATGATAAAGAAAGTACACCTACACATTGTCACTGTGGCTTAAGTGTAAAATACTGGGACTACATTTGAACTAGAGTTGTGGTTGCATTTGACATGACAAGTACCATTAGAACTTTCAGTTAAAAGCACTGTGTATGCAATAAAATGCTCAAAATAAAAAAGGAAAGAGCCTGAATATACAAATCATTTGGGAGTTTGCTGCTCTAGGAGATAAAATGCAGGATTAGGTGGTTTTAGGTGATAAGGCTTCCCTTGCTTTTTCAAGATTATTCTGTATGGTACTAGGGAACTAGCAGCTTACCTTCCCTTGCATAGTTGCATTTCAGTAGTCTGGATGTGCTGCTTCGCTGTATTAATTTTCCCTCTTACCTGGCAGTTACTGCCCTTAACACCCATGGATATTCTTATGCTTCTGCCCTATACATTGGTATATACCTAGCTTGTGGATACTCTTAGTTTAGGAATTAAATCTCTTTCACAGAAAATAGTAAATGCTTCAAGAAGGGAGTAGTACTTCTCTGATTCTTACAAGAGCATTTTTTCCTTCTAGGAATCTGAGTATGTCTCTGCTCATCTTCATGAATGGATAGATTTGATTTTCGGTTACAAGCAGAGGGGACCAGCTGCAGTGGAAGCGCTCAATGTGTTCTATTACTGTACTTATGAAGGTACAAAGCAGTATGTCATTGTCGTCAGACTTGTGGGTTTTCAGTATTGGACAGAAAACACTTGATTTGTGAGCATGCCATACAGTAGCATATGGTAAGGCAACAGAATTATGGATGAAATATGGCAGTGCAACTTGTAATTTATCATCAAATAACCAGAATATTTGATGCTTTGATCAGAAGTTGTGAACCTGAAATGTTACTAAAGTTTTTTTTAAAAGAGGGCTGTTAAGTTGCTTGTATTTTGTTTCTAAAAGTGCTTGGGGGTTTTTGTTAGTTTCTCATTTGCTTGCTTAAAAGCATTTGTGCAAGAGGTTTCTTGTGGCTTAGGAGTCGAGGCAAGTTGCTTAAAAACAACAAATGTTGAAGACAAATGTTAGTCTGTTAATTCCAAAGGTGAATTTTGGGTGGCTTTTTTGTGCAACTTATTGCATACATGAAGTATATTAAATTCATTTGATAAGACAAAAGCCTGCAATTCTTGCACCTATAGATACACTTAAAATTCCATGTGCAGAGTGGAGTTTTCAGGTCGTATTTATATGGAGGCGTTGTTTGGAGGCTTTTCTGGGGTAAAGGGTGATAATGCTGCAATTAATTTAAGTTTTGCAACATTTGTTGACCATTTCAGTTCTCAATAAATTGTTTCGATTTTGTTATTTTTCCTTTTTTCTACCCTTCATCGTTCTGGTTGTGATCCAGGGGCTGTGGATTTGGATGCTTTAACAGATGAGAAAGAAAGGAAAGCATTAGAAGGGATGATAAACAATTTTGGGCAAACTCCCTGTCAGCTGTTAAAGGTAACGCTCTCTGTTCCCTCTCAATCAGACCTTTGTGATTATATCCAACTAAGTTACAAAGAAAAAAAAGAAAAGATAATGGTTTGTAAGATAATGGTTTGTAATTTTAGGAATGTTAAGTCTTTGCCACATTACCTTTTTTAAAGGTCACAGTGATGGAAATTTAGCATACCATTTTCAAAAGAAATAAATTTACTTTAAGAAGGGAAATTAAGTGCTTAAGAGTCTGTTTTCCCACTGATTGCCAATAAGATTCTGAGTATCTTATGTGCCTTGAACAAATTGATAGATTTATCTAATTTGACATTCCTTCAAATACTGTTTCCTAGGAGCCCCATCCGCAAAGGCTGTCAGCAGAAGAGGTAGTGCAAAGACTAACTAAAAGTGATACCTCTACTCTGAATCTCTTCCAACACCTCACTGAACTGAAGTCATTCTTCATAGAGGTAGATGTGTTACTTGAAATTGTTTAAAGTCTAATCTGAAACTTTTGGTGTACTTGAAACAAAAGGTCACAACCTAGATGGAAATAAACTTGCCTCCTATTTAAAGAAAATATTTTAAAATGCAATGTGTATAAAATCAGCTCTGTCTTTTTAATTAGCTTCCTAGAGGTTGAATCCCATAAATTTGTATCTGCTGGCCGCTTGTGTGGGTGGCGTTTGAGTATTAAGTTAGCCACCACACGAAGAAAACTAAGAATATCACTGGTGGTATCTGAGGACTCACTGAACTTGGTAGCTAAACTCACTGATTCAGGACAGAGCCAGGGTTTCATTTCTGGTGTTTGTGACAAAGCATACCTGCATGAACTGAATATGTGTGTACCAGTGCCTTAGAGTACTGTAGAGGTCTGACATTGATTCCAGAGGCTTTGGGTCTTACTCTTTACAGGTTCTAGATTTGTGCTTTAGCTCTTGGATATAATCAGATCCAAACCATGTCCTTTCTCTTAGGGAATCAGTGATGGTGTGCCCATCGTCAAAGCTGTTGTCCCCAGGAATCAGTCACGTTCCTTTATTTCTCAGGGAAGCCCAGAGATCTTGGTGAGTTGCATGTGTCAATACTATTCTTAGACTGCAGACAGTCAAGTAGGTGTATTTTTTTCATACAGCTTGTAGAGAAACACTTCTTAGCTGTTCCTGTTCAAATGTGTTCTTTTAACCTATAATGAATGTCAGCTATAAGTTAGATATTTGTCTTCTGAAGAGAAGCCAGGCTGAGTTGTTGAATAGTGTTTAAGAGCTGATGAGACATAAGCGTAAATTGTAGTGAGGTGTATTCTAAGTTGCCCACTTGATCCACTTCCACGGTAGCAATCAATTTCCTAATGCAATGCAACCCATCTTTAAAATGACAGGATTGAGTTATTAATGGCATCATTATGTTTATCATTACTTTCCAACCCATATATTAAACTATATCGTATGTGGCGTATACATGCTCCAAAGGCCTGCACCATTCCTAAAATTAACTTTTGCACTGACTAATACAGGTGCTGGTACTATGGTAGATGGCCAAATGATGAAAGGAGGAGAGTGGTTTTGTATTGACATCTGTATGTATGGCCTGCATACTGGCACCTGTGCAATAATACCTATGTTTTGCAGGAAAGAATATTCTTTTCCAATATTCCTATTTTGTAGGTCAAACTTATTGTCCTGGCTTAAAGTGGTATGCGCATATGTCATTTGGAATTCGGACACGTCTAAAATTCTCATTGTGTTTTTTCTATATATCTGATGAAAATACCTCGAATATTTAGATTCCTTTCTTACTTTCTCAGAAATAGAATTGTAGTACAATTTTTTTCAAAACTTCCTGTGTTAATATGTTAACTGTTAATGATTACTATTTCAAAGAAGAGAAGCAGCAGCTTAAACTAAATGACTGAATTGTAATTAAATGTTTGAGAGGGGTTGGTTGGCTGGGTGTTTTGGTTTTTGTCTTCTCCCTGCCCCCCCATTCAACTTCTCTGACCTATCTAGAACATACACTATTCTAACTTGGTAATATGTACCACATGTGGATTAACTCATCTGAGCTGGCTTTTTTTTTTTTAAATTTATGGGGGGAGGAGCTTTTCTTTGTGGTACATTCTCAAGGAGCCTATGCTGGATTTTATGCAAGCTCCATTACCATCAGAGGCAAACAGAAAATACGCTTCTGGGTTTCACCGATTTTTCTATGTAACTTCTTTAGGTAACAGCAAGTCTGAACTGCATTATTGGAACTCATGGTTGGCTACCTTATGATAAAAATATCTCCAACTATTTTACATTCATCAGAGATACCACAGTGACAAATCCCAAGTAAGCAAATGATGAGGAGAGGTGCAGATGAATGCATCTACAGTAATAAAATACAGTAATTGTTCAACATTCAGTGGGTTGTACTGTTTTCATTGGCTGAGTTTTCACCTAAGAATGCATCTCCTGATGTTCAATAATATTACCTCTAATCTGTAATACTGTTCTAGTAAAGAGTTACGTAAGTGGCATTTCAAGGCTCTTCATTCTTAGAGCTACTTCTAATTTTTTTTCTAATATCAATCATAAAAACCCATCTTGGAATCTGAGATGGGCAGTCTTCATAATTTCTTACGCTATAGTGCAGGGATATGTGGTGGTTTTGTTTCTTTGGTTTTTAGAAGATTCCTTTTTTCCTTTAATGTTACAATACTTAGTAGGGACATACTGTATGAGTTACCCATACAGAATAAAATTGCATAAAAGACTGAAAAGATCCAAGGTGAAATCTTGCTTCCACTTACTGATGGCAGTGAGAGTTTTGCCACAGATATCAGGGGGGCAGAATTTCACCTATTTCTTTTTTTAGATATAGCCTCTTCTATAGATGGAATTTATTAATTTTTAAGGATATAGGAAGTGCAAAATACATTGATTTGAACTAAGGTTACTCTTAACTGCTCATCATTTGCCTACAGAACACAACGCAACATGAGCGGTCCTTTTGCACCAGGGCTGGAGATCACGTCTAAGTTGTTTGCAGTATCCCATGATGCAAAACTGCTCTTTAGTGGAGGACACTGGGACAATAGCATCAGAGTGACATCTCTTACAAAAGGCAAGCTGATTGGACAGCACATCAGGCACATGGGTTAGTAACTCTTTATATTGTGAACTGAAAGGTTTTATGTGTTGTACCTTGATGGTTGTTCTTTCGGGAAAGAATTATAGCCAGGTGCACTTGGGCAGACAAGCATAGCAGTTACAAAGGAATGGCAGCATAAGAACGGAAGAATACTTGAGGCATGATTATACATAAATACTTGGGCATGGCTTTTTAGTCATTGTAGCGATGGTTTAATGTAGTTTCAAAATAAGGCTTGATTGCTGTTTTTAGGTAGCAAAGCTGATTAAGTCAGGTTGGTACACCTGGCTGTACAATGACTTCATTGTTTAATATGGTCTCATCAGCCCTTACCACAGTGGAACATTTCATGCTGACTGCAAATCAGGATGCATTGTTGACATATTGCATGCACGTTGTCATGCAATTATTGGGGAAATTATTCTTAAATATCTATGTGATAACTTCCTGTTTTCTTTCCTTTATCTAGATATTGTGACCTGCTTAGCAATAGACTACTGTGGAATTCATTTAATTTCAGGCTCCAGAGATACTACCTGTATGATATGGCAAATAGTTCAGCAGGTAGGTTATTTAGGCATACTCTGAGAAGCAGTTTCTGAATGCTTTGTTGTGCTTCTCTGTTTTGCTATGATGGTTTATTGATTTCCTTTCAGGTTTGCAGGGAAGATAGTCCACTAAAATTGATTAGCTTAGTAATTTTGTTACTCCCATTGTCTTCTGTGTTTAAAATATTCTCTATACACATTGGTTACTATATAGGTGAAGTACAGTATTTTAGAGGCACTCTTAAAGATTTCATAGATTATTTTCAGGATAGGCAAATATCCCATACTGTACAGATGGAAGAATGGAAGAAGAAAGACACTGCTTGAGACTACCGGGATTAGTCAGAACAATGTTTGTAGTTGAGGTTTTTTACATTTCTAGGCTGCTGTTCACTCCAGTAGTTGCATTTTAGCATTGTGTTTCCTCTATGGGAAGTACTGATGGCTACACTAGGAGTTAGCAAAGACAGCACTAGTCTGTTACCTGGATTTACACTAGCATTTTAGAATTCTTTAATATTGGTCTTGTGCTTTCACACAACAAAAGTGGTTGTGTGATGCATGTGTGTACTTAGACTCAAAATGTGAGGCCATTTCAATTGTTACGCATTTTAAATGTTCATTTCTGATTGCTGCATTACAGATATGCAAGTAGGATTAACTGCGGGGGGGAGCTGTCATGTTATGGACAGTACATTTGGTCAGGTCACCTTGTTCCTGTCATTGAACTAAAGTCAACACTTTAAACCAGTACAGTGGTGCATAACTGCATGTGTTTTTGTGGAAGCTGTCTTTATGGTGGGAGTATTTATAATTCTTTCAAGAAGTACTTTGTACCAATGGTGCGTGGTCAAAAAGGTGAGACCTTAGTGCTCATGACAGTATTTTTTCGTCTCAAGTGAGGGTAAATGTTGGAAATTTTTTAGTTTATTTATCTTTTCAGTGTGAATTAAATAAGTCATTCTCTGGAGATTATCTTTGTTTAGAATTTCTTTTTCTTAAGATTTTTAATGTATTTTTTTATTTAATGGATATATAAATGATGTTGTATGTATTGTAAATTCTTCTTGTGAGAGTTTTATCTTGGTCTTTACAAAGTGGCATCAATGGACTGCACACTGTCACTTCCATTCTACTTGTCTGCTCTCCATTGTCACCTTTTTTCCCAACACTGTATTTTGACACTTGTTCTGCATTCCTGCATGCTTTGGGCTTTCAGGGCTTGGTTGTCAAATATCTATCACAGAGATGAGAGTAAAGAGTCCTCTGCAGAACTATTTACTATACCTTCTCTCTAAGCACAGGTCTTGCCTTAACTGGTTTGAGAATAAGTCTGTATATGCTGACAGTACACTCACTGGAACGAAAGTACTAAATAATTTTGACACCCTGAATTCATCTGGGAAAATAACTATTTTTAACGAGCATTATTGCAAGATTTCCTTTGCTTATCGTACTACTGAGAAAGATTATTTCCTTACTTTTCCTTAGAAAATGGAACAGAGTTGCTGTAATTTTAAGCAAAATAGCTTTCAGCTTCTTTAAACTGGGCTGTGAAGATAGTGATTAATTCCAGGGTAAACTGTGAGAACTGAACAAGCCCAGATACACAGGTGAAGAAAAAGTGGGTGGATGGGTGGGTGAACAACTACTGTTAGGACTGCTTATTGTGGTCCTCGCACACCTGGACATCTGAAGGGATAGAAACAAGTCAGCTAAGTAACTCTGTCTTTCACATCCACATAGTAACTGAATGTTCGTTCATTCTTGTGATTTCAGTAAATAGGGCTGCTGACATAAAAGGCAATAAATTGAAATTGGGTGAGTTATGCCTTTGGTTTTGGCCTATATCAAATATACATCTCACACAACTGATACTGAAGATACCAGAAATTTATTTTTTGTTTGTCCTTCAGCTGCAAGAGAATGTGTCATTGCACTTTTTGTTACTCTCAGGGAGGAGTGCCTGTAGGCCTGGCACCTAAGCCATTACAGATCCTTTATGGGCATACTGATGAAGTTTCGAGTGTTGGCATCAGCACTGAACTGGATATGGCAGTGTCAGGATCCAGGGTAAGCATCCTCATACTTCTCCCTTCTTTGCCTCTTCTCTACTCAAACCATAGAGTGTGTTTGAAGTTGATTAAGAATAATACAAAAAATGTGACTATTTCACAATTTTTTTCTTCAGCCTCGTGCATCAAGAAGATATGTACCATCTCCCTTGCTGCCTGCTTAAATCAGGCTGTCTCAAACTGCTCTGCACAGCATAGGCCTCAGCTACTATGTTGTGTTATTCTGCACAGATGAGCTTTAACGTGTGTGGACTTATTTGGAGATCTTAAGCTTCTCATAGAAACAATTCTGTGACAGTTTCTTCCCTGCTTCCTTAACTTTGAAGGTTCTGTGCAGCTTACTTATGCTCTACCTTATTGTAATATACTGGCAGGCTTCTGAACTCTGACTCTGTACTGCACATAATGCCTACTCATAAATGTGACCTATGAAATGGCTGATTTGCTGCCTATCCTTCCCCTCTTGCCCTGTTAGCATTTGTTTTTTTCATACGCCTATAGTACATGACCCTGAGGGGAAGGCTTCTTTGTGTAGAGTTCCTAATGCTCAGGAGTCTTGATCTCCAGTTAAGGATTTAAGTGCTTTCAAAATATTCCCTCTATATTTAAATATTCTTTCTGCGTGTTGCGGTAACTTACCGGCTGAGTAACAACTTACCTAAATTTGGTCACTGCAGGATGGGACTGTTATTGTCCGCACTATTCGGAAAGGTCAGTACGTGAGGACTTTGCGACCACCTTGTGAGAGTTGTCTCCTGCTGACTGTTCCCAATCTGGCTGTGTCCTGGGAAGGCCATATAGTTGTCCACACCAGCATAGAAGGAAAGACTACTCTTAAGGTACTTAGGTTCATAGAATACTTCTGTTTCTTTCGCTGAAGACTTTAATCATAACTGTACCTAACTTTATCGTTATTGCCTAAAGTAATAAGGCTTTTTGAGCATGCTGTGTCTGTTTCTTTAGGTTTTTTTATTTTGCTAGCCAATTTGAGTGAAATTTGATTAAAAGATAAATCACAGACATACTGTGCTTCTGTAAGCTTCATGAAAATCTCCAAACACCCAAGCATGTGCTAATGAATCTTCCTGGGAGACCTGCTTTGAAATGGAAAACTAAGAGAAACAAGTTCAACTGTGCACAGGAACAGAGGCTTATAAAGGGAGCAGTTAAGTTCTGGGTGCAAGATGCCCAGTGACTACACTAACGTTTCTTCGTTTTGGATTGGAGAGGTAGCTGTAAGGTTCACAGTGTAGCTTATTCTGTCTATTGAGTAGCTGTGTAGTTGCTTTAATAAGGGTAGAGCTGCTACGATTTCTATGAGCATGGGAAATTTCTTGGAAGACAAATTTATTGGATGTAGGCGTGCTAGCTGCATTGGGAAGATGAGGAGAGAAGAGACCAAGGTCTTGTCAGGCTGGAAGAGCTTAAGATGGTTGTGTTAGCTGCATCTTTAATCCGTCAAGAATTCATTGCCTTGTCCAGAAAATGCTTCTAGATCTAGCTCTGTGGAAATATACCTGTTTCCTTCTGCTTTTCAATTTGGGGTGGGTGGGAGGGAGCATGGCAGCAGGGCTGAAGATAAGAGTGCTCTCTTCCTTTTGTCTTCCTTGACAAAAACCTTTATAAAATAGGACCTGTCCATTAAATCCATGAATGTTTCCACAAAATTTGGAATTGATTAGATGGATAGGTAAGATGTTACCATGCTATATCAAGAGGTAATGAGGAATAACTTCAAAAATTTCCATACAGGACCTGGTATACATACACATTGCATATAGGCTCGGTACTCTTGTATCATTCAACAAGTAAACTGTTGTCAGCAATATTATCTGTGGGTTATTGCCCAAGTTAGCTCCTGTTAGTACGCTAAAGATACAAATAATACACTCTTAATCCAGTTGGTCTTCTGTGACAGGTTTATTTTTGATCTATTCAGGATAAGAATGCATTACATCTCTATTCTATCAATGGAAAATATCTGGGTTCTGAGACTCTGAAGGAGGAAGTGTCAGATATGTGTGTGACTGGCGAGTATATTGTGATGGGCAGCTTACAGGGATTTCTTTCCATACGGGATCTCTACAGGTAATGTACCACCATCAGGAGTTTATTATCGAGATGCAAATATAAAGGCTTATTCAGAAATGGCTGTGTAACATGGACTTTGCTTGGTGCTGTAGGTGGTAGCCATTGCTTTTTTCTGTGTTCCCGAAAAAACTTTTAGGGAGGAACTAAAATAGAGAGAAAGGAAAAATAAGAGGTTGTACCAGACCAGGCATTTAGCCAGTTATACACCTAGAACTGACAGAATTTAGGAAGAGCTATGTTTGACATCTGCAAGCTGTGATTGTCCCCATGTCTGATTAGTCACTGGGAGCTCAGCAACCACAGAATCAAGCCTCATTTGGTTCTGCACTGAGTTTTAAACTCCACTTGCTATGCTCTGTAGAGCTCCATTGCTCCTCAGAGTGGGAGTGGTCTTTGTCACTTAGTCAGTTGTGGGGCTAATATTACTGTTCTTCAGTGAAAATGTCTTAATTTACTGACTTACCCATCCATGCCTTTTCTTGTTATTCTGGGGTACGATTCTGGAGCTCTATTCTGGGGTACGATTAGATCCTTCCTTAGGATTTTACAATAATTGAAATTGCAAACTGGATCCTTGAGAAACTGTGTTTTATAGTGCATCCTGTGGACAGCAATTTCTACTGCTGTGTAATTCTTTACAGTATGTACAAACAAATACATGATGTGCTTTTTCTGTGTGGTTTTTGTTCATTTCAGCCTGAGTCTGAGCATCTCCCCATTAGCCATGCGACTGCCAATTCATTGCATTTCTGTCACCAAAGAGTATAGCCACATCCTTGTCGGCTTGGAGGATGGCAAGTTGATTATCGTTGGTGTTGGCAAGCCAGCAGAGGTAAAACCCACCATCAAGAACTTTTTCTACCGAACAGTGGGAAGTTCACTTATTTCTGCTTTCCAGTTGAGCAAGAGGTCTCCTCTATGGCAGGGTAAATTTAAGAGCAAGTTTCAGTTTTCAGTGGGAAAGAAATAACTTTTTCAGACTGCTCTACTGAAATTTCTCACTAAGAATCAAAGGTATATAGGGATCGCAGATGGGAAGCTCAGCTGGACTAACTTCCAGACTTTATCACTCACATCTGAATAAGCAAAGTCATAGTAGCTAGCCTTTTCTGAACATGATAGTGTTGCCAGCCACTTCTTGATGAAATAATTTTCCGGAAGAAAATTGGAAATGAAAGAGAGCAAGCTACTTTCTTTATTTTTTATGGTTTCTGTCAGATATCTTTTAATATGCATTGACTGACATTGGGGGAAAAAAATACTACTTCTTTCTGTTTAGAGTCTCTAATTGCAATGCACAAAGAATCACTTGTGTAGGTTCCCAATATGCTCTGTATTCCATATGGTGAATATAAACTTGTTGGTACTGCATATGCAATATCAAATACAGAGCATCCATCTGTCAAATAGCTATGCCCAATTTTTCTTGTGCAAAACATAGGTTTTGCTTTAAGTACTTCTTGTCATGACTTTCAAAGTATTTGAGTTAGCTTAAACCTGCTTCTCTTTATAACCTGATCTCCATTGTGCTGCAGTGTATTTATTTGAAAATGTGATTATCACTTTTGCATGACCTTTAGTACATGCCAGAAAAGTGTGTCTTAATTTTATATTTTAATTGTGAAAACAGAGCGACTTTATTTGCCAGTATTTTAAAATGTCTTAGCTAGGAGATACATAGTTTAATATTTGAAACAGGCTTCACACAATGGTAGTCTGATTTTGCTTGCAGTGGATGGGGAGGGGAGGTTTCCACTGACTTCCAGCTGAACAGCTTTTTCCTACTCTAGAATTGACAAAGAGCTGCTTATGATGTGGTTAAACGTATGTTTGTAACAGCAGTTTTAAAGTCACTGTCATTTCTAAGCTTCCTATTCCATAGAAAAGATCTTTTGTAGGCTGAAATTTATGTATCTCATTAGACTGAAGGCTTTTTATTTTCTTTTTTTCAGTTCTTAATCACATCTATTTTTCTAACTATGGAGAAAGTGTTGTTTCAAAGACTGGATTCCTTTTATGAATGTAGAGGCTTTACAAAAAATGACTTTTTTCCCAGGATTTTCTGTTTATAATTTAGATGATCTGCAAGCTTAATATCCATGTAAATAGATTTTTTTTAAAAAACACAAACATATAAGGAACAACATTATGTCCCAGATTTTCTAGTTTTCTATAATGGCATCAATCAATATATTTGAAAAGTGTGTGTATGTGGGGTATTTAGTTGTTGATTGATTTATTTGTAGTTTGGAAGGAATATATTAATTACTAGAATTTTATCCTTATACAGAAGACAGTGTTGTAGTTCTGGCTTTTGGTGGTGATACTGATCCTTAGGATAAAGGGAGAGACAAACCTCCTTTGTTGTGCATAAAGTGAAATGCTGCTTGGTATTAAGATTGGTCTTTAGTGTTTCTGCATTGACAGTATCCAGTATGAAGTATAATAAATGTTTTTGTATTTTTAACAATTACTTACCTGTTTGGGATGTTGCAGAAGTCTGGGGGGTTATCACCTGTTAGTGTTAATCCTTGTCAGCACGGTGCCTTCTCTAGAACACTGCTGCTGTGATGATACAGTTCTTAAGCATGCTTTATTTGTAGTACTGACTGCTGGGAACTGTTCTCGAACTTGTGCTATTAAGGCATGTATCTTGTTTGTTAAACTGCAAGGGATTTCATAAACTAATCAGCTGCCATGCTGATCACTCTGACCAATCATAAGCCTTTTACTTAAGGAGTAAATAAAAACAGTTTCTTGCAAATTGTTGTCAGATTGCAGACCTACCAGATGCTGGATTTGATATGGCCTCTGGTTGCTTGTTATCGTCTTTACTTATGGAATATTCAGTATGAATTATTTCTGGTTTAAATTTTACCCTGAGCACTTCACCCAGGATCTTTGGAAGACTGTATAAATTTGACACCAGGAGATAACTTTTCTCTCTTTCCTTCATTCTGCCATCACTGCCCTGCATCTTGGTTATCTTTTCCTTTTCACTTCTAGCAATTTCTGTTTGAAATCTCTAAAATGAAATGTCCTTTGTTCTAATTTGGTTCATTTTTGCTTGACGTTCACCTCTTCTTTTCTTCCTATCAAATAGCAGTCTAAACACTGTTTCTAAGCCATTTGAAGTAGGTTAAGTATTAAGTACTTGGCAACATCCCTTTAACAGTTCAAAACCAGAGAAGACTGTGATTAGAGTCTTGTCTGTTGTTTTTTGTCAGTCCCAAGAATCATCCTTAAGTGTAACTTTTGGTTTGTTTTCAAATGATTTTTGTTGGTGTAATTTTGTTTATGCGGTACATTGTACTGTCTGCATTTCACCAGAATCAGTGTCTGAATTCCTTTTTAATTTATCCACCTTATCCCTTCCCCCTCCTTTTGTTTCTCTGAATTACTTTTAAACAGATGCGCTCAGGTCAGCTTTCCCGAAAGCTGTGGGGATCAAGCAAACGGCTCAGCCAGATTTCATCAGGAGAGACTGAATATAACACTCAAGATTCCAAGTGATTGCTGCTTCTACCTTCTCTCATGGATTCCAGAAACATGTTTAATCTTTTGGTCACTTTAAATGTATATCTCAACTTTAAGGGGCTCGATTCTTAAGTCTGTTGAAGAAGAACCTATGGTAGAGGTATAGTAATAAGCATATGTACTCATGCAAGTTAGCTTGCTTGCATATTTTTCCTTAACTATGTTGACTTGGTCACAGCAGAATCCCTCTCTAAATAGCTGCTAAAACTGTGTTTCAGAGAAAAAGGACAGAAAAAAAAATTAAAACCCCAAAAACCCCAAACCTCCAAACCCAAGCTTGCTAATTGAATTTAAGATAAGTAGCATGATTTAAAGCTGAATATGGCCAGATGCTCCTTGATCGCAAAGAAGATATTTGGCTTTGCTTTGATAGCATTATAATTCCCCAGCAGTAAATTAAAATTCTGGCAGTTGCAGTGGTCGGATTCAAAATTGGGATAGCTGACAGTTAAGACCTTTTCAATATGTTTTTTGGCCCAATGAACAATTTATTGCAATTTGTTCCTGTAAATGGCTATGCTGTCTTCTTTTGTGTAGTTCCAATTTTAGGCTGTTCTGCAAGGAACATCTGTGTTGCACTACTTGATTATCAGAAATTGTTTAAAGTACAGACATGAATAACTTCAAAGGAGTAGAAGGTGGTGAAAGAGCTGAAGGAGGTAGGAAATACTTGCTGCTGAAAATTATTTATATTGTTAAGTAGACTAAGACATACACCAAGAAATCCCATAATATATTTAATATCTTGAAGAAATACAGAGGAAGCATCAGTATCTATATTGGTCAAAGATCAATCTGCTTCATTAGTAAGGCAACTCCTACAAACAAAAGATGAATTTCCACTGCAAAATCATTTAAACAACATTGCAGCACAATTTAATTAAATAGCATCTGTTTGTTTCTTGGCTTGGTGTTCACCAAACCAGTTGTTAGCCGTATTTTTTTTCTGTAAAAACAAGCAGGGAAACAGATAATGTATCCATTTTAAAGATGTGTTTAAGACCTGGGAAAAGAAAATATCAGATCCTTATGTGCGCTACATCCAACAAAACAGTTATGGATTGTATGCTATATTTTGGAGAAGCCATTACTGAATTTTTTTGGTTTAGTGATACATGATGATGATAGAAAGGTGTGTGTTTTCCTATCGTTCTGACATTTTTGTGTTAATGATTTAAATGATAAACCCCATACTGTTGGAAAAGCCTGGTGCTGAGGGAAAAATACGAATTTTTGGATCAATGTGTGAAGGTATGTGTGCATGTGTATATATGTGTGTATGTTTGTGTATATATATGTATATACATGTATGTATGTCTATTAAAAGGAGAAGATACCATGGAGTAGGGGAAGTATAGATGTAAGGCAGAGCTATAAGTGATTGTTAGCTAGTATGTTCCCTTTTGGCTACCCCTTTCTTCCCTCTACCATCACTTTTCTTGTTATTTTTATTTATTTACGGAAATGAATGTGTGTTGTATCTTCTATAAATGTTATCAGATATTCCCTGTGGCTGGGGAGCTGTTGAACTACCTGAGGAACTCCATAATGTATAATCTCATTTCATTAACTTTTAGCACAATATTTATTAACTTTGTAGAAATAGTAATACCTCCTTACCCTGCAAAAGGATAATCTTTACCAGTTCTGTTAGTCTTATTAAAACTGTTTTCTTCTCCTCGATTTCTTTACTGGGAAAAAAAAATCCCACTTAATGACTGATTAGTGTGCTGTGTAAAGAAATTTGCATTGCTTTTTCTTAACTTTTGTAAATGAAATAATAAATCAGACTAGTGAACAAGTGGGTCTATGCATAGTTGCAATATTCTAGCTAATCACTGTGACAGACTGGATCGTCTGGAAAGTTAGGAGAAAATAAGAATTATTTCCCTGAGTCACTTGCCAAGGGAGCATTAAATTTCCAAAAGTGGACCGGTGTGGTTTTTTTCAGATTCCGTGTATGTAAAAGAAAAACACATCCCATATTTTCAAATAGGCTATAGAGAAGTGAAAAATACTATTTTTAATCAATTACCTATCCAGTAAGAATACTAAGGATACTCTGGAAGTATTAAGTGTGTATATGAGAATGTGAAGTATGTTTGTCCATTATGATTTCATGAAGAAAGGATTTTAGGGGAGCTCTTTTGAGAGTAGTTTAGAAGAACTTCAGCTCAGAATGTGAGATTTTTCTGTGTTATGGGAAGTTGAAAAAAGAGCTCATCTGGGGCATTGAGTTGATGGTTTTTATAAGTATGCATATGAGGTTGTGTTTACTTGCAGGGGAAGGGGGCAGGAAATTATGATGTTTCGGGCTAGCAGAATCAAGTGGAAAAATTGAGGAGATAGGTCTTTGTAGTGTTTGGTGGAGCATAGTTTACTTTTTGTCACTTGCACAGAGGGGTTCGCATAAGGGTTTGAAAACGTCCTACTGTGGGTTAGGTATGTGTATACAACAGATGAATTAATGTTTTTAGTAGTTTAATATTAAAGAATACTGAATACACTGTGTCAGTTTAAGTAAAATATAACGTAGTTGCAATAATTGGGGATGAAAGAGTTTATGGTGAAGAGCTTTGACATTTGAATACCATCATTTCAGTGTATCACAAGCATTAGGTGATCTTCACAGATGTCTGGGACAGGTTTAAATGTGGACAGTTCTTGGGCTCTCAAACTTGAGGCTAGTTTGTGCTCTGCACAAAGCAGCAGCAGCAGCAGAAAGAAGAGGGGGACAGGTGAGCTCTGAGCTGCTTCATGCTCTACGCAGAATGGCAATGTCCCATTGCCTTTTGATCTTTCGTCTGGTCCTTGAGGATGGGAGATGTACACTGTCTCACACTTAGCGTTCTTGCCAGAGGCCCTCTGGAAAGACCCCCATAGGTTTGAAGGACTGCACTTTGCCTATATCTAAAACCAGCTTTAAATAAAAGATATAGGTGGTAAGTGTGAGCATTAGCTGGTATGTTGTTTCTTTTGGTTTTAACTTATTTGTATAAGTCTTTTTAAAAGTAGAAAATAATTTTTCTGATCAGCTGTTTAGGTTGGTTGAATTGCAGTCTGTTATGGAGTGCACTGTGAATTAGTGAACTGACTTTCATAATTCTTTGATTTCCTCAAGTCAATAAAGCTTAGGATCACATTTTGTTTTTCACATACTATTGGTAAAATAAGTTTCTCCTTTGTTTTTGAACTAAGATTTATTTAAGTGTAAAAAGTAAGGCTGTGAGATGAGGGAATTCTGATTAGGAATTCAGAATAAACAAGCCTTAAGCGACAGTTGTTTCATAACACTACATTTGTCAAGATCTTCTTGGTGGTATCTTCTTACATTTAATTTTTGGAACAACCCTAATAATATTTATCAATAAAGTTTAAGATATGCTTACCTTTGAAGCTGAGTAAATAAGTAGGAGTGTAAATATATATATATCTAAAAGAAACGGAAAACTGACTCTCTTTTCATACCTGTATATAAATGAGATCAAATAGTTAGCAGTATTGAGTAACTTCTCCCTAGCACAGTTTTGAACTTGCATACCAAAGGATGATATTTAGAAGACATCTCTTCTTTAAAGTAAAATGTTGTTAAATTTCTCTTTTATCGATTTACTTCTAATTCTTGATAGTATTTTTAGTTGTCTTTTTATCTATAGTGAAGAATCTCATCTAATCTGTGCAGTTTTTGTACTATACGAGCATTCAGAAAGTGAAATGTTTGCTGTTCAAGCTAGCATCTGACTTACGCAAATTATTCTATATCAATATACTTGTTATCTAATACTCGGTCATAGAATATCTAGAAACCACATCTTCTATTATCCATGTACCTTACCAACACCAGCACAAAGTAATAATTCCAATCTTAAACTAACTGCACTTCTCCTGATGGTTAATACACATTGTGGAAAGTAGGTTTTAGGAAGCCTTTTTCGATTTTAAAAAAAAAAAAAAAGGGGGGGGAAAAAACCCCAAACCAGTAACACAACACACCCCCCCCCCAAATTACAATTGTTTTGCTAACCTGCAACATTGATATAAACAAGCTTTTTTCCCCTTGGTATACCTTAGATCATGAATATTATCACAAAGCAGGGTTATCAAAGTCTTTACAGACTTTAAATAGTCTAGTCAATTGGCTGCTTTATAAGGATCCTCTTTAAAGTTGTATTTCTGTGTCCTTTAAATGAAGTGCAAAGAACTAAGTTTCTGCACTGTAAAAATTCTGTATGGGACTGGTAACAGTGCTACATCAGTCTGCTTTAAGATAGTCCTGCAGGAATGATAAATTTGTTTTTATTTGTAATGCATAATAATTAGGTAGGTCTTTTAACTCTTGCCTTAGTCAATGGGAGCTGTATACCTCACTTCCCTAGACCATGTCTCCCTCCTCCCTGTTTCCTCTGCAAGTCTTTCCCAATCTCAATTTACAAAATTACTAGAAAATACATGTACAGCAACCAAATGCTTCACAAAGCTTTTACTGTGTATGTGTATTTAGTTGAAAATGTGTATCTATACACAGATTATGGTATGGTAGGGAGCTAGGGAGGGGAATAGAGGAGGTATCAGCCTCCTTCCACTCCTGCATTGAGAGTCTGTGTAGACACTTGCTCTGTATTGTCACCTGAAGGCACTCCTCTCTTCCAGTATTAAAGGCACATTGCTGGATAGGTGAGATGCTGAGGCTAGATGCTGTGAATATTTTTTTTTCCTTTCAAAGAATTAAAAAAAAAAAGCACATATAAATGCATATCCTAATGTGAACCTAAGGCCTGATCTAATAAATATTGTTAGATGGAAGCACTGCATAGGGTTATATTTAATTGGGTGGAAATTCAAGCACGTCCTTCAGTGCTTTCTAGAATGGGCTTTTCATGCTTTTTGTTTAAAAGCTATGTCGGTTTCAGCTGTAAACATACTTGTTAGTAGTCTCCTTTTGGGGAGAGTAATAGTTTTTGTGCAGTCATATGCATGTGGGTTCGTTGTATACCAATGTTAGACTCAAGTGTTTGGAAGATCCCAAGGAACTGAATTCTCCTTATTATTACTAAGTGCCCTTGTTAGCACATAGTTTTAAAGGAAGCAAGGGTTTTCTGAACAGCTACTGCAGTTAAAAAAAAAAAAAGGTAAAATACTATTGTCCCCTTCTTCACTATTACAGTCATCAGATGCCTGAATGCAGAAATGCCTCTGAGTGGCAGCATAGCATGCTCGGCACAGTTTGAGTCAAGCGCTATTCATCTTACTGCAGTCTTGAACACCCCATACGTGAGGAACTGCTTGTAGTGTTTAATCGAAGGTACCCTTTGTTCGGTTTTAATTCACCTTTTCGCTGTGCATCTGTGGAAGAAAACTGGTGTGTCTTTCTTTTAGTTACCATTTACCCAAATGGCCCAGATAAAATAGGTGTTTCACTTCTTTTCTTCAGGAGAGAATTCTTCCAGCTGTGTGTTCTTTCTATTTTGTCTGCTGGACTTGGGAAATTTGGCAAATACTTCCAGAGCTTAGGTCTGTGATTATACTTAGCACAGACACAATTTCATAACATGTCTTCTGTCCCAGAAGCATGATTGTCAGTATAGATTATGGTTTAAAGCTGCTAAGGTGTTTTGAAATTGAAATATAAAACATCCAGCCATATATATCATAGATCTAACTGAACTTAGAGGCCACTTGTTTATTTAGCTTCCTATCTAGTCAGTATTTTCCTCTTGAGGGGGCCATATTTTTTGCCTTGAAGTAACTTTTAAAAATAAACTTAGTCTTGCACCTGACAGTACTGCTTTAGTCATATGTAGCTGTTGCTTAAAGAAAGCCATGAGGGGAAAAAAAAATTCAAGGAAAACTTGCGATACGTGTTCTGATTCAACCCTTCAGGGATTGAGCAGCTAATACAAGATCGGAGAAATTCTGCTTGTAAGACTTACCTCCCTTTGGTCAGTATTTCGATGGAAGCTGTGATGCTACTTGGTTTGCTTGATGAATTTTTACTAAAGCTAATGAGGGAGTGGAAACAAAGGCCATACAGCAACAGTTAACCATATCTTCTGATAATTCTTACAGATTGTGCAATTATGTGATTACAAATGGATTTTTAAATGCCAAAAAATGCCTTTTTTAAGAGTTAAATGTTAGGTCTGAGGAGTGTTAGAATATCTACTTTCAAAAATGAGCCTTCAGGCACTGTAATGAACTTGCTGTCAGTCTTCTGTGCAATATCTTTTTCCCTTCTGGGTGCTTTAAGAGTATACTGTATGTCTTAGTTCGTTTTGATCAGTATGTTTTAAGAGTGTGTATATTGGCTAATGACGGATTTTTTTTCTGTACAGCATGGTGGAAGATGTTTTAAAATTTTGCACTTTTCTAGGATTTGCAAGTTTGTAACCTGACAATTTTTAACGTGCACACTTTTGTACATAATTAGCATTGTATATATTTAACATGAGTCTGAAGCAAATAAAAGTAATTGAATGCATAACTTCTCCCTTTATTACTAGTGCAAAAATGAAACTGTGTCTGGGAGTACACTAAATGAACAGTTCTTTCATTTATCAAGTAAAGCTAGGCAGCAGGAACAGCTGACTCAGTGTCCTGTCTTAATTGTGTTAAAGTAACTTTTTTTTTGGTGGGGAAGGAATCAAAGTGGATACATGAATGTACAGACCCTTTCAGACTAACAATAGCTATGATTACTTAAGTATTGCAATAAAAATAGTTTTTTTGCTGGGAAGGAGAGATGTCTGAGACATGAATTAGGGTGGGGAAAAGAGCCCATTAATGCATATTTATCTTTATTTATAAAGCTAAGGTTCTCCACCCACCCCGGGACTAGAAGCATCTCTTTCC